>NC_091482.1:71958722-72258722 GCF_036971445.1 Narcine bancroftii | reverse complement strand
AGAGGGCGGAAAAGAGATGTGGGGAAAGAGAGGCAGGGAAAGAGGCGCGGAAATAGACGCAGGGAAAGAGAGGCGGGGTATCAGATGTGGGGAATTCAAGGCGGGGAAAGAGATGTGGGGAAAGAGAGGCAGGGAAAGAGGCAAGGAAATAGAGGCGGGGAATCAGAGGTGGGGATTCAGAGGCAGGGAATCAGAGGGGGGGAATCAGAGGCAGGGAATCTGAGGCAGGGAATCTGAGGTGGGGAGTCTGTCGGGGAATCAGAGGCGTGGAATCAGAGGGGGGAATAGAGATGTGGGAAAAGAGAGGCGGCGAAAGGGAGGCGGGGAAAGAGTCAGAGACTCTGAAGCAGGGAATCGGAGTCGGGGAATCAGAGTCGGGGAATCAGAGGCGGGGAATCAGAGGCAGGGAATCAGAGGCGGAGAATCAGAGGCGGGGAACCAGAGGCGGGGAATCAGAGGCTGAAATTAAAAGAGGGTGAACCAGAGGGGGGAAAAGAGATGTGGGGAAAGAAGGGCAGGGAAAGAGCCAGGGAAAGAGCCAGGGACTCTGAAGCAGGGAATCGGAGGCAGGGAATCGGAGGCAGGAAAACAGAGGAAGGGAATCAGAGTCGGAGAAATGGAGGCGGGGAATCAGAAGCGGGGAATCAGAAGCGGGGAATCAGAGGACGGAAAAGAGATGTGGCGAAAGAGAGGCAGAGAAAGAGAGGCGGGTTATCAGATGTGTGCAATCCGAGGCAAGGAATCAGAGGCGTGGAATCAGAGGCGTGGAATCTAAGGTGGGGAATCGGAGTCGGGGAATCAGAGTTGTGGAATCAGAGGCGGGGAATCAGAGTAAAGGAATCAGAGGAGGGGAATTAGAGGCGGGGAATCAGAGGCGGGGAATCAGAGGCGGGGAATCAGAGGCGGGGAATCAGAGGCGGGGAATCAGAGGCGGGGTATCAGAGGGCAGAAAAGAGATGTGGGGAAAGAGAGGCAGAGAAAGAGGCGTGGAAATAGACGCAGTGAAAGAGAGGCGGGGTATCAGATGTGGGGGATCCGAGGCGGGGAATCAGAGGTGGGGAAAGAGATGTGGAGAAAGAGAGGCAGGGAAAGAGGCAAGGAAAGAGAGGCGGGGAAAGAGGCACGGAAAGAGAGGTGGGAAATCAGAGGCGGGGAATCAGAGTCGTATTATCTGAGGTGGGGAATCTGAGGCGGGGAATCAGAGGCGGGGAAAGAGATGTGGGAAAAGAGAGGCAGAGAATGAGGCACGAAAATAGTGGCAGGGAAAGAGAGGCAGGGAATCAGAGGCGGGGAATCAGAGGCGGGGAATCAGAGGCGGGGAATCAGAGGCGGGGAATCAGAGGCGGGGAATCAGAGGCGGGGAATCAGAGGCGGGGAATCAGAGGCGGGGAATCAGAGGCGGGGAAGCAGAGGCGGGGAATCAGAGGCGGGGAATCAGAGGCGGAGAATCAGAGGCGGGGAATCAGAGTCGGGGAAAGAGATGTGGGAAAAGAGAGGCAGAGAAGGAGGCACGAAAATAGTGGCAGGGAAAGAGAGGCAGGGAATCAGAGGCGGGGAATCAGAGGCGGGGAATCAGAGGCGGGGAATCAGAGGCGGGGAATCAGAGGCGGGGAATCAGAGGCGGGGAATCAGAGGCGGGGTATCAGAGGCGGGGTATAAGAGGGCAGAAAAGAGATGTGGGGAAAGAGAGGCAGAGAAAGAGGCGTGGAAATAGACGCAGTGAAAGAGAGGCGGGGTATCAGATGTGGGGGATCCGAGGCGGGGAATCAGAGGTGGGGAAAGAGATGTGGAGAAAGAGAGGCAGGGAAAGAGGCAAGGAAAGAGAGGCGGGGAAAGAGGCACGGAAAGAGAGGTGGGAAATCAGAGGCGGGGAATCAGAGTCGTATTATCTGAGGTGGGGAATCTGAGGCGGGGAATCAGAGGCGGGGAAAGAGATGTGGGAAAAGAGAGGCAGAGAATGAGGCACGAAAATAGTGGCAGGGAAAGAGAGGCAGGGAATCAGAGGCGGGGAATCAGAGGCGGGGAATCAGAGGCGGGGAATCAGAGGCGGGGAATCAGAGGCGGGGAATCAGAGGCGGGGAATCAGAGGCGGGGAATCAGAAGCGGGGAATCAGAGGCGGGGAATCAGAGGCGGGGAAGCAGAGGCGGGGAATCAGAGGCGGGGAATCAGAGGCGGGGAATCAGAGGCGGAGAATCAGAGGCGGGGAATCAGAGGCGGGGAAAGAGATGTGGGAAAAGAGAGGCAGAGAAAGAGGCGTGGAAATAGACGCAGTGAAATCGAGGAGGGGTATCAGATGCGGGGAATCCGAGTCGGGGAATCAGAGGCAGGAAAAGAGATGTGGGGAAAGAGAGGCCGGGAAAGAGGCACGGAAAGAGAGGCGGGTAATCAGAGGTGGGGAATCAGAGGCGGGGAATCAGAGGGCGGAAAAGAGATGTGGGGAAAGAGAGGCAGAGAAAGAGGCGTGGAAATAGACGCAGGGAAAGAGAGGCAGGGTATCAGATGTGGGGGATCCGAGGCGGGGAATCAGAGGTGGGGAAAGAGATGTGGAGAAAGAGAGGCAGGGAAAGAGGCAAGGAAAGAGAGGCGGGGAAAGAGGCACGGAAAGAGAGGTGGGAAATGAGAGGCGGGGAATCAGAGTCGTGGTATCAGAAGCGGGGAATTTGAGGTGGAGAATCTGAGGCGGGGAATCAGAGGCGTGGAATCCGAGGCGGGGAATCAGAGGCAGGAAAAGAGATGTGGGGAAAGAGAGGCCGGGAAAGAGGCACGGAAAGAGAGGCGGGAAATCAGAGGCGAGGAATCAGAGGCGGGGAATCAGAGTCGTGGTTTCAGAGGCGGGGAATCAGAGGCGGGGAATCAGAGTCATGGTATCAGAGGCGGGGAAAGAGGCGCGGAAATAGACGCAGGGAAAGAGAGGCGGGGTATCAGATGTGGGGAATCCGAGGCGGGGAATCAGAGGCGGGGAAAGAGATGTGGGGAAAGAGAGGCAGGGAAAGAGGCGCGGAAATAGACGCAGGGAAAGAGAGGCGGGGTATCAGATGTGGGGAATCTGAAGTGGAAAATCTGAGGCGGGGAATCAGAGGCGTGGAATCCGAGGCGGGGCATCAGAGGCAGTAAAAGAGATGTGGGGAAAGAGCGGCCGGGAAAGAGGCACGGAAAGAGAGGCAGGAAATCAGAGGCGGTGAATCACAGGCGGGGAATCGGAGGCAGGGAATCAGAGGCGGGGAAAGAGATGTGGGAAAAGAGAGGCAGAGAAGGAGGCACGAAAATAGTGGCAGGGAAAGAGAGGCAGGGAATCAGAGGCGGGGAATCAGAGGCGGGGAATCAGAGGCGGGGAATCAGAGGCGGGCAATCAGAGGCGGGCAATCAGAGGCGGGGAAGCAGAGGCGGGGAAGCAGAGGCGGGGAAGCAGAGGCGGGGAAGCAGAGGCGGGGAATCAGAGTCGGGGAATCAGAGGCGGGGAATTTGAGGTGGGGAAAGAGATGTGGGGAAAGAGAGGCAGGGAAAGAGGCAAGGAAATAGAGGTGGGGAATCAGAGGCAGGGAATCAGAGGCGGAGATCCAGAGGCAGGGAATCTGAGGCGGGGAATCTGAGGCGGGGAATCAGAGTCGGGGAATCAGAGTCGGGGAATCAGTGTCGGGGAATCAGAGGTGGGGAATCAGAGGCGGGGAATCAGAGTCGGGGAATCAGAGGCAGGGAATCAGAGGCGGAGAATCAGAGGCGGGGAATCAGAGGCGGGGAATCAGTGGGCGGAAATGAGATGTGGGAAAAGAGAGGCAGAGAAAGAGGCACGAAAATAGTGGCAGGGAAAGAGAGGCGGGGAATCAGAGGCGGGGAACCACAGGCGGGGAATCAGAGGCTGAAATTAAAAGGGGGTGAATCAGAGGGGGGAAAAGAGATGTGGGGAAAGAAGGGCAGGGAAAGAGCCAGGGAAAGAGCCAGGGACTCTGAAGCAGGGAATCGGAGGCAGGGAAACAGAGGAAGGGAATCAGAGTGGGAGAAATGGAGGCGGGGAATCAGAGGCGGGGATTCAGAGGTGGGGAATCAGAGGGCAGAAAAGAGATGTGGGGAAAGAGAGGCAGAGAAAGAGGCGTGGAAATAGACGCAGTGAAAGAGAGGAGGGGTATCAGATGCGGGGAATCCGAGGCAGGGAATCAGAGGCAGGAAAAGAGATGTGGGGAAAGAGAGGCCGGGAAAGAGGCACGGAAAGAGAGGTGGGAAATCAGAGGTGGGGAATCAGAGGCGGGGAATCAGAGGCGGGGAATCAGAGGCGGGGAATCAGAGGCTTGGACTCAGAGGAGGTGTATCAGAGGCGGAGAAAAGGCGGCGTGGAATCAAAGGTGGGGAATCAGAGGGCGGAAATGAGATGTGGGAAAAGAGAGGCAGAGAAGGAGGCACGAAAATAGTGGCAGGGAAAGAGAGGCAGGGAATCAGAGGCGGGGAATCAGAGGCGGGAAATCAGAGGCGGGGAATCAGAGGGCGGAAAAGAGATGTGGGGAAAGAGAGGCAGAGAAAGAGGCGTGGAAATAGACGCAGGGAAAGAGAGGCGGGGTATCAGATGTGGGGGATCCGAGGCGGGGAATCAGAGGTGGGGAAAGAGATGTGGAGAAAGAGAGGCAGGGAAAGAGGCAAGGAAAGAGAGGTGGGGAAAGAGGCACGGAAAGAGAGGTGGGAAATGAGAGGCGGGGAATCAGAGGCGGGGAATCAGAGGCGGGGAATCAGAGGCGGGGAATCAGAGGCGGGGAATCAGAGGCGGGGAATAAGAGGCGGGGAATCAGAGGCGGGGAATCAGAGGCGGGGAATCAGAGGCGGGGAAGCAGAGGCGGGGAAGCAGAGGCGGGGAAGCAGACGCGGGGAAGCAGAGGCGGGGAAGCAGAGGCGGGGAAGCAGAGGCGGGGAATTTGAGGTGGGGATTCTGAGGTGGGAAATCAGAGGCTGAGATTGAAAGGGGGAGAATCAGAAGGGGGAAAAGAAATGTGGGGAAAGAGAGGCATGGAAAGAGCCAGGGACTCTGAAGCAGGGAATCGGAGGCAGGGAAACAGAGTCGGAGAAACGGAGGCGGGGAATCAGAAGCGGGGAATCAGAGGGTGGAAAAGAGATGTGGGGAAAGAGAGGCAGGGAAAGAGGCGCGGAAATAGACGCAGGGAAAGAGAGGCGGAGTATCAGATGTGGGGAATTCAAGGCGGGGAATCAGAGGCGGGGAAAGAGATGTGGGGAAAGAGAGGCAGGGAAAGAGGCAAGGAAATAGAGGTGGGGAATCAGAGGCAGGGAATCAGAGGCGGAGATCCAGAGGCAGGGAATCTGAGGCGGCGAATCTGAGGCGGGGAATCAGAGGCGTGGAATCAGAGGGGGGAATAGAGATGTGGGAAAAGAGAGGCGGCGAAAGGGAGGCGGAGAAAGAGTCAGAGACTCTGAAACAGGGAATCTGAGTCGGGGAATCAGAGTCGGGGAATCAGAGTCGGGGAATCAGTGTCAGGGAATCAGAGTCGGGGAATCAGAGGTGGGGAAAGAGATGTGGGAAAAGAGAGGCAGAGAATGAGGCACGAAAATAGTGGCAGGGAAAGAGAGGCAGGGAATCAGAGGCGGGGAATCACAGGCGGGGAACCAGAGGCGGGGAATCAGAGGCTGAAATTAAAAGAGGGTGAATCAGAGGGGGGAAAAGAGATGTGGGGAAAGAAGGGCAGGGAAAGAGCCAGGGAAAGAGCCAGGGACTCTGAAGCAGGGAATCGGAGGCAGGGAATCGGTGGCAGGGAAACAGAGGAAGGGAATCAGAGTCGGAGAAATGGAGGCGGGGAATCAGAAGCGGGGAATCAGAAGCGGGGAATCAGAGGACGGAAAAGAGATGTGGGGAAAGAGAGGCAGAGAAAGAGAGGCGGGGTATCAGATGTGTGCAATCCGAGGCAAGGAATCAGAGGCGGGGAATCAGAGGCGGGGAATCAGAGGCGTGGAATCAGAGGCGGGGAATCTAAGGTGGGGAATCGGAGTCGGGGAATCAGAGTCGTGGAATCAGAGGCGGGGAATCAGAGGAGGAGAATCAGAGGAGGAGAATCAGAGGCGGGGAATCAGAGGCGGGGAATCAGAGGCGGGGAATCAGAGGCGGGGAATCAGAGGCGGGGAATCAGAGGCGGGGAATCAGAGGAGGAGAATCAGAGGAGGAGAATCAGAGGCGGGGAATCAGAGGAGGGGAATCAGAGGAGGGGAATCAGAGGCGGGGAATCAGAGGCGGGGAATCAGAGGCGGGGAATCAGAGGGCAGAAAAGAGATGTGGGGAAAGAGAGGCAGAGAAAGAGGCGTGGAAATAGACGCAGTGAAAGAGAGGAGGGGTATCAGATGCGGGGAATCCGAGGCGGGGAATCAGAGCCAGGAAAAGAGATGTGGGGAAAGAGAGGCCGGGAAAGAGGCACGGAAAGAGAGGTGGGAAATCAGAGGTGGGGAATCAGAGGCGGGGAATCAGAGGCGGGGAATCAGAGGCTTGGACTCAGAGGAGGTGTATCAGAGGCGGAGAAAAGGCGGCGTGGAATCAGAGGTGGGGAATCAGAGGGCGGAAATGAGATGTGGGAAAAGAGAGGCAGAGAAGGAGGCACGAAAATAGTGGCAGGGAAAGAGAGGCAGGGAATCAGAGGCGGGGAATCAGAGGCGGGAAATCAGAGGCGGGGAATCAGAGGGCGGAAAAGAGATGTGGGGAAAGAGAGGCAGAGAAAGAGGCGTGGAAATAGACGCAGGGAAAGAGAGGCGGGGTATCAGATGTGGGGGATCCGAGGCGGGGAATCAGAGGTGGGGAAAGAGATGTGGAGAAAGGGAGGCAGGGAAAGAGGCAAGGAAAGAGAGGCGGGGAAAGAGGCACGGAAAGAGAGGTGGGAAATGAGAGGCGGGGAATCAGAGTCGTATTATCTGAGGTGGGGAATCTGAGGCGGGGAATCAGAGGCGGGGAAAGAGATGTGGGAAAAGAGAGGCAGAGAATGAGGCACGAAAATAGTGGCAGGGAAAGAGAGGCAGGGAATCAGAGGCGGGGAATCAGAGGCGGGGAATCAGAGGCGGGGAAGCAGAGGCGGGGAAGCAGAGGCGGGGAATCAGAGGCGGGGAATCAGAGGCGGGGAATCAGAGGCGGAGAATCAGAGGCGGGGAATCAGAGGCGGGGAAAGAGATGTGGGAAAAGAGAGGCAGAGAAAGAGGCGTGGAAATAGACGCAGTGAAAGCGAGGAGGGGTATCAGATGCGGGTTATCCGAGGCGGGGAATCAGAGGCAGGAAAAGAGATGTGGGGAAAGAGAGGCAGAGAAAGAGGCGTGGAAATAGACGCAGGGAAAGAGAGGCAGGGTATCAGATGTGGGGGATCCGAGGCGGGGAATCAGAGGTGGGGAAAGAGATGTGGAGAAAGAGAGGCAGGGAAAGAGGCAAGGAAAGAGAGGCGGGGAAAGAGGCACGGAAAGAGAGGTGGGAAATGAGAGGCGGGGAATCAGAGGCGGGGAATCAGAGTCGTGGTATCAGAAGCGGGGAATTTGAGGTGGAGAATCTGAGGCGGGGAATCAGAGGCGTGGAATCCGAGGCGGGGAATCAGAGGCAGGAAAAGAGATGTGGGGAAAGAGAGGCCGGGAAAGAGGCACGGAAAGAGAGGCGGGAAATCAGAGGCGAGGAATCAGAGGCGGGGAATCAGAGTCGTGGTTTCAGAGGCGGGGAATCAGAGGCGGGGAAGCAGATGCGGGGAAGCAGAGGCGGGGAAGCAGACGCGGGGAAGCAGACGCGGGGAAGCAGAGGCGGGGAAGCAGAGGCGGGGAAGCAGAGGCGGGGAATCAGAGGCGGGGAATTTGAGGTGGGGATTCTGAGGTGGGAAATCAGAGGCTGAGATTGAAAGGGGGAGAATCAGAAGGGGGAAAAGAAATGTGGGGAAAGAGAGGCATGGAAAGAGCCAGGGACTCTGAAGCAGGGAATCGGAGGCAGGGAAACAGAGTCGGAGAAACGGAGGCGGGGAATCAGAGGCTTGGACTCAGAGGAGGTGTATCAGAGGCGGAGAAAAGGCGGCGTGGAATCAAAGGTGGGGAATCAGAGGGCGGAAATGAGATGTGGGAAAAGAGAGGCAGAGAAGGAGGCACGAAAATAGTGGCAGGGAAAGAGAGGCAGGGAATCAGAGGCGGGGAATCAGAGGCGGGAAATCAGAGGCGGGGAATCAGAGGGCGGAAAAGAGATGTGGGGAAAGAGAGGCAGAGAAAGAGGCGTGGAAATAGACGCAGGGAAAGAGAGGCGGGGTATCAGATGTGGGGGATCCGAGGCGGGGAATCAGAGGTGGGGAAAGAGATGTGGAGAAAGAGAGGCAGGGAAAGAGGCAAGGAAAGAGAGGTGGGGAAAGAGGCACGGAAAGAGAGGTGGGAAATGAGAGGCGGGGAATCAGAGGCGGGGAATCAGAGGCGGGGAATCAGAGGCGGGGAATCAGAGGCAGGAAAAGAGATGTGGGGAAAGAGAGGCCGGGAAAGAGGCACGGAAAGAGAGGTGGGAAATCAGAGGTGGGGAATCAGAGGCGGGGAATCAGAGGCGGGGAATCAGAGGCGGGGAATCAGAGGCTTGGACTCAGAGGAGGTGTATCAGAGGCGGAGAAAAGGCGGCATGGAATCAAAGGTGGGGAATCAGAGGGCGGAAATGAGATGTGGGAAAAGAGAGGCAGAGAAGGAGGCACGAAAATAGTGGCAGGGAAAGAGAGGCAGGGAATCAGAGGCGGGGAATCAGAGGCGGGAAATCAGAGGCGGGGAATCAGAGGGCGGAAAAGAGATGTGGGGAAAGAGAGGCAGAGAAAGAGGCGTGGAAATAGACGCAGGGAAAGAGAGGCGGGGTATCAGATGTGGGGGATCCGAGGCGGGGAATCAGAGGTGGGGAAAGAGATGTGGAGAAAGAGAGGCAGGGAAAGAGGCAAGGAAAGAGAGGTGGGGAAAGAGGCACGGAAAGAGAGGTGGGAAATGAGAGGCGGGGAATCAGAGGCGGGGAATCAGAGGCGGGGAATCAGAGGCGGGGAATCAGAGGCGGGGAATAAGAGGCGGGGAATCAGAGGCGGGGAATCAGAGGCGGGGAATCAGAGGCGGGGAAGCAGAGGCGGGGAAGCAGAGGCGGGGAAGCAGACGCGGGGAAGCAGAGGCGGGGAAGCAGAGGCGGGGAAGCAGAGGCGGGGAATTTGAGGTGGGGATTCTGAGGTGGGAAATCAGAGGCTGAGATTGAAAGGGGGAGAATCAGAAGGGGGAAAAGAAATGTGGGGAAAGAGAGGCATGGAAAGAGCCAGGGACTCTGAAGCAGGGAATCGGAGGCAGGGAAACAGAGTCGGAGAAACGGAGGCGGGGAATCAGAAGCGGGGAATCAGAGGGTGGAAAAGAGATGTGGGGAAAGAGAGGCAGGGAAAGAGGCGCGGAAATAGACGCAGGGAAAGAGAGGCGGAGTATCAGATGTGGGGAATTCAAGGCGGGGAATCAGAGGCGGGGAAAGAGATGTGGGGAAAGAGAGGCAGGGAAAGAGGCAAGGAAATAGAGGTGGGGAATCAGAGGCAGGGAATCAGAGGCGGAGATCCAGAGGCAGGGAATCTGAGGCGGCGAATCTGAGGCGGGGAATCAGAGGCGTGGAATCAGAGGGGGGAATAGAGATGTGGGAAAAGAGAGGCGGCGAAAGGGAGGCGGAGAAAGAGTCAGAGACTCTGAAACAGGGAATCTGAGTCGGGGAATCAGAGTCGGGGAATCAGAGTCGGGGAATCAGTGTCAGGGAATCAGAGTCGGGGAATCAGAGGTGGGGAAAGAGATGTGGGAAAAGAGAGGCAGAGAATGAGGCACGAAAATAGTGGCAGGGAAAGAGAGGCAGGGAATCAGAGGCGGGGAATCACAGGCGGGGAACCAGAGGCGGGGAATCAGAGGCTGAAATTAAAAGAGGGTGAATCAGAGGGGGGAAAAGAGATGTGGGGAAAGAAGGGCAGGGAAAGAGCCAGGGAAAGAGCCAGGGACTCTGAAGCAGGGAATCGGAGGCAGGGAATCGGTGGCAGGGAAACAGAGGAAGGGAATCAGAGTCGGAGAAATGGAGGCGGGGAATCAGAAGCGGGGAATCAGAAGCGGGGAATCAGAGGACGGAAAAGAGATGTGGGGAAAGAGAGGCAGAGAAAGAGAGGCGGGGTATCAGATGTGTGCAATCCGAGGCAAGGAATCAGAGGCGGGGAATCAGAGGCGGGGAATCAGAGGCGTGGAATCAGAGGCGGGGAATCTAAGGTGGGGAATCGGAGTCGGGGAATCAGAGTCGTGGAATCAGAGGCGGGGAATCAGAGGAGGAGAATCAGAGGAGGAGAATCAGAGGCGGGGAATCAGAGGCGGGGAATCAGAGGCGGGGAATCAGAGGCGGGGAATCAGAGGCGGGGAATCAGAGGCGGGGAATCAGAGGAGGAGAATCAGAGGAGGAGAATCAGAGGCGGGGAATCAGAGGAGGGGAATCAGAGGAGGGGAATCAGAGGCGGGGAATCAGAGGCGGGGAATCAGAGGCGGGGAATCAGAGGGCAGAAAAGAGATGTGGGGAAAGAGAGGCAGAGAAAGAGGCGTGGAAATAGACGCAGTGAAAGAGAGGAGGGGTATCAGATGCGGGGAATCCGAGGCGGGGAATCAGAGCCAGGAAAAGAGATGTGGGGAAAGAGAGGCCGGGAAAGAGGCACGGAAAGAGAGGTGGGAAATCAG
The DNA here is from genome assembly GCF_036971445.1 of Narcine bancroftii. Taxonomy (NCBI): domain Eukaryota; kingdom Metazoa; phylum Chordata; class Chondrichthyes; order Torpediniformes; family Narcinidae; genus Narcine; species Narcine bancroftii. The sequence goes on along the minus strand of NC_091482.1, from coordinate 72,248,044 downwards.
AGGTGGGGAATCAGAGGCGGGGAATCAGAGGCGGGGAATCAGAGGCTTGGACTCAGAGGAGGTGTATCAGAGGCGGAGAAAAGGCGGCGTGGAATCAGAGGTGGGGAATCAGAGGGCGGAAATGAGATGTGGGAAAAGAGAGGCAGAGAAGGAGGCACGAAAATAGTGGCAGGGAAAGAGAGGCAGGGAATCAGAGGCGGGGAATCAGAGGCGGGAAATCAGAGGCGGGGAATCAGAGGGCGGAAAAGAGATGTGGGGAAAGAGAGGCAGAGAAAGAGGCGTGGAAATAGACGCAGGGAAAGAGAGGCGGGGTATCAGATGTGGGGGATCCGAGGCGGGGAATCAGAGGTGGGGAAAGAGATGTGGAGAAAGAGAGGCAGGGAAAGAGGCAAGGAAAGAGAGGCGGGGAAAGAGGCACGGAAAGAGAGGTGGGAAATGAGAGGCGGGGAATCAGAGTCGTATTATCTGAGGTGGGGAATCTGAGGCGGGGAATCAGAGGCGGGGAAAGAGATGTGGGAAAAGAGAGGCAGAGAATGAGGCACGAAAATAGTGGCAGGGAAAGAGAGGCAGGGAATCAGAGGCGGGGAATCAGAGGCGGGGAATCAGAGGCGGGGAAGCAGAGGCGGGGAAGCAGAGGCGGGGAATCAGAGGCGGGGAATCAGAGGCGGGGAATCAGAGGCGGAGAATCAGAGGCGGGGAATCAGAGGCGGGGAAAGAGATGTGGGAAAAGAGAGGCAGAGAAAGAGGCGTGGAAATAGACGCAGTGAAAGCGAGGAGGGGTATCAGATGCGGGTTATCCGAGGCGGGGAATCAGAGGCAGGAAAAGAGATGTGGGGAAAGAGAGGCAGAGAAAGAGGCGTGGAAATAGACGCAGGGAAAGAGAGGCAGGGTATCAGATGTGGGGGATCCGAGGCGGGGAATCAGAGGTGGGGAAAGAGATGTGGAGAAAGAGAGGCAGGGAAAGAGGCAAGGAAAGAGAGGCGGGGAAAGAGGCACGGAAAGAGAGGTGGGAAATGAGAGGCGGGGAATCAGAGGCGGGGAATCAGAGTCGTGGTATCAGAAGCGGGGAATTTGAGGTGGAGAATCTGAGGCGGGGAATCAGAGGCGTGGAATCCGAGGCGGGGAATCAGAGGCAGGAAAAGAGATGTGGGGAAAGAGAGGCCGGGAAAGAGGCACGGAAAGAGAGGCGGGAAATCAGAGGCGAGGAATCAGAGGCGGGGAATCAGAGTCGTGGTTTCAGAGGCGGGGAATCAGAGGCGGGGAAGCAGATGCGGGGAAGCAGAGGCGGGGAAGCAGACGCGGGGAAGCAGACGCGGGGAAGCAGAGGCGGGGAAGCAGAGGCGGGGAAGCAGAGGCGGGGAATCAGAGGCGGGGAATTTGAGGTGGGGATTCTGAGGTGGGAAATCAGAGGCTGAGATTGAAAGGGGGAGAATCAGAAGGGGGAAAAGAAATGTGGGGAAAGAGAGGCATGGAAAGAGCCAGGGACTCTGAAGCAGGGAATCGGAGGCAGGGAAACAGAGTCGGAGAAACGGAGGCGGGGAATCAGAAGCGGGGAATCAGAGGGTGGAAAAGAGATGTGGGGAAAGAGAGGCAAGGAAAGAGGCGCGGAAATAGACGCAGGGAAAGAGAGGCGGAGTATCAGATGTGGGGAATTCAAGGCGGGGAATCAGAGGCGGGGAAAGAGATGTGGGGAAAGAGAGGCAGGGAAAGAGGCAAGGAAATAGAGGTGGGGAATCAGAGGCAGGGATTCAGAGGCGGAGATCCAGAGGCAGGGAATCTGAGGCGGCGAATCTGAGGCGGGGAATCAGAGGCGTGGAATCAGAGGGGGGAATAGAGATGTGGGAAAAGAGAGGCGGCGAAAGGGAGGCGGGGAAAGAGTCAGAGACTCTGAAACAGGGAATCTGAGTCGGGGAATCAGAGTCGGGGAATCAGAGTCGGGGAATCAGTGTCAGGGAATCAGAGTCGGGGAATCAGAGGTGGGGAATCAGAGGCGGGGAATCAGAGTCGGGGAATCAGAGGCAGGGAATCAGAGGCGGGGAATCAGAGGCGGGGAATCAGAGGCGGGGAATCAGAGGCGGGGAAAGAGATGTGGGAAAAGAGAGGCAGGGAAAGAGGCACAAAAATAGTGGCAGGGAAAGAGAGGCGGGGTATCAGATGTGGGGAATCCGAGGCGGGGAATCAGAGGCGGGGAAAGAGATGTGGGGAAAGAGAGGCAGGGAAAGAGGCGCGGAAATAGACGCAGGGAAAGAGAGGCGGGGTATCAGATGTGGGGAATCTGAAGTGGAAAATCTGAGGCGGGGAATCAGAGGCGTGGAATCCGAGGCGGGGCATCAGAGGCAGGAAAAGAGATGTGGGGAAAGAGAGGCCGGGAAAGAGGTACGGAAAGAGAGGCAGGAAATCAGAGGCGGTGAATCAGAGGCGGGGAATCAGAGGCGGGGAATCAGAGTCGTATTATCTGAGGCGGGGAATCGGAGGCAGGGAGACAGAGGCGGGGAAAGAGATGTGGGAAAAGAGAGGCAGAGAAGGAGGCACAAAAATAGTGGCAGGGAAAGAGAGGCGGGGAATCAGGGGCGGGGAATGAGAGGCGGGGAATCAGAGGCGTGGAATCAGAGGCGGGGAATCAGAGGCGGGGAATCAGAGTCATGGTATCAGAGGCGGGGAATCAGAGGCGGGGAATCAGAGGCGGGGAAAGAGATGTGGGAAAAGAGAGGCGGGGAAAGAGGCGCGGAAATAGACGCAGGGAAAGAGAGGCGGGGTATCAGATGTGGGGAATCCGAGGCGGGGAATCAGAGGCGGGGAAAGAGATGTGGGGAAAGAGAGGCAGGGAAAGAGGCGCGGAAATAGACGCAGGGAAAGAGAGGCGGGGTATCAGATGTGGGGAATCTGAGGTGGAAAATCTGAGGCGGGGAATCAGAGGCGGGGAATCAGAGTCGTATTATCTGAGGCGGGGAATCGGAGGCAGGGAATCAGAGGCGGGGAAAGAGATGTGGGAAAAGAGAGGCAGAGAAGGAGGCACGAAAATAGTGGCAGGGAAAGAGAGGCAGGGAATCAGAGGCGGGGAATCAGAGGCGGGGAATCAGAGGCGGGCAATCAGAGGCGGGGAATCAGAGGCGGGGAATCAGAGGCGGGGAATCAGAGGCGGGGAATCAGAGGCGGGGAAGCAGAGGCGGGGAAGCAGAGGCGGGGAAGCAGAGGCGGGGAAGCAGACGCGGGGAAGCAGAGGCGGGGAAGCAGAGGCGGGGAATCAGAGGCGGGGAATTTGAGGTGGGGATTCTGAGGTGGGAAATCAGAGGCTGAGATTGAAAGGGGGAGAATCAGAAGGGGGAAAAGAAATGTGGGGAAAGAGAGGCATGGAAAGAGCCAGGGACTCTGAAGCAGGGAATCGGAGGCAGGGAAACAGAGTCGGAGAAACGGAGGCGGGGAATCAGAAGCGGGGAATCAGAGGGTGGAAAAGAGATGTGGGGAAAGAGAGGCAGGGAAAGAGGCGCGGAAATAGACGCAGGGAAAGAGAGGCGGAGTATCAGATGTGGGGAATTCAAGGCGGGGAATCAGAGGCGGGGAAAGAGATGTGGGGAAAGAGAGGCAGGGAAAGAGGCAAGGAAATAGAGGTGGGGAATCAGAGGCAGGGAATCAGAGGCGGAGATCCAGAGGCAGGGAATCTGAGGCGGCGAATCTGAGGCGGGGAATCAGAGGCGTGGAATCAGAGGGGGGAATAGAGATGTGGGAAAAGAGAGGCGGCGAAAGGGAGGCGGGGAAAGAGTCAGAGACTCTGAAACAGGGAATCTGAGTCGGGGAATCAGAGTAGGGGAATCAGAGTCGGGGAATCAGTGTCAGGGAATCAGAGGCGGGGAATCAGAGGCGGGGAAAGAGATGTGGGAAAAGAGAGGCAGGGAAAGAGGCACAAAAATAGTGGCAGGGAAAGAGAGGCGGGGTATCAGATGTGGGGAATCCGAGGCGGGGAATCAGAGGCGGGGATTCAGAGGCGGGGAAGCAGAGGCGGGGAATCAGAGGCGGGGAATCAGAGGCGGGGAATCTGAGGTGGGGATTCTGAGGCAGGGAATCTGAGGTGGGGAATCTGAGGTGGGGAATCCGAGGCTGAGATTCAAAGGGAGAGAATCAGAAGGGGGAAAAGATATGTAGGGAAAGAGAGGCATGGAAAGTACCAGGGACTCTGAAATAGGGAATCGGAGGCAGGGAAACAGTCGGAGAACGGAGGCGGGGAATCAGAAGCGGGGAATCAGAGGGCGGAAAAGAGATGTGGGGAAAGAGAGGCAGGGAAAGAGGCGCGGAAATAGACGCAGGGAAAGAGAGGCGGGGTATCAGATGTGGGGAATTCAAGGCGGGGAAAGAGATGTGGGGAAAGAGAGGCAGGGAAAGAGGCAAGGAAATAGAGGCGGGGAATCAGAGGTGGGGATTCAGAGGCAGGGAATCAGAGGGGGGGAATCAGAGGCAGGGAATCTGAGGCAGGGAATCTGAGGTGGGGAGTCTGTCGGGGAATCAGAGGCGTGGAATCAGAGGGGGGAATAGAGATGTGGGAAAAGAGAGGCGGCGAAAGGGAGGCGGGGAAAGAGTCAGAGACTCTGAAGCAGGGAATCGGAGTCGGGGAATCAGAGTCGGGGAATCAGAGGCGGGGAATCAGAGGCAGGGAATCAGAGGCGGAGAATCAGAGGCGGGGAACCAGAGGCGGGGAATCAGAGGCTGAAATTAAAAGAGGGTGAACCAGAGGGGGGAAAAGAGATGTGGGGAAAGAAGGGCAGGGAAAGAGCCAGGGAAAGAGCCAGGGACTCTGAAGCAGGGAATCGGAGGCAGGGAATCGGAGGCAGGAAAACAGAGGAAGGGAATCAGAGTCGGAGAAATGGAGGCGGGGAATCAGAAGCGGGGAATCAGAAGCGGGGAATCAGAGGACGGAAAAGAGATGTGGCGAAAGAGAGGCAGAGAAAGAGAGGCGGGTTATCAGATGTGTGCAATCCGAGGCAAGGAATCAGAGGCGTGGAATCAGAGGCGTGGAATCTAAGGTGGGGAATCGGAGTCGGGGAATCAGAGTTGTGGAATCAGAGGCGGGGAATCAGAGTCGGGGAATCAGAGGAGGGGAATTAGAGGCGGGGAATCAGAGGCGGGGAATCAGAGGCGGGGAATCAGAGGCGGGGAATCAGAGGCGGGGAATCAGAGGCGGGGTATCAGAGGGCAGAAAAGAGATGTGGGGAAAGAGAGGCAGAGAAAGAGGCGTGGAAATAGACGCAGTGAAAGAGAGGCGGGGTATCAGATGTGGGGGATCCGAGGCGGGGAATCAGAGGTGGGGAAAGAGATGTGGAGAAAGAGAGGCAGGGAAAGAGGCAAGGAAAGAGAGGCGGGGAAAGAGGCACGGAAAGAGAGGTGGGAAATCAGAGGCGGGGAATCAGAGTCGTATTATCTGAGGTGGGGAATCTGAGGCGGGGAATCAGAGGCGGGGAAAGAGATGTGGGAAAAGAGAGGCAGAGAATGAGGCACGAAAATAGTGGCAGGGAAAGAGAGGCAGGGAATCAGAGGCGGGGAATCAGAGGCGGGGAATCAGAGGCGGGGAATCAGAGGCGGGGAATCAGAGGCGGGGAATCAGAGGCGGGGAATCAGAGGCGGGGAATCAGAGGCGGGGAATCAGAGGCGGGGAATCAGAGGCGGGGAATCAGAGGCGGGGAATCAGAGGCGGAGAATCAGAGGCGGGGAATCAGAGGCGGGGAAAGAGATGTGGGAAAAGAGAGGCAGAGAAAGAGGCGTGGAAATAGACGCAGTGAAAGCGAGGAGGGGTATCAGATGCGGGTTATCCGAGGCGGGGAATCAGAGGCAGGAAAAGAGATGTGGGGAAAGAGAGGCAGAGAAAGAGGCGTGGAAATAGACGCAGGGAAAGAGAGGCAGGGTATCAGATGTGGGGGATCCGAGGCGGGGAATCAGAGGTGGGGAAAGAGATGTGGAGAAAGAGAGGCAGGGAAAGAGGCAAGGAAAGAGAGGCGGGGAAAGAGGCACGGAAAGAGAGGTGGGAAATGAGAGGCGGGGAATCAGAGGCGGGGAATCAGAGTCGTGGTATCAGAAGCGGGGAATTTGAGGTGGAGAATCTGAGGCGGGGAATCAGAGGCGTGGAATCCGAGGCGGGGAATCAGAGGCAGGAAAAGAGATGTGGGGAAAGAGAGGCCGGGAAAGAGGCACGGAAAGAGAGGCGGGAAATCAGAGGCGAGGAATCAGAGGCGGGGAATCAGAGTCGTGGTTTCAGAGGCGGGGAATCAGAGGCGGGGAAGCAGATGCGGGGAAGCAGAGGCGGGGAAGCAGACGCGGGGAAGCAGACGCGGGGAAGCAGAGGCGGGGAAGCAGAGGCGGGGAAGCAGAGGCGGGGAATCAGAGGCGGGGAATTTGAGGTGGGGATTCTGAGGTGGGAAATCAGAGGCTGAGATTGAAAGGGGGAGAATCAGAAGGGGGAAAAGAAATGTGGGGAAAGAGAGGCATGGAAAGAGCCAGGGACTCTGAAGCAGGGAATCGGAGGCAGGGAAACAGAGTCGGAGAAACGGAGGCGGGGAATCAGAAGCGGGGAATCAGAGGGTGGAAAAGAGATGTGGGGAAAGAGAGGCAAGGAAAGAGGCGCGGAAATAGACGCAGGGAAAGAGAGGCGGAGTATCAGATGTGGGGAATTCAAGGCGGGGAATCAGAGGCGGGGAAAGAGATGTGGGGAAAGAGAGGCAGGGAAAGAGGCAAGGAAATAGAGGTGGGGAATCAGAGGCAGGGATTCAGAGGCGGAGATCCAGAGGCAGGGAATCTGAGGCGGCGAATCTGAGGCGGGGAATCAGAGGCGTGGAATCAGAGGGGGGAATAGAGATGTGGGAAAAGAGAGGCGGCGAAAGGGAGGCGGGGAAAGAGTCAGAGACTCTGAAACAGGGAATCTGAGTCGGGGAATCAGAGTCGGGGAATCAGAGTCGGGGAATCAGTGTCAGGGAATCAGAGTCGGGGAATCAGAGGTGGGGAATCAGAGGCGGGGAATCAGAGTCGGGGAATCAGAGGCAGGGAATCAGAGGCGGGGAATCAGAGGCGGGGAATCAGAGGCGGGGAATCAGAGGCGGGGAAAGAGATGTGGGAAAAGAGAGGCAGGGAAAGAGGCACAAAAATAGTGGCAGGGAAAGAGAGGCGGGGTATCAGATGTGGGGAATCCGAGGCGGGGAATCAGAGGCGGGGAAAGAGATGTGGGGAAAGAGAGGCAGGGAAAGAGGCGCGGAAATAGACGCAGGGAAAGAGAGGCGGGGTATCAGATGTGGGGAATCTGAAGTGGAAAATCTGAGGCGGGGAATCAGAGGCGTGGAATCCGAGGCGGGGCATCAGAGGCAGGAAAAGAGATGTGGGGAAAGAGAGGCCGGGAAAGAGGTACGGAAAGAGAGGCAGGAAATCAGAGGCGGTGAATCAGAGGCGGGGAATCAGAGGCGGGGAATCAGAGTCGTATTATCTGAGGCGGGGAATCGGAGGCAGGGAAACAGAGGCGGGGAAAGAGATGTGGGAAAAGAGAGGCAGAGAAGGAGGCACAAAAATAGTGGCAGGGAAAGAGAGGCGGGGAATCAGGGGCGGGGAATGAGAGGCGGGGAATCAGAGGCGTGGAATCAGAGGCGGGGAATCAGAGGCGGGGAATCAGAGTCATGGTATCAGAGGCGGGGAATCAGAGGCGGGGAATCAGAGGCGGGGAAAGAGATGTGGGAAAAGAGAGGCGGGGAAAGAGGCGCGGAAATAGACGCAGGGAAAGAGAGGCGGGGTATCAGATGTGGGGAATCCGAGGCGGGGAATCAGAGGCGGGGAAAGAGATGTGGGGAAAGAGAGGCAGGGAAAGAGGCGCGGAAATAGACGCAGGGAAAGAGAGGCGGGGTATCAGATGTGGGGAATCTGAGGTGGAAAATCTGAGGCGGGGAATCAGAGGCGGGGAATCAGAGTCGTATTATCTGAGGCGGGGAATCGGAGGCAGGGAATCAGAGGCGGGGAAAGAGATGTGGGAAAAGAGAGGCAGAGAAGGAGGCACGAAAATAGTGGCAGGGAAAGAGAGGCAGGGAATCAGAGGCGGGGAATCAGAGGCGGGGAATCAGAGGCGGGCAATCAGAGGCGGGGAATCAGAGGCGGGGAATCAGAGGCGGGGAATCAGAGGCGGGGAATCAGAGGCGGGGAAGCAGAGGCGGGGAAGCAGAGGCGGGGAAGCAGAGGCGGGGAAGCAGACGCGGGGAAGCAGAGGCGGGGAAGCAGAGGCGGGGAATCAGAGGCGGGGAATTTGAGGTGGGGATTCTGAGGTGGGAAATCAGAGGCTGAGATTGAAAGGGGGAGAATCAGAAGGGGGAAAAGAAATGTGGGGAAAGAGAGGCATGGAAAGAGCCAGGGACTCTGAAGCAGGGAATCGGAGGCAGGGAAACAGAGTCGGAGAAACGGAGGCGGGGAATCAGAAGCGGGGAATCAGAGGGTGGAAAAGAGATGTGGGGAAAGAGAGGCAGGGAAAGAGGCGCGGAAATAGACGCAGGGAAAGAGAGGCGGAGTATCAGATGTGGGGAATTCAAGGCGGGGAATCAGAGGCGGGGAAAGAGATGTGGGGAAAGAGAGGCAGGGAAAGAGGCAAGGAAATAGAGGTGGGGAATCAGAGGCAGGGAATCAGAGGCGGAGATCCAGAGGCAGGGAATCTGAGGCGGCGAATCTGAGGCGGGGAATCAGAGGCGTGGAATCAGAGGGGGGAATAGAGATGTGGGAAAAGAGAGGCGGCGAAAGGGAGGCGGGGAAAGAGTCAGAGACTCTGAAACAGGGAATCTGAGTCGGGGAATCAGAGTAGGGGAATCAGAGTCGGGGAATCAGTGTCAGGGAATCAGAGGCGGGGAATCAGAGGCGGGGAAAGAGATGTGGGAAAAGAGAGGCAGGGAAAGAGGCACAAAAATAGTGGCAGGGAAAGAGAGGCGGGGTATCAGATGTGGGGAATCCGAGGCGGGGAATCAGAGGCGGGGATTCAGAGGCGGGGAAGCAGAGGCGGGGAATCAGAGGCGGGGAATCAGAGGCGGGGAATCTGAGGTGGGGATTCTGAGGCAGGGAATCTGAGGTGGGGAATCTGAGGTGGGGAATCCGAGGCTGAGATTCAAAGGGAGAGAATCAGAAGGGGGAAAAGATATGTAGGGAAAGAGAGGCATGGAAAGTACCAGGGACTCTGAAATAGGGAATCGGAGGCAGGGAAACAGTCGGAGAACGGAGGCGGGGAATCAGAAGCGGGGAATCAGAGGGCGGAAAAGAGATGTGGGGAAAGAGAGGCAGGGAAAGAGGCGCGGAAATAGACGCAGGGAAAGAGAGGCGGGGTATCAGATGTGGGGAATTCAAGGCGGGGAAAGAGATGTGGGGAAAGAGAGGCAGGGAAAGAGGCAAGGAAATAGAGGCGGGGAATCAGAGGTGGGGATTCAGAGGCAGGGAATCAGAGGGGGGGAATCAGAGGCAGGGAATCTGAGGCAGGGAATCTGAGGTGGGGAGTCTGTCGGGGAATCAGAGGCGTGGAATCAGAGGGGGGAATAGAGATGTGGGAAAAGAGAGGCGGCGAAAGGGAGGCGGGGAAAGAGTCAGAGACTCTGAAGCAGGGAATCGGAGTCGGGGAATCAGAGTCGGGGAATCAGAGGCGGGGAATCAGAGGCAGGGAATCAGAGGCGGAGAATCAGAGGCGGGGAACCAGAGGCGGGGAATCAGAGGCTGAAATTAAAAGAGGGTGAACCAGAGGGGGGAAAAGAGATGTGGGGAAAGAAGGGCAGGGAAAGAGCCAGGGAAAGAGCCAGGGACTCTGAAGCAGGGAATCGGAGGCAGGGAATCGGAGGCAGGAAAACAGAGGAAGGGAATCAGAGTCGGAGAAATGGAGGCGGGGAATCAGAAGCGGGGAATCAGAAGCGGGGAATCAGAGGACGGAAAAGAGATGTGGCGAAAGAGAGGCAGAGAAAGAGAGGCGGGTTATCAGATGTGTGCAATCCGAGGCAAGGAATCAGAGGCGTGGAATCAGAGGCGTGGAATCTAAGGTGGGGAATCGGAGTCGGGGAATCAGAGTTGTGGAATCAGAGGCGGGGAATCAGAGTCGGGGAATCAGAGGAGGGGAATTAGAGGCGGGGAATCAGAGGCGGGGAATCAGAGGCGGGGAATCAGAGGCGGGGAATCAGAGGCGGGGAATCAGAGGCGGGGTATCAGAGGGCAGAAAAGAGATGTGGGGAAAGAGAGGCAGAGAAAGAGGCGTGGAAATAGACGCAGTGAAAGAGAGGCGGGGTATCAGATGTGGGGGATCCGAGGCGGGGAATCAGAGGTGGGGAAAGAGATGTGGAGAAAGAGAGGCAGGGAAAGAGGCAAGGAAAGAGAGGCGGGGAAAGAGGCACGGAAAGAGAGGTGGGAAATCAGAGGCGGGGAATCAGAGTCGTATTATCTGAGGTGGGGAATCTGAGGCGGGGAATCAGAGGCGGGGAAAGAGATGTGGGAAAAGAGAGGCAGAGAATGAGGCACGAAAATAGTGGCAGGGAAAGAGAGGCAGGGAATCAGAGGCGGGGAATCAGAGGCGGGGAATCAGAGGCGGGGAATCAGAGGCGGGGAATCAGAGGCGGGGAATCAGAGGCGGGGAATCAGAGGCGGGGAATCAGAGGCGGGGAATCAGAGGCGGGGAAGCAGAGGCGGGGAAGCAGAGGCGGGGAATCAGAGGCGGGGAATCAGAGGCGGAGAATCAGAGGCGGGGAATCAGAGTCGGGGAAAGAGATGTGGGAAAAGAGAGGCAGAGAATGAGGCACGAAAATAGTGGCAGGGAAAGAGAGGCAGGGAATCAGAGGCGGGGAATCAGAGGCGGGGAATCAGAGGCGGGGAATCAGAGGCGGGGAATCAGAGGCGGGGAATCAGAGGCGGGGTATCAGAGGCGGGGTATAAGAGGGCAGAAAAGAGATGTGGGGAAAGAGAGGCAGAGAAAGAGGCATGGAAATAGACGCAGTGAAAGAGAGGCGGGGTATCAGATGTGGGGGATCCGAGGCGGGGAATCAGAGGTGGGGAAAGAGATGTGGAGAAAGAGAGGCAGGGAAAGAGGCAAGGAAAGAGAGGCGGGGAAAGAGGCACGGAAAGAGAGGTGGGAAATCAGAGGCGGGGAATCAGAGTCGTATTATCTGAGGTGGGGAATCTGAGGCGGGGAATCAGAGGCGGGGAAAGAGATGTGGGAAAAGAGAGGCAGAGAATGAGGCACGAAAATAGTGGCAGGGAAAGAGAGGCAGGGAATCAGAGGCGGGGAATCAGAGGCGGGGAATCAGAGGCGGGGAATCAGAGGCGGGGAATCAGAGGCGGGGAATCAGAGGCGGGGAATCAGAGGCGGGGAATCAGAGGCGGGGAATCAGAGGCGGGGAATCAGAGGCGGGGAAGCAGAGGCGGGGAATCAGAGGCGGGGAATCAGAGGCGGGGAATCAGAGGCGGAGAATCAGAGGCGGGGAATCAGAGGCGGGGAAAGAGATGTGGGAAAAGAGAGGCAGAGAAAGAGGCGTGGAAATAGACGCAGTGAAATCGAGGAGGGGTATCAGATGCGGGGAATCCGAGTCGGGGAATCAGAGGCAGGAAAAGAGATGTGGGGAAAGAGAGGCCGGGAAAGAGGCACGGAAAGAGAGGCGGGTAATCAGAGGTGGGGAATCAGAGGCGGGGAATCAGAGGGCGGAAAAGAGATGTGGGGAAAGAGAGGCAGAGAAAGAGGCGTGGAAATAGACGCAGGGAAAGAGAGGCAGGGTATCAGATGTGGGGGATCCGAGGCGGTGAATCAGAGGTGGGGAAAGAGATGTGGAGAAAGAGAGGCAGGGAAAGAGGCAAGGAAAGAGAGGCGGGGAAAGAGGCACGGAAAGAGAGGTGGGAAATGAGAGGCGGGGAATCAGAGGCGGGGAATCAGAGTCGTGGTATCAGAAGCGGGGAATTTGAGGTGGAGAATCTGAGGCGGGGAATCAGAGGCGTGGAATCCGAGGCGGGGAATCAGAGGCAGGAAAAGAGATGTGGGGAAAGAGAGGCCGGGAAAGAGGCACGGAAAGAGAGGCGGGAAATCAGAGGCGAGGAATCAGAGGCGGGGAATCAGAGTCGTGGTTTCAGAGGCGGGGAATCAGAGGCGGGGAATCAGATTCATGGTATCAGAGGCGGGGAAAGAGGCGCGGAAATAGACGCAGGGAAAGAGAGGCGGGGTATCAGATGTGGGGAATCCGAGGCGGGGAATCAGAGGCGGGGAAAGAGATGTGGGGAAAGAGAGGCAGGGAAAGAGGCGCGGAAATAGACGCAGGGAAAGAGAGGCGGGGTATCAGATGTGGGGAATCTGAAGTGGAAAATCTGAGGCGGGGAATCAGAGGCGTGGAATCCGAGGCGGGGCATCAGAGGCAGTAAAAGAGATGTGGGGAAAGAGCGGCCGGGAAAGAGGCACGGAAAGAGAGGCAGGAAATCAGAGGCGGTGAATCACAGGCGGGGAATCGGAGGCAGGGAATCAGAGGCGGGGAAAGAGATGTGGGAAAAGAGAGGCAGAGAAGGAGGCACGAAAATAGTGGCAGGGAAAGAGAGGCAGGGAATCAGAGGCGGGGAATCAGAGGCGGGGAATCAGAGGCGGGGAATCAGAGGCGGGCAATCAGAGGCGGGCAATCAGAGGCGGGGAAGCAGAGGCGGGGAAGCAGAGGCGGGGAAGCAGAGGCGGGGAAGCAGAGGCGGGGAATCAGAGTCGGGGAATCAGAGGCGGGGAATTTGAGGTGGGGAAAGAGATGTGGGGAAAGAGAGGCAGGGAAAGAGGCAAGGAAATAGAGGTGGGGAATCAGAGGCAGGGAATCAGAGGCGGAGATCCAGAGGCAGGGAATCTGAGGCGGGGAATCTGAGGCGGGGAATCAGAGTCGGGGAATCAGAGTCGGGGAATCAGTGTCGGGGAATCAGAGGTGGGGAATCAGAGGCGGGGAATCAGAGTCGGGGAATCAGAGGCAGGGAATCAGAGGCGGAGAATCAGAGGCGGGGAATCAGAGGCGGGGAATCAGTGGGCGGAAATGAGATGTGGGAAAAGAGAGGCAGAGAAAGAGGCACGAAAATAGTGGCAGGGAAAGAGAGGCGGGGAATCAGAGGCGGGGAACCACAGGCGGGGAATCAGAGGCTGAAATTAAAAGGGGGTGAATCAGAGGGGGGAAAAGAGATGTGGGGAAAGAAGGGCAGGGAAAGAGCCAGGGAAAGAGCCAGGGACTCTGAAGCAGGGAATCGGAGGCAGGGAAACAGAGGAAGGGAATCAGAGTGGGAGAAATGGAGGCGGGGAATCAGAGGTGGGGATTCAGAGGCGGGGAAGCAGAGGCGGGGAATCAGAGGCGGGGAATCAGAGGCGGGGAATCTGAGGTGGGGATTCTGAGGCAGGGAATCTGAGGTGGGGAATCTGAGGTGGGGAATCCGAGGCTGAGATTCAAAGGGAGAGAATCAGAAGGGGGAAAAGATATGTAGGGAAAGAGAGGTATGGAAAGAGCCAGGGACTCTGAAGCAGGGAATCGGAGGCAGGGAAACAGAGTCGGAGAACGGAGGCGGGGAATCAGAAGCGGGGAATCAGAGGGCGGAAAAGAGATGTGGTGAAAGAGAGGCAGGGAAAGAGGCGCGGAAATAGACGCAGGGAAAGAGAGGCGGGGTATCAGGTGTGGGGAATTCAAGGCGGGGAAAGAGATGTGGGGAAAGAGAGATAGGGAAAGAGGCAAGGAAATAGAGGCGGGGAATCAGAGGTGGGGATTCAGAGGCAGGGAATCAGAGGGGGGGAATCAGAGGCAGGGAATCTGAGGCAGGGAATCTGAGGTGGGGAGTCTGTCGGGGAATCAGAGGCGTGGAATCAGAGGGGGGAATAGAGATGTGGGAAAAGAGAGGCGGCGAAAGGGAGGCGGGGAAAGAGTCAGAGACTCTGAAGCAGGGAATCGGAGTCGGGGAATCAGAGTCGGGGAATCAGAGGCGGGGAATCAGAGGCGGGGAATCAGAGGCGGAGAATCAGAGGCGGGGAACCAGAGGCGGGGAACCAGAGGCGGGGAACCAGAGGCGGGGAATCAGAGGCTGAAATTAAAAGAGGGTGAACCAGAGGGGGGAAAAGAGATGTGGGGAAAGAAGGGCAGGGAAAGAGCCAGGGAAAGAGCCAGGGACTCTGAAGCAGGGAATCGGAGGCAGGGAATCGGAGGCAGGAAAACAGAGGAAGGGAATCAGAGTCGGAGAAATGGAGGCGGGGAATCAGAAGCGGGGAATCAGAAGCGGGGAATCAGAGGACGGAAAAGAGATGTGGCGAAAGAGAGGCAGAGAAAGAGAGGCGGGTTATCAGATGTGTGCAATCCGAGGCAAGGAATCAGAGGCGTGGAATCAGAGGCGTGGAATCTAAGGTGGGGAATCGGAGTCGGGGAATCAGAGTCGTGGAATCAGAGGCGGGGAATCAGAGTCGGGGAATCAGAGGAGGGGAATCAGAGGCGGGGAATCAGAGGCGGGGTATCAGAGGCGGGGTATAAGAGGCGGGGTATCAGAGGAAGAGGAACGGAGGCGTGGAATCAGAGGTGGGGAATCAGAGGGCAGAAAAGAGATGTGGGGAAAGAGAGGCAGAGAAAGAGGCGTGGAAATAGACGCAGTGAAAGAGAGGAGGGGTATCAGATGCGGGGAATCCGAGGCGGGGAATCAGAGGCAGGAAAAGAGATGTGGGGAAAGAGAGTCCGGGAGAGAGGCACGGAAAGAGAGGCGGGAAATCAGAGGTGGGGAATCAGAGGCGGGGAATCAGAGGCAGGGAATCAGAGGCGGGGAATCAGAGGGCGGAAAAGAGATGTGGGGAAAGAGAGGCAGAGAAAGAGGCGTGGAAATAGACGCAGGGAAAGAGAGGCAGGGTATCAGATGTGGGGGATCCGAGGCGGGGAATCAGAGGTGGGGAAAGAGATGTGGAGAAAGAGAGGCAGGGAAAGAGGCAAGGAAAGAGAGGCGGGGAAAGAGGCACGGAAAGAGAGGTGGGAAATGAGAGGCGGGGAATCAGAGGCGGGGAATCAGAGTCGTGGTATCAGAAGCGGGGAATCAGAGTCGTGGTTTCAGAGGCGGGGAATCAGAGGCGGGGAAAGAGATGTGGGAAAAGAGAGGCGGGGAAAGAGGCGCGGAAATAGACGCAGGGAAAGAGAGGCGGGGTATCAGATGTGGGGAATCTGAGGTGGAAAATCTGAGGCGGGGAATCAGAGGCGTGGAATCCGAGGCGGGGCATCAGAGGCAGGAAAAGAGATGTGGGGAAAGAGAGGCCGGGAAAGAGGCACGGAAAGAGAGGCAGGAAATCAGAGGCGGTGAATCACAGGCGGGGAATCAGAGGCGGGGAATCAGAGGCGGGGAAAGAGATGTGGGAAAAGAGAGGCAGAGAAGGAGGCACGAAAATAGTGGCAGGGAAAGAGAGGCAGGGAATCAGAGGCGGTGAATCAGAGGCGGGGAATCAGAGGCGGGGAATCAGAGGCGGGGAATCAGAGGCGGGGAATCAGAGGCGGGGAATCAGAGGCGGGGAATCAGAGGCGGGGAATCAGAGGGGGGAATAGAGATGTGGGAAAAGAGAGGCAGAGAAAGAGGCACGAAAATAGTGGCAGGGAAAGAGAGGCAGGGAATCAGAGGCGGGGAATCAGAGGCGGGAAATCAGAGGCGGGGAATCAGAGGGCGGAAAAGAGATGTGGGGAAAGAGAGGCAGAGAAAGAGGCGTGGAAATAGACGCAGGGAAAGAGAGGCGGGGTATCAGATGTGGGGGATCCGAGGCGGGGAATCAGAGGTGGGGAAAGAGATGTGGAGAAAGAGAGGCAGGGAAAGAGGCAAGGAAAGAGAGGCGGGGAAAGAGGCACGGAAAGAGAGGTGGGAAATGAGAGGCGGGGAATCAGAGTCGTATTATCTGAGGTGGGGAATCTGAGGCGGGGAATCAGAGGCGGGGAAAGAGATGTGGGAAAAGAGAGGCAGAGAATGAGGCACGAAAATAGTGGCAGGGAAAGAGAGGCAGGGAATCAGAGGCGGGGAATCAGAGGCGGGGAATCAGAGGCGGGGAATCAGAGGCGGGGAATCAGAGGCGGGGAATCAGAGGAGGAGAATCAGAGGAGGAGAATCAGAGGCGGGGAATCAGAGGCGGGGAATCAGAGGTGGGGAATCAGAGGGCAGAAAAGAGATGTGGGGAAAGAGAGGCAGAGAAAGAGGCGTGGAAATAGACGCAGTGAAAGAGAGGAGGGGTATCAGATGCGGGGAATCCGAGGCGGGGAATCAGAGCCAGGAAAAGAGATGTGGGGAAAGAGAGGCCGGGAAAGAGGCACGGAAAGAGAGGTGGGAAATCACAGGTGGGGAATCAGAGGCGGGGAATCAGAGGCGGGGAATCAGAGGCTTGGACTCAGAGGAGGTGTATCAGAGGCGGAGAAAAGGCGGCGTGGAATCAGAGGTGGGGAATCAGAGGGCGGAAATGAGATGTGGGAAAAGAGAGGCAGAGAAGGAGGCACGAAAATAGTGGCAGGGAAAGAGAGGCAGGGAATCAGAGGCGGGGAATCAGAGGCGGGAAATCAGAGGCGGGGAATCAGAGGGCGGAAAAGAGATGTGGGGAAAGAGAGGCAGAGAAAGAGGCGTGGAAATAGACGCAGGGAAAGAGAGGCGGGGTATCAGATGTGGGGGATCCGAGGCGGGGAATCAGAGGTGGGGAAAGAGATGTGGAGAAAGAGAGGCAGGGAAAGAGGCAAGGAAAGAGAGGCGGGGAAAGAGGCACGGAAAGAGAGGTGGGAAATGAGAGGCGGGGAATCAGAGTCGTATTATCTGAGGTGGGGAATCTGAGGCGGGGAATCAGAGGCGGGGAAAGAGATGTGGGAAAAGAGAGGCAGAGAATGAGGCACGAAAATAGTGGCAGGGAAAGAGAGGCAGGGAATCAGAGGCGGGGAATCAGAGGCGGGGAATCAGAGGCGGGGAAGCAGAGGCGGGGAATCAGAGGCGGGGAATCAGAGGCGGGGAATCAGAGGCGGAGAATCAGAGGCGGGGAATCAGAGGCGGGGAAAGAGATGTGGGAAAAGAGAGGCAGAGAAAGAGGCGTGGAAATAGACGCAGTGAAAGCGAGGAGGGGTATCAGATGCGGGTTATCCGAGGCGGGGAATCAGAGGCAGGAAAAGAGATGTGGGGAAAGAGAGGCAGAGAAAGAGGCGTGGAAATAGACGCAGGGAAAGAGAGGCAGGGTATCAGATGTGGGGGATCCGAGGCGGGGAATCAGAGGTGGGGAAAGAGATGTGGAGAAAGAGAGGCAGGGAAAGAGGCAAGGAAAGAGAGGCGGGGAAAGAGGCACGGAAAGAGAGGTGGGAAATGAGAGGCGGGGAATCAGAGGCGGGGAATCAGAGTCGTGGTATCAGAAGCGGGGAATTTGAGGTGGAGAATCTGAGGCGGGGAATCAGAGGCGTGGAATCCGAGGCGGGGAATCAGAGGCAGGAAAAGAGATGTGGGGAAAGAGAGGCCGGGAAAGAGGCACGGAAAGAGAGGCGGGAAATCAGAGGCGAGGAATCAGAGGCGGGGAATCAGAGTCGTGGTTTCAGAGGCGGGGAATCAGAGGCGGGGAAGCAGATGCGGGGAAGCAGAGGCGGGGAAGCAGACGCGGGGAAGCAGACGCGGGGAAGCAGAGGCGGGGAAGCAGAGGCGGGGAAGCAGAGGCGGGGAATCAGAGGCGGGGAATTTGAGGTGGGGATTCTGAGGTGGGAAATCAGAGGCTGAGATTGAAAGGGGGAGAATCAGAAGGGGGAAAAGAAATGTGGGGAAAGAGAGGCATGGAAAGAGCCAGGGACTCTGAAGCAGGGAATCGGAGGCAGGGAAACAGAGTCGGAGAAACGGAGGCGGGGAATCAGAAGCGGGGAATCAGAGGGTGGAAAAGAGATGTGGGGAAAGAGAGGCAGGGAAAGAGGCGCGGAAATAGACGCAGGGAAAGAGAGGCGGAGTATCAGATGTGGGGAATTCAAGGCGGGGAATCAGAGGCGGGGAAAGAGATGTGGGGAAAGAGAGGCAGGGAAAGAGGCAAGGAAATAGAGGTGGGGAATCAGAGGCAGGGATTCAGAGGCGGAGATCCAGAGGCAGGGAATCTGAGGCGGCGAATCTGAGGCGGGGAATCAGAGGCGTGGAATCAGAGGGGGGAATAGAGATGTGGGAAAAGAGAGGCGGCGAAAGGGAGGCGGGGAAAGAGTCAGAGACTCTGAAACAGGGAATCTGAGTCGGGGAATCAGAGTCGGGGAATCAGAGTCGGGGAATCAGTGTCAGGGAATCAGAGTTGGGGAATCAGAGGTGGGGAATCAGAGGCGGGGAATCAGAGTCGGGGAATCAGAGGCAGGGAATCAGAGGCGGGGAATCAGAGGCGGGGAATCAGAGGCGGGGAATCAGAGGCGGGGAAAGAGATGTGGGAAAAGAGAGGCAGGGAAAGAGGCACAAAAATAGTGGCAGGGAAAGAGAGGCGGGGTATCAGATGTGGGGAATCCGAGGCGGGGAATCAGAGGCGGGGAAAGAGATGTGGGGAAAGAGAGGCAGGGAAAGAGGCGCGGAAATAGACGCAGGGAAAGAGAGGCGGGGTATCAGATGTGGGGAATCCGAGGCGGGGCATCAGAGGCAGGAAAAGAGATGTGGGGAAAGAGAGGCCGGGAAAGAGGTACGGAAAGAGAGGCAGGAAATCAGAGGCGGTGAATCAGAGGCGGGGAATCAGAGGCGGGGAATCAGAGTCGTATTATCTGAGGCGGGGAATCGGAGGCAGGGAAACAGAGGCGGGGAAAGAGATGTGGGAAAAGAGAGGCAGAGAAGGAGGAACAAAAATAGTGGCAGGGAAAGAGAGGCGGGGAATCAGGGGCGGGGAATGAGAGGCGGGGAATCAGAGGCGTGGAATCAGAGGCGGGGAATCAGAGGCGGGGAATCAGAGTCATGGTATCAGAGGCGGGGAATCAGAGGCGGGGAATCAGAGGCGGGGAAAGAGATGTGGGAAAAGAGAGGCGGGGAAAGAGGCGCGGAAATAGACGCAGGGAAAGAGAGGCGGGGTATCAGATGTGGGGAATCCGAGGCGGGGAATCAGAGGCGGGGAAAGAGATGTGGGGAAAGAGAGGCAGAGAAGGAGGCACGAAAATAGTGGCAGGGAAAGAGAGGCAGGGAATCAGAGGCGGGGAATCAGAGGCGGGGAATCAGAGGCGGGGAATCAGAGGCGGGAAATCAGAGGCGGGAAATCAGAGGCGGGCAATCAGAGGCGGGGAAGCAGAGGCGGGGAAGCAGAGGCGGGGAAGCAGAGGCGGGGAAGCAGAGGCGGGGAAGCAGAGGCGGGGAATCAGAGTCGGGGAATCAGAGGCGGGGAATTTGAGGTGGGGAAAGAGATGTGGGGAAAGAGAGGCAGGGAAAGAGGCAAGGAAATAGAGGTGGGGAATCAGAGGCAGGGAATCAGAGGCGGAGATCCAGAGGCAGGGAATCTGAGGCGGGGAATCTGAGGCGGGGAATCAGAGTCGGGGAATCAGAGTCGGGGAATCAGTGTCGGGGAATCAGAGGTGGGGAATCAGAGGCGGGGAATCAGAGTCGGGGAATCAGAGGCAGGGAATCAGAGGCGGAGAATCAGAGGCGGGGAATCAGAGGCGGGGAATCAGTGGGCGGAAATGAGATGTGGGAAAAGAGAGGCAGAGAAAGAGGCACGAAAATAGTGGCAGGGAAAGAGAGGCGGGGAATCAGAGGCGGGGAACCACAGGCGGGGAATCAGAGGCTGAAATTAAAAGGGGGTGAATCAGAGGGGGGAAAAGAGATGTGGGGAAAGAAGGGCAGGGAAAGAGCCAGGGAAAGAGCCAGGGACTCTGAAGCAGGGAATCGGAGGCAGGGAAACAGAGGAAGGGAATCAGAGTGGGAGAAATGGAGGCGGGGAATCAGAGGCGGGGATTCAGAGGCGGGGAAGCAGAGGCGGGGAATCAGAGGCGGGGAATCAGAGGCGGGGAATCTGAGGTGGGGATTCTGAGGCAGGGAATCTGAGGTGGGGAATCTGAGGTGGGGAATCCGAGGCTGAGATTCAAAGGGAGAGAATCAGAAGGGGGAAAAGATATGTAGGGAAAGAGAGGTATGGAAAGAGCCAGGGACTCTGAAGCAGGGAATCGGAGGCAGGGAAACAGAGTCGGAGAACGGAGGCGGGGAATCAGAAGCGGGGAATCAGAGGGCGGAAAAGAGATGTGGGGAAAGAGAGGCAGGGAAAGAGGCGCGGAAATAGACGCAGGGAAAGAGAGGCGGGGTATCAGATGTGGGGAATTCAAGGCGGGGAAAGAGATGTGGGGAAAGAGAGATAGGGAAAGAGGCAAGGAAATAGAGGCGGGGAATCAGAGGTGGGGATTCAGAGGCAGGGAATCAGAGGGGGGGAATCAGAGGCAGGGAATCTGAGGCAGGGAATCTGAGGTGGGGAGTCTGTCGGGGAATCAGAGGCGTGGAATCAGAGGGGGGAATAGAGATGTGGGAAAAGAGAGGCGGCGAAAGGGAGGCGGGGAAAGAGTCAGAGACTCTGAAGCAGGGAATCGGAGTCGGGGAATCAGAGTCGGGGAATCAGAGGCGGGGAATCAGAGGCGGGGAATCAGAGGCGGAGAATCAGAGGCGGGGAACCAGAGGCGGGGAACCAGAGGCGGGGAACCAGAGGCGGGGAATCAGAGGCTGAAATTAAAAGAGGGTGAACCAGAGGGGGGAAAAGAGATGTGGGGAAAGAAGGGCAGGGAAAGAGCCAGGGAAAGAGCCAGGGACTCTGAAGCAGGGAATCGGAGGCAGGGAATCGGAGGCAGGAAAACAGAGGAAGGGAATCAGAGTCGGAGAAATGGAGGCGGGGAATCAGAAGCGGGGAATCAGAAGCGGGGAATCAGAGGACGGAAAAGAGATGTGGCGAAAGAGAGGCAGAGAAAGAGAGGCGGGTTATCAGATGTGTGCAATCCGAGGCAAGGAATCAGAGGCGTGGAATCAGAGGCGTGGAATCTAAGGTGGGGAATCGGAGTCGGGGAATCAGAGTCGTGGAATCAGAGGCGGGGAATCAGAGTCGGGGAATCAGAGGAGGGGAATCAGAGGCGGGGAATCAGAGGCGGGGTATCAGAGGCGGGGTATAAGAGGCGGGGTATCAGAGGAAGAGGAACGGAGGCGTGGAATCAGAGGTGGGGAATCAGAGGGCAGAAAAGAGATGTGGGGAAAGAGAGGCAGAGAAAGAGGCGTGGAAATAGACGCAGTGAAAGAGAGGAGGGGTATCAGATGCGGGGAATCCGAGGCGGGGAATCAGAGGCAGGAAAAGAGATGTGGGGAAAGAGAGTCCGGGAGAGAGGCACGGAAAGAGAGGCGGGAAATCAGAGGTGGGGAATCAGAGGCGGGGAATCAGAGGCAGGGAATCAGAGGCGGGGAATCAGAGGGCGGAAAAGAGATGTGGGGAAAGAGAGGCAGAGAAAGAGGCGTGGAAATAGACGCAGGGAAAGAGAGGCAGGGTATCAGATGTGGTGGATCCGAGGCGGGGAATCAGAGGTGGGGAAAGAGATGTGGAGAAAGAGAGGCAGGGAAAGAGGCAAGGAAAGAGAGGCGGGGAAAGAGGCACGGAAAGAGAGGTGGGAAATGAGAGGCGGGGAATCAGAGGCGGGGAATCAGAGTCGTGGTATCAGAAGCGGGGAATCAGAGTCGTGGTTTCAGAGGCGGGGAATCAGAGGCGGGGAAAGAGATGTGGGAAAAGAGAGGCGGGGAAAGAGGCGCGGAAATAGACGCAGGGAAAGAGAGGCGGGGTATCAGATGTGGGGAATCTGAGGTGGAAAATCTGAGGCGGGGAATCAGAGGCGTGGAATCCGAGGCGGGGCATCAGAGGCAGGAAAAGAGATGTGGGGAAAGAGAGGCCGGGAAAGAGGCACGGAAAGAGAGGCAGGAAATCAGAGGCGGTGAATCACAGGCGGGGAATCAGATGCGGGGAATCAGAGTCGTATTATCTGAGGCGGGGAATCGGAGGCAGGGAATCAGAGGCAGGGAAAGAGATGTGGGAAAAGAGAGGCAGAGAAGGAGGCACGAAAATAGTGGCAGGGAAAGAGAGGCAGGGAATCAGAGGCGGTGAATCAGAGGCGGGGAATCAGAGGCGGGGAATCAGAGGCGGGGAATCAGAGGCGGGGAATCAGAGGCGGGGAATCAGAGGCGGGGAATCAGAGGGCGGAAAAGAGATGTGGGAAAAGAGAGGCAGAGAAGGAGGCACGAAAATAGTGGCAGGGAAAGAGAGGCGGGGAATCAGAGGCGGGGAATCAGAGGCGGGGAATCAGAGGCGGGGAATCAGAGGCTTGGACTCAGAGGAGGTGTATCAGAGGCGGAGAAAAGGCGGCGTGGAATCAGAGGTGGGGAATCAGAGGGCGGAAATGAGATGTGGGAAAAGAGAGGCAGAGAAGGAGGCACGAAAATAGTGGCAGGGAAAGAGAGGCAGGGAATCAGAGGCGGGGAATCAGAGGCGGGAAATCAGAGGCGGGGAATCAGAGGGCGGAAAAGAGATGTGGGGAAAGAGAGGCAGAGAAAGAGGCGTGGAAATAGACGCAGGGAAAGAGAGGCGGGGTATCAGATGTGGGGGATCCGAGGCGGGGAATCAGAGGTGGGGAAAGAGATGTGGAGAAAGAGAGGCAGGGAAAGAGGCAAGGAAAGAGAGGCGGGGAAAGAGGCACGGAAAGAGAGGTGGGAAATGAGAGGCGGGGAATCAGAGTCGTATTATCTGAGGTGGGGAATCTGAGGCGGGGAATCAGAGGCGGGGAAAGAGATGTGGGAAAAGAGAGGCAGAGAATGAGGCACGAAAATAGTGGCAGGGAAAGAGAGGCAGGGAATCAGAGGCGGGGAATCAGAGGCGGGGAATCAGAGGCGGGGAAGCAGAGGCGGGGAATCAGAGGCGGGGAATCAGAGGCGGGGAATCAGAGGCGGAGAATCAGAGGCGGGGAATCAGAGGCGGGGAAAGAGATGTGGGAAAAGAGAGGCAGAGAAAGAGGCGTGGAAATAGACGCAGTGAAAGCGAGGAGGGGTATCAGATGCGGGTTATCCGAGGCGGGGAATCAGAGGCAGGAAAAGAGATGTGGGGAAAGAGAGGCAGAGAAAGAGGCGTGGAAATAGACGCAGGGAAAGAGAGGCAGGGTATCAGATGTGGGGGATCCGAGGCGGGGAATCAGAGGTGGGGAAAGAGATGTGGAGAAAGAGAGGCAGGGAAAGAGGCAAGGAAAGAGAGGCGGGGAAAGAGGCACGGAAAGAGAGGTGGGAAATGAGAGGCGGGGAATCAGAGGCGGGGAATCAGAGTCGTGGTATCAGAAGCGGGGAATTTGAGGTGGAGAATCTGAGGCGGGGAATCAGAGGCGTGGAATCCGAGGCGGGGAATCAGAGGCAGGAAAAGAGATGTGGGGAAAGAGAGGCCGGGAAAGAGGCACGGAAAGAGAGGCGGGAAATCAGAGGCGAGGAATCAGAGGCGGGGAATCAGAGTCGTGGTTTCAGAGGCGGGGAATCAGAGGCGGGGAAGCAGATGCGGGGAAGCAGAGGCGGGGAAGCAGACGCGGGGAAGCAGACGCGGGGAAGCAGAGGCGGGGAAGCAGAGGCGGGGAAGCAGAGGCGGGGAATCAGAGGCGGGGAATTTGAGGTGGGGATTCTGAGGTGGGAAATCAGAGGCTGAGATTGAAAGGGGGAGAATCAGAAGGGGGAAAAGAAATGTGGGGAAAGAGAGGCATGGAAAGAGCCAGGGACTCTGAAGCAGGGAATCGGAGGCAGGGAAACAGAGTCGGAGAAACGGAGGCGGGGAATCAGAAGCGGGGAATCAGAGGGTGGAAAAGAGATGTGGGGAAAGAGAGGCAGGGAAAGAGGCGCGGAAATAGACGCAGGGAAAGAGAGGCGGAGTATCAGATGTGGGGAATTCAAGGCGGGGAATCAGAGGCGGGGAAAGAGATGTGGGGAAAGAGAGGCAGGGAAAGAGGCAAGGAAATAGAGGTGGGGAATCAGAGGCAGGGATTCAGAGGCGGAGATCCAGAGGCAGGGAATCTGAGGCGGCGAATCTGAGGCGGGGAATCAGAGGCGTGGAATCAGAGGGGGGAATAGAGATGTGGGAAAAGAGAGGCGGCGAAAGGGAGGCGGGGAAAGAGTCAGAGACTCTGAAACAGGGAATCTGAGTCGGGGAATCAGAGTCGGGGAATCAGAGTCGGGGAATCAGTGTCAGGGAATCAGAGTTGGGGAATCAGAGGTGGGGAATCAGAGGCGGGGAATCAGAGTCGGGGAATCAGAGGCAGGGAATCAGAGGCGGGGAATCAGAGGCGGGGAATCAGAGGCGGGGAATCAGAGGCGGGGAAAGAGATGTGGGAAAAGAGAGGCAGGGAAAGAGGCACAAAAATAGTGGCAGGGAAAGAGAGGCGGGGTATCAGATGTGGGGAATCCGAGGCGGGGAATCAGAGGCGGGGAAAGAGATGTGGGGAAAGAGAGGCAGGGAAAGAGGCGCGGAAATAGACGCAGGGAAAGAGAGGCGGGGTATCAGATGTGGGGAATCCGAGGCGGGGCATCAGAGGCAGGAAAAGAGATGTGGGGAAAGAGAGGCCGGGAAAGAGGTACGGAAAGAGAGGCAGGAAATCAGAGGCGGTGAATCAGAGGCGGGGAATCAGAGGCGGGGAATCAGAGTCGTATTATCTGAGGCGGGGAATCGGAGGCAGGGAAACAGAGGCGGGGAAAGAGATGTGGGAAAAGAGAGGCAGAGAAGGAGGAACAAAAATAGTGGCAGGGAAAGAGAGGCGGGGAATCAGGGGCGGGGAATGAGAGGCGGGGAATCAGAGGCGTGGAATCAGAGGCGGGGAATCAGAGGCGGGGAATCAGAGTCATGGTATCAGAGGCGGGGAATCAGAGGCGGGGAATCAGAGGCGGGGAAAGAGATGTGGGAAAAGAGAGGCGGGGAAAGAGGCGCGGAAATAGACGCAGGGAAAGAGAGGCGGGGTATCAGATGTGGGGAATCCGAGGCGGGGAATCAGAGGCGGGGAAAGAGATGTGGGGAAAGAGAGGCAGAGAAGGAGGCACGAAAATAGTGGCAGGGAAAGAGAGGCAGGGAATCAGAGGCGGGGAATCAGAGGCGGGGAATCAGAGGCGGGGAATCAGAGGCGGGAAATCAGAGGCGGGAAATCAGAGGCGGGCAATCAGAGGCGGGGAAGCAGAGGCGGGGAAGCAGAGGCGGGGAAGCAGAGGCGGGGAAGCAGAGGCGGGGAAGCAGAGGCGGGGAATCAGAGTCGGGGAATCAGAGGCGGGGAATTTGAGGTGGGGAAAGAGATGTGGGGAAAGAGAGGCAGGGAAAGAGGCAAGGAAATAGAGGTGGGGAATCAGAGGCAGGGAATCAGAGGCGGAGATCCAGAGGCAGGGAATCTGAGGCGGGGAATCTGAGGCGGGGAATCAGAGTCGGGGAATCAGAGTCGGGGAATCAGTGTCGGGGAATCAGAGGTGGGGAATCAGAGGCGGGGAATCAGAGTCGGGGAATCAGAGGCAGGGAATCAGAGGCGGAGAATCAGAGGCGGGGAATCAGAGGCGGGGAATCAGTGGGCGGAAATGAGATGTGGGAAAAGAGAGGCAGAGAAAGAGGCACGAAAATAGTGGCAGGGAAAGAGAGGCGGGGAATCAGAGGCGGGGAACCACAGGCGGGGAATCAGAGGCTGAAATTAAAAGGGGGTGAATCAGAGGGGGGAAAAGAGATGTGGGGAAAGAAGGGCAGGGAAAGAGCCAGGGAAAGAGCCAGGGACTCTGAAGCAGGGAATCGGAGGCAGGGAAACAGAGGAAGGGAATCAGAGTGGGAGAAATGGAGGCGGGGAATCAGAGGCGGGGATTCAGAGGCGGGGAAGCAGAGGCGGGGAATCAGAGGCGGGGAATCAGAGGCGGGGAATCTGAGGTGGGGATTCTGAGGCAGGGAATCTGAGGTGGGGAATCTGAGGTGGGGAATCCGAGGCTGAGATTCAAAGGGAGAGAATCAGAAGGGGGAAAAGATATGTAGGGAAAGAGAGGTATGGAAAGAGCCAGGGACTCTGAAGCAGGGAATCGGAGGCAGGGAAACAGAGTCGGAGAACGGAGGCGGGGAATCAGAAGCGGGGAATCAGAGGGCGGAAAAGAGATGTGGGGAAAGAGAGGCAGGGAAAGAGGCGCGGAAATAGACGCAGGGAAAGAGAGGCGGGGTATCAGATGTGGGGAATTCAAGGCGGGGAAAGAGATGTGGGGAAAGAGAGATAGGGAAAGAGGCAAGGAAATAGAGGCGGGGAATCAGAGGTGGGGATTCAGAGGCAGGGAATCAGAGGGGGGGAATCAGAGGCAGGGAATCTGAGGCAGGGAATCTGAGGTGGGGAGTCTGTCGGGGAATCAGAGGCGTGGAATCAGAGGGGGGAATAGAGATGTGGGAAAAGAGAGGCGGCGAAAGGGAGGCGGGGAAAGAGTCAGAGACTCTGAAGCAGGGAATCGGAGTCGGGGAATCAGAGTCGGGGAATCAGAGGCGGGGAATCAGAGGCGGGGAATCAGAGGCGGAGAATCAGAGGCGGGGAACCAGAGGCGGGGAACCAGAGGCGGGGAACCAGAGGCGGGGAATCAGAGGCTGAAATTAAAAGAGGGTGAACCAGAGGGGGGAAAAGAGATGTGGGGAAAGAAGGGCAGGGAAAGAGCCAGGGAAAGAGCCAGGGACTCTGAAGCAGGGAATCGGAGGCAGGGAATCGGAGGCAGGAAAACAGAGGAAGGGAATCAGAGTCGGAGAAATGGAGGCGGGGAATCAGAAGCGGGGAATCAGAAGCGGGGAATCAGAGGACGGAAAAGAGATGTGGCGAAAGAGAGGCAGAGAAAGAGAGGCGGGTTATCAGATGTGTGCAATCCGAGGCAAGGAATCAGAGGCGTGGAATCAGAGGCGTGGAATCTAAGGTGGGGAATCGGAGTCGGGGAATCAGAGTCGTGGAATCAGAGGCGGGGAATCAGAGTCGGGGAATCAGAGGAGGGGAATCAGAGGCGGGGAATCAGAGGCGGGGTATCAGAGGCGGGGTATAAGAGGCGGGGTATCAGAGGAAGAGGAACGGAGGCGTGGAATCAGAGGTGGGGAATCAGAGGGCAGAAAAGAGATGTGGGGAAAGAGAGGCAGAGAAAGAGGCGTGGAAATAGACGCAGTGAAAGAGAGGAGGGGTATCAGATGCGGGGAATCCGAGGCGGGGAATCAGAGGCAGGAAAAGAGATGTGGGGAAAGAGAGTCCGGGAGAGAGGCACGGAAAGAGAGGCGGGAAATCAGAGGTGGGGAATCAGAGGCGGGGAATCAGAGGCAGGGAATCAGAGGCGGGGAATCAGAGGGCGGAAAAGAGATGTGGGGAAAGAGAGGCAGAGAAAGAGGCGTGGAAATAGACGCAGGGAAAGAGAGGCAGGGTATCAGATGTGGTGGATCCGAGGCGGGGAATCAGAGGTGGGGAAAGAGATGTGGAGAAAGAGAGGCAGGGAAAGAGGCAAGGAAAGAGAGGCGGGGAAAGAGGCACGGAAAGAGAGGTGGGAAATGAGAGGCGGGGAATCAGAGGCGGGGAATCAGAGTCGTGGTATCAGAAGCGGGGAATCAGAGTCGTGGTTTCAGAGGCGGGGAATCAGAGGCGGGGAAAGAGATGTGGGAAAAGAGAGGCGGGGAAAGAGGCGCGGAAATAGACGCAGGGAAAGAGAGGCGGGGTATCAGATGTGGGGAATCTGAGGTGGAAAATCTGAGGCGGGGAATCAGAGGCGTGGAATCCGAGGCGGGGCATCAGAGGCAGGAAAAGAGATGTGGGGAAAGAGAGGCCAGGAAAGAGGCACGGAAAGAGAGGCAGGAAATCAGAGGCGGTGAATCACAGGCGGGGAATCAGATGCGGGGAATCAGAGTCGTATTATCTGAGGCGGGGAATCGGAGGCAGGGAATCAGAGGCAGGGAAAGAGATGTGGGAAAAGAGAGGCAGAGAAGGAGGCACGAAAATAGTGGCAGGGAAAGAGAGGCAGGGAATCAGAGGCGGTGAATCAGAGGCGGGGAATCAGAGGCGGGGAATCAGAGGCGGGGAATCAGAGGCGGGGAATCAGAGGCGGGGAATCAGAGGCGGGGAATCAGAGGGCGGAAAAGAGATGTGGGAAAAGAGAGGCAGAGAAGGAGGCACGAAAATAGTGGCAGGGAAAGAGAGGCGGGGAATCAGAGGCGGGGAATCAGAGGCGGGGAATCAGAGGCGGGGAATCAGAGGCGGGGAATCAGAGGCGGGGAATCAGAGGCGGGGAATCAGAGGGGGGAATAGAGATGTGGGAAAAGAGAGGCAGAGAAAGAGGCACGAAAATAGTGGCAGGGAAAGAGAGGCGGGGAATCAGAGGCGGGGAATCAGAGGCGGGGAATCAGAGGCGGGGAATCAGAGGCGGGGAATCAGAGGCGGGGAATCAGAGGTGGGGAATCAGAGGGCAGAAAAGAGATGTGGGGAAAGAGAGGCAGAGAAAGAGGCACGAAAATAGTGGCAGGGAAAGAGAGGCGGGGAATCACAGGCGGGGAATCACAGGCGGGGAACCAGAGGCGGGGAATCAGAGGCTGAAATTAAAAGAGGGTGAATCAGAGGGGGGAAAAGAGATGTGGGGAAAGAAGGGCAGGGAAAGAGCCAGGGAAAGAGCCAGGGACTCTGAAGCAGGGAATCGGAGGCAGGGAATCGGTGGCAGGGAAACAGAGGAAGGGAATCAGAGTCGGAGAAATGGAGGCAGGGAATCAGAAGCGGGGAATCAGAAGCGGGGAATCAGAGGACGGAAAAGAGATGTGGGGAAAGAGAGGCAGAGAAAGAGAGGCGGGGTATCAGATGTGTGCAATCCGAGGCAAGGAATCAGAGGCGGGGAATCAGAGGCGGGGAATCAGAGGCGGGGAATCAGAGGCGTGGAATCAGAGGCGGGGAATCTAAGGTGGGGAATCGGAGTCGGGGAATCAGAGTCGTGGAATCAGAGGCGGGGAATCAGAGGCGGGGAATCAGAGGAGGGGAATCAGAGGCGGGGAATCAGAGGCGGGGAATCAGAGGCGGGGAATCAGAGGCGGGGAATCAGAGGCGGGGAATCAGAGGCGGGGAATCAGAGGTGGGGAATCAGAGGGCAGAAAAGAGATGTGGGGAAAGAGAGGCAGAGAAAGAGGCGTGGAAATAGACGCAGTGAAAGAGAGGAGGGGTATCAGATGCGGGGAATCCGAGGCAGGGAATCAGAGGCAGGAAAAGAGATGTGGGGAAAGAGAGGCCGGGAAAGAGGCACGGAAAGAGAGGTGGGAAATCAGAGGTGGGGAATCAGAGGCGGGGAATCAGAGGCGGGGAATCAGAGGCGGGGAATCAGAGGCTTGGACTCAGAGGAGGTGTATCAGAGGCGGAGAAAAGGCGGCGTGGAATCAAAGGTGGGGAATCAGAGGGCGGAAATGAGATGTGGGAAAAGAGAGGCAGAGAAGGAGGCACGAAAATAGTGGCAGGGAAAGAGAGGCAGGGAATCAGAGGCGGGGAATCAGAGGCGGGAAATCAGAGGCGGGGAATCAGAGGGCGGAAAAGAGATGTGGGGAAAGAGAGGCAGAGAAAGAGGCGTGGAAATAGACGCAGGGAAAGAGAGGCGGGGTATCAGATGTGGGGGATCCGAGGCGGGGAATCAGAGGTGGGGAAAGAGATGTGGAGAAAGAGAGGCAGGGAAAGAGGCAAGGAAAGAGAGGTGGGGAAAGAGGCACGGAAAGAGAGGTGGGAAATGAGAGGCGGGGAATCAGAGGCGGGGAATCAGAGGCGGGGAATCAGAGGCGGGGAATCAGAGGCGGGGAATCAGAGGCGGGGAATAAGAGGCGGGGAATCAGAGGCGGGGAATCAGAGGCGGGGAATCAGAGGCGGGGAAGCAGAGGCGGGGAAGCAGAGGCGGGGAAGCAGACGCGGGGAAGCAGAGGCGGGGAAGCAGAGGCGGGGAAGCAGAGGCGGGGAATTTGAGGTGGGGATTCTGAGGTGGGAAATCAGAGGCTGAGATTGAAAGGGGGAGAATCAGAAGGGGGAAAAGAAATGTGGGGAAAGAGAGGCATGGAAAGAGCCAGGGACTCTGAAGCAGGGAATCGGAGGCAGGGAAACAGAGTCGGAGAAACGGAGGCGGGGAATCAGAAGCGGGGAATCAGAGGGTGGAAAAGAGATGTGGGGAAAGAGAGGCAGGGAAAGAGGCGCGGAAA
This sequence comes from Narcine bancroftii, assembly GCF_036971445.1. NCBI lineage: Eukaryota > Metazoa > Chordata > Chondrichthyes > Torpediniformes > Narcinidae > Narcine > Narcine bancroftii. Next base: position 72,217,926 of record NC_091482.1, on the reverse strand, counting down.
TAGACGCAGGGAAAGAGAGGCGGAGTATCAGATGTGGGGAATTCAAGGCGGGGAATCAGAGGCGGGGAAAGAGATGTGGGGAAAGAGAGGCAGGGAAAGAGGCAAGGAAATAGACGCAGGGAAAGAGAGGCAGGGTATCAGATGTGGTGGATCCGAGGCGGGGAATCAGAGGTGGGGAAAGAGATGTGGAGAAAGAGAGGCAGGGAAAGAGGCAAGGAAAGAGAGGCGGGGAAAGAGGCACGGAAAGAGAGGTGGGAAATGAGAGGCGGGGAATCAGAGGCGGGGAATCAGAGTCGTGGTATCAGAAGCGGGGAATCAGAGTCGTGGTTTCAGAGGCGGGGAATCAGAGGCGGGGAAAGAGATGTGGGAAAAGAGAGGCGGGGAAAGAGGCGCGGAAATAGACGCAGGGAAAGAGAGGCGGGGTATCAGATGTGGGGAATCTGAGGTGGAAAATCTGAGGCGGGGAATCAGAGGCGTGGAATCCGAGGCGGGGCATCAGAGGCAGGAAAAGAGATGTGGGGAAAGAGAGGCCGGGAAAGAGGCACGGAAAGAGAGGCAGGAAATCAGAGGCGGTGAATCACAGGCGGGGAATCAGATGCGGGGAATCAGAGTCGTATTATCTGAGGCGGGGAATCGGAGGCAGGGAATCAGAGGCAGGGAAAGAGATGTGGGAAAAGAGAGGCAGAGAAGGAGGCACGAAAATAGTGGCAGGGAAAGAGAGGCAGGGAATCAGAGGCGGTGAATCAGAGGCGGGGAATCAGAGGCGGGGAATCATAGGCGGGGAATCAGAGGCGGGGAATCAGAGGCGGGGAATCAGAGGCGGGGAATCAGAGGGCGGAAAAGAGATGTGGGAAAAGAGAGGCAGAGAAGGAGGCACGAAAATAGTGGCAGGGAAAGAGAGGCGGGGAATCAGAGGCGGGGAATCAGAGGCGGGGAATCAGAGGCGGGGAATCAGAGGCGGGGAATCAGAGGCGGGGAATCAGAGGCGGGGAATCAGAGGGGGGAATAGAGATGTGGGAAAAGAGAGGCAGAGAAAGAGGCACGAAAATAGTGGCAGGGAAAGAGAGGCGGGGAATCAGAGGCGGGGAATCAGAGGCGGGGAATCAGAGGCGGGGAATCAGAGGCGGGGAATCAGAGGTGGGGAATCAGAGGGCAGAAAAGAGATGTGGGGAAAGAGAGGCAGAGAAAGAGGCACGAAAATAGTGGCAGGGAAAGAGAGGCGGGGAATCACAGGCGGGGAATCACAGGCGGGGAACCAGAGGCGGGGAATCAGAGGCTGAAATTAAAAGAGGGTGAATCAGAGGGGGGAAAAGAGATGTGGGGAAAGAAGGGCAGGGAAAGAGCCAGGGAAAGAGCCAGGGACTCTGAAGCAGGGAATCGGAGGCAGGGAATCGGTGGAAGGGAAACAGAGGAAGGGAATCAGAGTCGGAGAAATGGAGGCGGGGAATCAGAAGCGGGGAATCAGAAGCGGGGAATCAGAGGACGGAAAAGAGATGTGGGGAAAGAGAGGCAGAGAAAGAGAGGCGGGGTATCAGATGTGTGCAATCCGAGGCAAGGAATCAGAGGCGGGGAATCAGAGGCGGGGAATCAGAGGCGGGGAATCAGAGGCGTGGAATCAGAGGCGGGGAATCTAAGGTGGGGAATCGGAGTCGGGGAATCAGAGGCGGGGAATCAGAGGCGGGGAATCAGAGGAGGGGAATCAGAGGCGGGGAATCAGAGGCGGGGAATCAGAGGCGGGGAATCAGAGGCGGGGAATCAGAGGCGGGGAATCAGAGGTGGGGAATCAGAGGGCAGAAAAGAGATGTGGGGAAAGAGAGGCAGAGAAAGAGGCGTGGAAATAGACGCAGTGAAAGAGAGGAGGGGTATCAGATGCGGGGAATCCGAGGCAGGGAATCAGAGGCAGGAAAAGAGATGTGGGGAAAGAGAGGCCGGGAAAGAGGCACGGAAAGAGAGGTGGGAAATCAGAGGTGGGGAATCAGAGGCGGGGAATCAGAGGCGGGGAATCAGAGGCGGGGAATCAGAGGCGGGGAATCAGAGGCTTGGACTCAGAGGAGGTGTATCAGAGGCGGAGAAAAGGCGGCGTGGAATCAAAGGTGGGGAATCAGAGGGCGGAAATGAGATGTGGGAAAAGAGAGGCAGAGAAGGAGGCACGAAAATAGTGGCAGGGAAAGAGAGGCAGGGAATCAGAGGCGGGGAATCAGAGGCGGGAAATCAGAGGCGGGGAATCAGAGGGCGGAAAAGAGATGTGGGGAAAGAGAGGCAGAGAAAGAGGCGTGGAAATAGACGCAGGGAAAGAGAGGCGGGGTATCAGATGTGGGGGATCCGAGGCGGGGAATCAGAGGTGGGGAAAGAGATGTGGAGAAAGAGAGGCAGGGAAAGAGGCAAGGAAAGAGAGGTGGGGAAAGAGGCACGGAAAGAGAGGTGGGAAATGAGAGGCGGGGAATCAGAGGCGGGGAATCAGAGGCGGGGAATCAGAGGCGGGGAATCAGAGGCGGGGAATCAGAGGCGGGGAATAAGAGGCGGGGAATCAGAGGCGGGGAATCAGAGGCGGGGAATCAGAGGCGGGGAAGCAGAGGCGGGGAAGCAGAGGCGGGGAAGCAGACGCGGGGAAGCAGAGGCGGGGAAGCAGAGGCGGGGAAGCAGAGGCGGGGAATTTGAGGTGGGGATTCTGAGGTAGGAAATCAGAGGCTGAGATTGAAAGGGGGAGAATCAGAAGGGGGAAAAGAAATGTGGGGAAAGAGAGGCATGGAAAGAGCCAGGGACTCTGAAGCAGGGAATCGGAGGCAGGGAAACAGAGTCGGAGAAACGGAGGCGGGGAATCAGAAGCGGGGAATCAGAGGGTGGAAAAGAGATGTGGGGAAAGAGAGGCAGGGAAAGAGGCGCGGAAATAGACGCAGGGAAAGAGAGGCGGAGTATCAGATGTGGGGAATTCAAGGCGGGGAATCAGAGGCGGGGAAAGAGATGTGGGGAAAGAGAGGCAGGGAAAGAGGCAAGGAAATAGAGGTGGGGAATCAGAGGCAGGGAATCAGAGGCGGAGATCCAGAGGCAGGGAATCTGAGGCGGCGAATCTGAGGCGGGGAATCAGAGGCGTGGAATCAGAGGGGGGAATAGAGATGTGGGAAAAGAGAGGCGGCGAAAGGGAGGCGGAGAAAGAGTCAGAGACTCTGAAACAGGGAATCTGAGTCGGGGAATCAGAGTCGGGGAATCAGAGTCGGGGAATCAGTGTCAGGGAATCAGAGTCGGGGAATCAGAGGTGGGGAAAGAGATGTGGGAAAAGAGAGGCAGAGAATGAGGCACGAAAATAGTGGCAGGGAAAGAGAGGCAGGGAATCAGAGGCGGGGAATCACAGGCGGGGAACCAGAGGCGGGGAATCAGAGGCTGAAATTAAAAGAGGGTGAATCAGAGGGGGGAAAAGAGATGTGGGGAAAGAAGGGCAGGGAAAGAGCCAGGGAAAGAGCCAGGGACTCTGAAGCAGGGAATCGGAGGCAGGGAATCGGTGGCAGGGAAACAGAGGAAGGGAATCAGAGTCGGAGAAATGGAGGCGGGGAATCAGAAGCGGGGAATCAGAAGCGGGGAATCAGAGGACGGAAAAGAGATGTGGGGAAAGAGAGGCAGAGAAAGAGAGGCGGGGTATCAGATGTGTGCAATCCGAGGCAAGGAATCAGAGGCGGGGAATCAGAGGCGGGGAATCAGAGGCGTGGAATCAGAGGCGGGGAATCTAAGGTGGGGAATCGGAGTCGGGGAATCAGAGTCGTGGAATCAGAGGCGGGGAATCAGAGGAGGAGAATCAGAGGAGGAGAATCAGAGGCGGGGAATCAGAGGCGGGGAATCAGAGGCGGGGAATCAGAGGCGGGGAATCAGAGGCGGGGAATCAGAGGCGGGGAATCAGAGGAGGAGAATCAGAGGAGGAGAATCAGAGGCGGGGAATCAGAGGAGGGGAATCAGAGGAGGGGAATCAGAGGCGGGGAATCAGAGGCGGGGAATCAGAGGGCAGAAAAGAGATGTGGGGAAAGAGAGGCAGAGAAAGAGGCGTGGAAATAGACGCAGTGAAAGAGAGGAGGGGTATCAGATGCGGGGAATCCGAGGCGGGGAATCAGAGCCAGGAAAAGAGATGTGGGGAAAGAGAGGCCGGGAAAGAGGCACGGAAAGAGAGGTGGGAAATCAGAGGTGGGGAATCAGAGGCGGGGAATCAGAGGCGGGGAATCAGAGGCTTGGACTCAGAGGAGGTGTATCAGAGGCGGAGAAAAGGCGGCGTGGAATCAGAGGTGGGGAATCAGAGGGCGGAAATGAGATGTGGGAAAAGAGAGGCAGAGAAGGAGGCACGAAAATAGTGGCAGGGAAAGAGAGGCAGGGAATCAGAGGCGGGGAATCAGAGGCGGGAAATCAGAGGCGGGGAATCAGAGGGCGGAAAAGAGATGTGGGGAAAGAGAGGCAGAGAAAGAGGCGTGGAAATAGACGCAGGGAAAGAGAGGCGGGGTATCAGATGTGGGGGATCCGAGGCGGGGAATCAGAGGTGGGGAAAGAGATGTGGAGAAAGAGAGGCAGGGAAAGAGGCAAGGAAAGAGAGGCGGGGAAAGAGGCACGGAAAGAGAGGTGGGAAATGAGAGGCGGGGAATCAGAGTCGTATTATCTGAGGTGGGGAATCTGAGGCGGGGAATCAGAGGCGGGGAAAGAGATGTGGGAAAAGAGAGGCAGAGAATGAGGCACGAAAATAGTGGCAGGGAAAGAGAGGCAGGGAATCAGAGGCGGGGAATCAGAGGCGGGGAATCAGAGGCGGGGAAGCAGAGGCGGGGAATCAGAGGCGGGGAATCAGAGGCGGGGAATCAGAGGCGGAGAATCAGAGGCGGGGAATCAGAGGCGGGGAAAGAGATGTGGGAAAAGAGAGGCAGAGAAAGAGGCGTGGAAATAGACGCAGTGAAAGCGAGGAGGGGTATCAGATGCGGGTTATCCGAGGCGGGGAATCAGAGGCAGGAAAAGAGATGTGGGGAAAGAGAGGCAGCGAAAGAGGCGTGGAAATAGACGCAGGGAAAGAGAGGCAGGGTATCAGATGTGGGGGATCCGAGGCGGGGAATCAGAGGTGGGGAAAGAGATGTGGAGAAAGAGAGGCAGGGAAAGAGGCAAGGAAAGAGAGGCGGGGAAAGAGGCACGGAAAGAGAGGTGGGAAATGAGAGGCGGGGAATCAGAGGCGGGGAATCAGAGTCGTGGTATCAGAAGCGGGGAATTTGAGGTGGAGAATCTGAGGCGGGGAATCAGAGGCGTGGAATCCGAGGCGGGGAATCAGAGGCAGGAAAAGAGATGTGGGGAAAGAGAGGCCGGGAAAGAGGCACGGAAAGAGAGGCGGGAAATCAGAGGCGAGGAATCAGAGGCGGGGAATCAGAGTCGTGGTTTCAGAGGCGGGGAATCAGAGGCGGGGAAGCAGATGCGGGGAAGCAGAGGCGGGGAAGCAGACGCGGGGAAGCAGACGCGGGGAAGCAGAGGCGGGGAAGCAGAGGCGGGGAAGCAGAGGCGGGGAATCAGAGGCGGGGAATTTGAGGTGGGGATTCTGAGGTGGGAAATCAGAGGCTGAGATTGAAAGGGGGAGAATCAGAAGGGGGAAAAGAAATGTGGAGAAAGAGAGGCATGGAAAGAGCCAGGGACTCTGAAGCAGGGAATCGGAGGCAGGGAAACAGAGTCGGAGAAACGGAGGCGGGGAATCAGAAGCGGGGAATCAGAGGGTGGAAAAGAGATGTGGGGAAAGAGAGGCAAGGAAAGAGGCGCGGAAATAGACGCAGGGAAAGAGAGGCGGAGTATCAGATGTGGGGAATTCAAGGCGGGGAATCAGAGGCGGGGAAAGAGATGTGGGGAAAGAGAGGCAGGGAAAGAGGCAAGGAAATAGAGGTGGGGAATCAGAGGCAGGGATTCAGAGGCGGAGATCCAGAGGCAGGGAATCTGAGGCTGCGAATCTGAGGCGGGGAATCAGAGGCGTGGAATCAGAGGGGGGAATAGAGATGTGGGAAAAGAGAGGCGGCGAAAGGGAGGCGGGGAAAGAGTCAGAGACTCTGAAACAGGGAATCTGAGTCGGGGAATCAGAGTCGGGGAATCAGAGTCGGGGAATCAGTGTCAGGGAATCAGAGTCGGGGAATCAGAGGTGGGGAATCAGAGGCGGGGAATCAGAGTCGGGGAATCAGAGGCAGGGAATCAGAGGCGGGGAATCAGAGGCGGGGAATCAGAGGCGGGGAATCAGAGGCGGGGAAAGAGATGTGGGAAAAGAGAGGCAGGGAAAGAGGCACAAAAATAGTGGCAGGGAAAGAGAGGCGGGGTATCAGATGTGGGGAATCCGAGGCGGGGAATCAGAGGCGGGGAAAGAGATGTGGGGAAAGAGAGGCAGGGAAAGAGGCGCGGAAATAGACGCAGGGAAAGAGAGGCGGGGTATCAGATGTGGGGAATCTGAAGTGGAAAATCTGAGGCGGGGAATCAGAGGCGTGGAATCCGAGGCGGGGCATCAGAGGCAGGAAAAGAGATGTGGGGAAAGAGAGGCCGGGAAAGAGGTACGGAAAGAGAGGCAGGAAATCAGAGGCGGTGAATCAGAGGCGGGGAATCAGAGGCAGGGAAACAGAGGCGGGGAAAGAGATGTGGGAAAAGAGAGGCAGAGAAGGAGGCACAAAAATAGTGGCAGGGAAAGAGAGGCGGGGAATCAGGGGCGGGGAATGAGAGGCGGGGAATCAGAGGCGTGGAATCAGAGGCGGGGAATCAGAGGCGGGGAATCAGAGGCGGGGAATCAGAGTCATGGTATCAGAGGCGGGGAATCAGAGGCGGGGAATCAGAGGCGGGGAAAGAGATGTGGGAAAAGAGAGGCGGGGAAAGAGGCGCGGAAATAGACGCAGGGAAAGAGAGGCGGGGTATCAGATGTGGGGAATCCGAGGCGGGGAATCAGAGGCGGGGAAAGAGATGTGGGGAAAGAGAGGCAGGGAAAGAGGCGCGGAAATAGACGCAGGGAAAGAGAGGCGGGGTATCAGATGTGGGGAATCTGAGGTGGAAAATCTGAGGCGGGGAATCAGAGGCGGGGAATCAGAGTCGTATTATCTGAGGCGGGGAATCGGAGGCAGGGAATCAGAGGCGGGGAAAGAGATGTGGGAAAAGAGAGGCAGAGAAGGAGGCACGAAAAGAGTGGCAGGGAAAGAGAGGCAGGGAATCAGAGGCGGGGAATCAGAGGCGGGGAATCAGAGGCGGGCAATCAGAGGCGGGGAATCAGAGGCGGGGAATCAGAGGCGGGGAATCAGAGGCGGGGAATCAGAGGCGGGGAAGCAGAGGCGGGGAAGCAGAGGCGGGGAAGCAGAGGCGGGGAAGCAGACGCGGGGAAGCAGAGGCGGGGAAGCAGAGGCGGGGAATCAGAGGCGGGGAATTTGAGGTGGGGATTCTGAGGTGGGAAATCAGAGGCTGAGATTGAAAGGGGGAGAATCAGAAGGGGGAAAAGAAATGTGGGGAAAGAGAGGCATGGAAAGAGCCAGGGACTCTGAAGCAGGGAATCGGAGGCAGGGAAACAGAGTCGGAGAAACGGAGGCGGGGAATCAGAAGCGGGGAATCAGAGGGTGGAAAAGAGATGTGGGGAAAGAGAGGCAGGGAAAGAGGCGCGGAAATAGACGCAGGGAAAGAGAGGCGGAGTATCAGATGTGGGGAATTCAAGGCGGGGAATCAGAGGCGGGGAAAGAGATGTGGGGAAAGAGAGGCAGGGAAAGAGGCAAGGAAATAGAGGTGGGGAATCAGAGGCAGGGAATCAGAGGCGGAGATCCAGAGGCAGGGAATCTGAGGCGGCGAATCTGAGGCGGGGAATCAGAGGCGTGGAATCAGAGGGGGGAATAGAGATGTGGGAAAAGAGAGGCGGCGAAAGGGAGGCGGGGAAAGAGTCAGAGACTCTGAAACAGGGAATCTGAGTCGGGGAATCAGAGTAGGGGAATCAGAGTCGGGGAATCAGTGTCAGGGAATCAGAGGCGGGGAATCAGAGGCGGGGAAAGAGATGTGGGAAAAGAGAGGCAGGGAAAGAGGCACAAAAATAGTGGCAGGGAAAGAGAGGCGGGGTATCAGATGTGGGGAATCCGAGGCGGGGAATCAGAGGCGGGGATTCAGAGGCGGGGAAGCAGAGGCGGGGAATCAGAGGCGGGGAATCAGAGGCGGGGAATCTGAGGTGGGGATTCTGAGGCAGGGAATCTGAGGTGGGGAATCTGAGGTGGGGAATCCGAGGCTGAGATTCAAAGGGAGAGAATCAGAAGGGGGAAAAGATATGTAGGGAAAGAGAGGCATGGAAAGTACCAGGGACTCTGAAATAGGGAATCGGAGGCAGGGAAACAGTCGGAGAACGGAGGCGGGGAATCAGAAGCGGGGAATCAGAGGGCGGAAAAGAGATGTGGGGAAAGAGAGGCAGGGAAAGAGGCGCGGAAATAGACGCAGGGAAAGAGAGGCGGGGTATCAGATGTGGGGAATTCAAGGCGGGGAAAGAGATGTGGGGAAAGAGAGGCAGGGAAAGAGGCAAGGAAATAGAGGCGGGGAATCAGAGGTGGGGATTCAGAGGCAGGGAATCAGAGGGGGGGAATCAGAGGCAGGGAATCTGAGGCAGGGAATCTGAGGTGGGGAGTCTGTCGGGGAATCAGAGGCGTGGAATCAGAGGGGGGAATAGAGATGTGGGAAAAGAGAGGCGGCGAAAGGGAGGCGGGGAAAGAGTCAGAGACTCTGAAGCAGGGAATCGGAGTCGGGGAATCAGAGTCGGGGAATCAGAGGCGGGGAATCAGAGGCAGGGAATCAGAGGCGGAGAATCAGAGGCGGGGAACCAGAGGCGGGGAATCAGAGGCTGAAATTAAAAGAGGGTGAACCAGAGGGGGGAAAAGAGATGTGGGGAAAGAAGGGCAGGGAAAGAGCCAGGGAAAGAGCCAGGGACTCTGAAGCAGGGAATCGGAGGCAGGGAATCGGAGGCAGGAAAACAGAGGAAGGGAATCAGAGTCGGAGAAATGGAGGCGGGGAATCAGAAGCGGGGAATCAGAAGCGGGGAATCAGAGGACGGAAAAGAGATGTGGCGAAAGAGAGGCAGAGAAAGAGAGGCGGGTTATCAGATGTGTGCAATCCGAGGCAAGGAATCAGAGGCGTGGAATCAGAGGCGTGGAATCTAAGGTGGGGAATCGGAGTCGGGGAATCAGAGTTGTGGAATCAGAGGCGGGGAATCAGAGTCGGGGAATCAGAGGAGGGGAATTAGAGGCGGGGAATCAGAGGCGGGGAATCAGAGGCGGGGAATCAGAGGCGGGGAATCAGAGGCGGGGAATCAGAGGCGGGGTATCAGAGGGCAGAAAAGAGATGTGGGGAAAGAGAGGCAGAGAAAGAGGCGTGGAAATAGACGCAGTGAAAGAGAGGCGGGGTATCAGATGTGGGGGATCCGAGGCGGGGAATCAGAGGTGGGGAAAGAGATGTGGAGAAAGAGAGGCAGGGAAAGAGGCAAGGAAAGAGAGGCGGGGAAAGAGGCACGGAAAGAGAGGTGGGAAATCAGAGGCGGGGAATCAGAGTCGTATTATCTGAGGTGGGGAATCTGAGGCGGGGAATCAGAGGCGGGGAAAGAGATGTGGGAAAAGAGAGGCAGAGAATGAGGCACGAAAATAGTGGCAGGGAAAGAGAGGCAGGGAATCAGAGGCGGGGAATCAGAGGCGGGGAATCAGAGGCGGGGAATCAGAGGCGGGGAATCAGAGGCGGGGAATCAGAGGCGGGGAATCAGAGGCGGGGAATCAGAGGCGGGGAAGCAGAGGCGGGGAATCAGAGGCGGGGAATCAGAGGCGGAGAATCAGAGGCGGGGAATCAGAGGCGGGGAAAGAGATGTGGGAAAAGAGAGGCAGAGAAAGAGGCGTGGAAATAGACGCAGTGAAATCGAGGAGGGGTATCAGATGCGGGGAATCCGAGGCGGGGAATCAGAGGCAGGAAAAGAGATGTGGGGAAAGAGAGGCCGGGAAAGAGGCACGGAAAGAGAGGCGGGTAATCAGAGGTGGGGAATCAGAGGCGGGGAATCAGAGGGCGGAAAAGAGATGTGGGGAAAGAGAGGCAGAGAAAGAGGCGTGGAAATAGACGCAGGGAAAGAGAGGCAGGGTATCAGATGTGGGGGATCCGAGGCGGGGAATCAGAGGTGGGGAAAGAGATGTGGAGAAAGAGAGGCAGGGAAAGAGGCAAGGAAAGAGAGGCGGGGAAAGAGGCACGGAAAGAGAGGTGGGAAATGAGAGGCGGGGAATCAGAGGCGGGGAATCAGAGTCGTGGTATCAGAAGCGGGGAATTTGAGGTGGAGAATCTGAGGCGGGGAATCAGAGGCGTGGAATCCGAGGCGGGGAATCAGAGGCAGGAAAAGAGATGTGGGGAAAGAGAGGCCGGGAAAGAGGCACGGAAAGAGAGGCGGGAAATCAGAGGCGAGGAATCAGAGGCGGGGAATCAGAGTCGTGGTTTCAGAGGCGGGGAATCAGAGGCGGGGAATCAGAGTCATGGTATCAGAGGCGGGGAATCAGAGGCGGGGAATCAGAGTCGGGGAAAGAGATGTGGGAAAAGAGAGGCAGAGAAGGAGGCACGAAAATAGTGGCAGGGAAAGAGAGGCAGGGAATCAGAGGCGGGGAATCAGAGGCGGGGAATCAGAGGCGGGGAATCAGAGGCGGGGAATCAGAGGCGGGGAATCAGAGGCGGGGAATCAGAGGCGGGGTATCAGAGGCGGGGTATAAGAGGGCAGAAAAGAGATGTGGGGAAAGAGAGGCAGAGAAAGAGGCGTGGAAATAGACGCAGTGAAAGAGAGGCGGGGTATCAGATGTGGGGGATCCGAGGCGGGGAATCAGAGGTGGGGAAAGAGATGTGGAGAAAGAGAGGCAGGGAAAGAGGCAAGGAAAGAGAGGCGGGGAAAGAGGCACGGAAAGAGAGGTGGGAAATCAGAGGCGGGGAATCAGAGTCGTATTATCTGAGGTGGGGAATCTGAGGCGGGGAATCAGAGGCGGGGAAAGAGATGTGGGAAAAGAGAGGCAGAGAATGAGGCACGAAAATAGTGGCAGGGAAAGAGAGGCAGGGAATCAGAGGCGGGGAATCAGAGGCGGGGAATCAGAGGCGGGGAATCAGAGGCGGGGAATCAGAGGCGGGGAATCAGAGGCGGGGAATCAGAGGCGGGGAATCAGAGGCGGGGAATCAGAGGCGGGGAATCAGAGGCGGGGAATCAGAGGCGGGGAAGCAGAGGCGGGGAATCAGAGGCGGGGAATCAGAGGCGGGGAATCAGAGGCGGAGAATCAGAGGCGGGGAATCAGAGGCGGGGAAAGAGATGTGGGAAAAGAGAGGCAGAGAAAGAGGCGTGGAAATAGACGCAGTGAAATCGAGGAGGGGTATCAGATGCGGGGAATCCGAGTCGGGGAATCAGAGGCAGGAAAAGAGATGTGGGGAAAGAGAGGCCGGGAAAGAGGCACGGAAAGAGAGGCGGGTAATCAGAGGTGGGGAATCAGAGGCGGGGAATCAGAGGGCGGAAAAGAGATGTGGGGAAAGAGAGGCAGAGAAAGAGGCGTGGAAATAGACGCAGGGAAAGAGAGGCAGGGTATCAGATGTGGGGGATCCGAGGCGGGGAATCAGAGGTGGGGAAAGAGATGTGGAGAAAGAGAGGCAGGGAAAGAGGCAAGGAAAGAGAGGCGGGGAAAGAGGCACGGAAAGAGAGGTGGGAAATGAGAGGCGGGGAATCAGAGGCGGGGAATCAGAGTCGTGGAATCCGAGGCGGGGAATCAGAGGCAGGAAAAGAGATGTGGGGAAAGAGAGGCCGGGAAAGAGGCACGGAAAGAGAGGCGGGAAATCAGAGGCGAGGAATCAGAGGCGGGGAATCAGAGTCGTGGTTTCAGAGGCGGGGAATCAGAGGCGGGGAATCAGAGTCATGGTATCAGAGGCGGGGAATCAGAGGCGGGGAATCAGAGGCGGGGAAAGAGATGTGGGAAAAGAGAGGCGGGGAAAGAGGCGCGGAAATAGACGCAGGGAAAGAGAGGCGGGGTATCAGATGTGGGGAATCCGAGGCGGGGAATCAGAGGCGGGGAAAGAGATGTGGGGAAAGAGAGGCAGGGAAAGAGGCGCGGAAATAGACGCAGGGAAAGAGAGGCGGGGTATCAGATGTGGGGAATCTGAAGTGGTAAATCTGAGGCGGGGAATCAGAGGCGTGGAATCCGAGGCGGGGCATCAGAGGCAGTAAAAGAGATGTGGGGAAAGAGCGGCCGGGAAAGAGGCACGGAAAGAGAGGCAGGAAATCAGAGGCGGTGAATCACAGGCGGGGAATCAGAGGCGGGGAATCAGAGGCGGGAAATCAGAGGCGGGCAATCAGAGGCGGGGAAGCAGAGGCGGGGAAGCAGAGGCGGGGAAGCAGAGGCGGGGAAGCAGAGGCGGGGAAGCAGAGGCGGGGAATCAGAGTCGGGGAATCAGAGGCGGGGAATTTGAGGTGGGGAAAGAGATGTGGGGAAAGAGAGGCAGGGAAAGAGGCAAGGAAATAGAGGTGGGGAATCAGAGGCAGGGAATCAGAGGCGGAGATCCAGAGGCAGGGAATCTGAGGCGGGGAATCTGAGGCGGGGAATCAGAGTCGGGGAATCAGAGTCGGGGAATCAGTGTCGGGGAATCAGAGGTGGGGAATCAGAGGCGGGGAATCAGAGTCGGGGAATCAGAGGCAGGGAATCAGAGGCGGAGAATCAGAGGCGGGGAATCAGAGGCGGGGAATCAGTGGGCGGAAATGAGATGTGGGAAAAGAGAGGCAGAGAAAGAGGCACGAAAATAGTGGCAGGGAAAGAGAGGCGGGGAATCAGAGGCGGGGAACCACAGGCGGGGAATCAGAGGCTGAAATTAAAAGGGGGTGAATCAGAGGGGGGAAAAGAGATGTGGGGAAAGAAGGGCAGGGAAAGAGCCAGGGAAAGAGCCAGGGACTCTGAAGCAGGGAATCGGAGGCAGGGAAACAGAGGAAGGGAATCAGAGTGGGAGAAATGGAGGCGGGGAATCAGAGGCGGGGATTCAGAGGCGGGGAAGCAGAGGCGGGGAATCAGAGGCGGGGAATCAGAGGCGGGGAATCTGAGGTGGGGATTCTGAGGCAGGGAATCTGAGGTGGGGAATCTGAGGTGGGGAATCCGAGGCTGAGATTCAAAGGGAGAGAATCAGAAGGGGGAAAAGATATGTAGGGAAAGAGAGGTATGGAAAGAGCCAGGGACTCTGAAGCAGGGAATCGGAGGCAGGGAAACAGAGTCGGAGAACGGAGGCGGGGAATCAGAAGCGGGGAATCAGAGGGCGGAAAAGAGATGTGGTGAAAGAGAGGCAGGGAAAGAGGCGCGGAAATAGACGCAGGGAAAGAGAGGCGGGGTATCAGGTGTGGGGAATTCAAGGCGGGGAAAGAGATGTGGGGAAAGAGAGATAGGGAAAGAGGCAAGGAAATAGAGGCGGGGAATCAGAGGTGGGGATTCAGAGGCAGGGAATCAGAGGGGGGGAATCAGAGGCAGGGAATCTGAGGCAGGGAATCTGAGGTGGGGAGTCTGTCGGGGAATCAGAGGCGTGGAATCAGAGGGGGGAATAGAGATGTGGGAAAAGAGAGGCGGCGAAAGGGAGGCGGGGAAAGAGTCAGAGACTCTGAAGCAGGGAATCGGAGTCGGGGAATCAGAGTCGGGGAATCAGAGGCGGGGAATCAGAGGCGGGGAATCAGAGGCGGAGAATCAGAGGCGGGGAACCAGAGGCGGGGAACCAGAGGCGGGGAACCAGAGGCGGGGAATCAGAGGCTGAAATTAAAAGAGGGTGAACCAGAGGGGGGAAAAGAGATGTGGGGAAAGAAGGGCAGGGAAAGAGCCAGGGAAAGAGCCAGGGACTCTGAAGCAGGGAATCGGAGGCAGGGAATCGGAGGCAGGAAAACAGAGGAAGGGAATCAGAGTCGGAGAAATGGAGGCGGGGAATCAGAAGCGGGGAATCAGAAGCGGGGAATCAGAGGACGGAAAAGAGATGTGGCGAAAGAGAGGCAGAGAAAGAGAGGCGGGTTATCAGATGTGTGCAATCCGAGGCAAGGAATCAGAGGCGTGGAATCAGAGGCGTGGAATCTAAGGTGGGGAATCGGAGTCGGGGAATCAGAGTCGTGGAATCAGAGGCGGGGAATCAGAGTCGGGGAATCAGAGGAGGGGAATCAGAGGCGGGGAATCAGAGGCGGGGTATCAGAGGCGGGGTATAAGAGGCGGGGTATCAGAGGAAGAGGAACGGAGGCGTGGAATCAGAGGTGGGGAATCAGAGGGCAGAAAAGAGATGTGGGGAAAGAGAGGCAGAGAAAGAGGCGTGGAAATAGACGCAGTGAAAGAGAGGAGGGGTATCAGATGCGGGGAATCCGAGGCGGGGAATCAGAGGCAGGAAAAGAGATGTGGGGAAAGAGAGTCCGGGAGAGAGGCACGGAAAGAGAGGCGGGAAATCAGAGGTGGGGAATCAGAGGCGGGGAATCAGAGGCAGGGAATCAGAGGCGGGGAATCAGAGGGCGGAAAAGAGATGTGGGGAAAGAGAGGCAGAGAAAGAGGCGTGGAAATAGACGCAGGGAAAGAGAGGCAGGGTATCAGATGTGGGGGATCCGAGGCGGGGAATCAGAGGTGGGGAAAGAGATGTGGAGAAAGAGAGGCAGGGAAAGAGGCAAGGAAAGAGAGGCGGGGAAAGAGGCACGGAAAGAGAGGTGGGAAATGAGAGGCGGGGAATCAGAGGCGGGGAATCAGAGTCGTGGTATCAGAAGCGGGGAATCAGAGTCGTGGTTTCAGAGGCGGGGAATCAGAGGCGGGGAAAGAGATGTGGGAAAAGAGAGGCGGGGAAAGAGGCGCGGAAATAGACGCAGGGAAAGAGAGGCGGGGTATCAGATGTGGGGAATCTGAGGTGGAAAATCTGAGGCGGGGAATCAGAGGCGTGGAATCCGAGGCGGGGCATCAGAGGCAGGAAAAGAGATGTGGGGAAAGAGAGGCCGGGAAAGAGGCACGGAAAGAGAGGCAGGAAATCAGAGGCGGTGAATCACAGGCGGGGAATCAGAGGCGGGGAATCAGAGGCGGGGAAAGAGATGTGGGAAAAGAGAGGCAGAGAAGGAGGCACGAAAATAGTGGCAGGGAAAGAGAGGCAGGGAATCAGAGGCGGTGAATCAGAGGCGGGGAATCAGAGGCGGGGAATCAGAGGCGGGGAATCAGAGGCGGGGAATCAGAGGGCGGAAAAGAGATGTGGGAAAAGAGAGGCAGAGAAAGAGGCACGAAAATAGTGGCAGGGAAAGAGAGGCGGGGAATCACAGGCGGGGAATCACAGGCGGGGAACCAGAGGCGGGGAATCAGAGGCTGAAATTAAAAGAGGGTGAATCAGAGGGGGGAAAAGAGATGTGGGGAAAGAAGGGCAGGGAAAGAGCCAGGGAAAGAGCCAGGGACTCTGAAGCAGGGAATCGGAGGCAGGGAATCGGTGGCAGGGAAACAGAGGAAGGGAATCAGAGTCGGAGAAATGGAGGCGGGGAATCAGAAGCGGGGAATCAGAAGCGGGGAATCAGAGGACGGAAAAGAGATGTGGGGAAAGAGAGGCAGAGAAAGAGAGGCGGGGTATCAGATGTGTGCAATCCGAGGCAAGGAATCAGAGGCGGGGAATCAGAGGCGGGGAATCAGAGGCGGGGAATCAGAGGCGTGGAATCAGAGGCGGGGAATCTAAGGTGGGGAATCGGAGTCGGGGAATCAGAGTCGTGGAATCAGAGGTGGGGAATCAGAGGCGGGGAATCAGAGGAGGGGAATCAGAGGCGGGGAATCAGAGGCGGGGAATCAGAGGCGGGGAATCAGAGGCGGGGAATCAGAGGCGGGGAATCAGAGGTGGGGAATCAGAGGGCAGAAAAGAGATGTGGGGAAAGAGAGGCAGAGAAAGAGGCGTGGAAATAGACGCAGTGAAAGAGAGGAGGGGTATCAGATGCGGGGAATCCGAGGCAGGGAATCAGAGGCAGGAAAAGAGATGTGGGGAAAGAGAGGCCGGGAAAGAGGCACGGAAAGAGAGGTGGGAAATCAGAGGTGGGGAATCAGAGGCGGGGAATCAGAGGCGGGGAATCAGAGGCTTGGACTCAGAGGAGGTGTATCAGAGGCGGAGAAAAGGCGGCGTGGAATCAAAGGTGGGGAATCAGAGGGCGGAAATGAGATGTGGGAAAAGAGAGGCAGAGAAGGAGGCACGAAAATAGTGGCAGGGAAAGAGAGGAGGGGTATCAGATGCGGGGAATCCGAGGCAGGGAATCAGAGGCAGGAAAAGAGATGTGGGGAAAGAGAGGCCGGGAAAGAGGCACGGAAAGAGAGGCGGGTAATCAGAGGTGGGGAATCAGAGGCGGGGAATCAGAGGGCGGAAAAGAGATGTGGGGAAAGAGAGGCAGAGAAAGAGGCGTGGAAATATACGCAGGGAAAGAGAGGCAGGGTATCAGATGTGGGGGATCCGAGGCGGGGAATCAGAGGTGGGGAAAGAGATGTGGAGAAAGAGAGGCAGGGAAAGAGGCAAGGAAAGAGAGGCGGGGAAAGAGGCACGGAAAGAGAGGTGGGAAATGAGAGGCGGGGAATCAGAGGCGGGGAATCAGAGTCGTGGAATCCGAGGCGGGGAATCAGAGGCAGGAAAAGAGATGTGGGGAAAGAGAGGCCGGGAAAGAGGCACGGAAAGAGAGGCGGGAAATCAGAGGCGAGGAATCAGAGGCGGGGAATCAGAGTCGTGGTTTCAGAGGCGGGGAATCAGAGGCGGGGAATCAGAGTCATGGTATCAGAGGCGGGGAATCAGAGGCGGGGAATCAGAGGCGGGGAAAGAGATGTGGGAAAAGAGAGGCGGGGAAAGAGGCGCGGAAATAGACGCAGGGAAAGAGAGGCGGGGTATCAGATGTGGGGAATCCGAGGCGGGGAATCAGAGGCGGGGAAAGAGATGTGGGGAAAGAGAGGCAGGGAAAGAGGCGCGGAAATAGACGCAGGGAAAGAGAGGCGGGGTATCAGATGTGGGGAATCTGAAGTGGTAAATCTGAGGCGGGGAATCAGAGGCGTGGAATCCGAGGCGGGGCATCAGAGGCAGTAAAAGAGATGTGGGGAAAGAGCGGCCGGGAAAGAGGCACGGAAAGAGAGGCAGGAAATCAGAGGCGGTGAATCACAGGCGGGGAATCAGAGGCGGGGAATCAGAGGCGGGAAATCAGAGGCGGGCAATCAGAGGCGGGGAAGCAGAGGCGGGGAAGCAGAGGCGGGGAAGCAGAGGCGGGGAAGCAGAGGCGGGGAAGCAGAGGCGGGGAATCAGAGTCGGGGAATCAGAGGCGGGGAATTTGAGGTGGGGAAAGAGATGTGGGGAAAGAGAGGCAGGGAAAGAGGCAAGGAAATAGAGGTGGGGAATCAGAGGCAGGGAATCAGAGGCGGAGATCCAGAGGCAGGGAATCTGAGGCGGGGAATCTGAGGCGGGGAATCAGAGTCGGGGAATCAGAGTCGGGGAATCAGTGTCGGGGAATCAGAGGTGGGGAATCAGAGGCGGGGAATCAGAGTCGGGGAATCAGAGGCAGGGAATCAGAGGCGGAGAATCAGAGGCGGGGAATCAGAGGCGGGGAATCAGTGGGCGGAAATGAGATGTGGGAAAAGAGAGGCAGAGAAAGAGGCACGAAAATAGTGGCAGGGAAAGAGAGGCGGGGAATCAGAGGCGGGGAACCACAGGCGGGGAATCAGAGGCTGAAATTAAAAGGGGGTGAATCAGAGGGGGGAAAAGAGATGTGGGGAAAGAAGGGCAGGGAAAGAGCCAGGGAAAGAGCCAGGGACTCTGAAGCAGGGAATCGGAGGCAGGGAAACAGAGGAAGGGAATCAGAGTGGGAGAAATGGAGGCGGGGAATCAGAGGCGGGGATTCAGAGGCGGGGAAGCAGAGGCGGGGAATCAGAGGCGGGGAATCAGAGGCGGGGAATCTGAGGTGGGGATTCTGAGGCAGGGAATCTGAGGTGGGGAATCTGAGGTGGGGAATCCGAGGCTGAGATTCAAAGGGAGAGAATCAGAAGGGGGAAAAGATATGTAGGGAAAGAGAGGTATGGAAAGAGCCAGGGACTCTGAAGCAGGGAATCGGAGGCAGGGAAACAGAGTCGGAGAACGGAGGCGGGGAATCAGAAGCGGGGAATCAGAGGGCGGAAAAGAGATGTGGTGAAAGAGAGGCAGGGAAAGAGGCGCGGAAATAGACGCAGGGAAAGAGAGGCGGGGTATCAGGTGTGGGGAATTCAAGGCGGGGAAAGAGATGTGGGGAAAGAGAGATAGGGAAAGAGGCAAGGAAATAGAGGCGGGGAATCAGAGGTGGGGATTCAGAGGCAGGGAATCAGAGGGGGGGAATCAGAGGCAGGGAATCTGAGGCAGGGAATCTGAGGTGGGGAGTCTGTCGGGGAATCAGAGGCGTGGAATCAGAGGGGGGAATAGAGATGTGGGAAAAGAGAGGCGGCGAAAGGGAGGCGGGGAAAGAGTCAGAGACTCTGAAGCAGGGAATCGGAGTCGGGGAATCAGAGTCGGGGAATCAGAGGCGGGGAATCAGAGGCGGGGAATCAGAGGCGGAGAATCAGAGGCGGGGAACCAGAGGCGGGGAACCAGAGGCGGGGAACCAGAGGCGGGGAATCAGAGGCTGAAATTAAAAGAGGGTGAACCAGAGGGGGGAAAAGAGATGTGGGGAAAGAAGGGCAGGGAAAGAGCCAGGGAAAGAGCCAGGGACTCTGAAGCAGGGAATCGGAGGCAGGGAATCGGAGGCAGGAAAACAGAGGAAGGGAATCAGAGTCGGAGAAATGGAGGCGGGGAATCAGAAGCGGGGAATCAGAAGCGGGGAATCAGAGGACGGAAAAGAGATGTGGCGAAAGAGAGGCAGAGAAAGAGAGGCGGGTTATCAGATGTGTGCAATCCGAGGCAAGGAATCAGAGGCGTGGAATCAGAGGCGTGGAATCTAAGGTGGGGAATCGGAGTCGGGGAATCAGAGTCGTGGAATCAGAGGCGGGGAATCAGAGTCGGGGAATCAGAGGAGGGGAATCAGAGGCGGGGAATCAGAGGCGGGGTATCAGAGGCGGGGTATAAGAGGCGGGGTATCAGAGGAAGAGGAACGGAGGCGTGGAATCAGAGGTGGGGAATCAGAGGGCAGAAAAGAGATGTGGGGAAAGAGAGGCAGAGAAAGAGGCGTGGAAATAGACGCAGTGAAAGAGAGGAGGGGTATCAGATGCGGGGAATCCGAGGCGGGGAATCAGAGGCAGGAAAAGAGATGTGGGGAAAGAGAGTCCGGGAGAGAGGCACGGAAAGAGAGGCGGGAAATCAGAGGTGGGGAATCAGAGGCGGGGAATCAGAGGCAGGGAATCAGAGGCGGGGAATCAGAGGGCGGAAAAGAGATGTGGGGAAAGAGAGGCAGAGAAAGAGGCGTGGAAATAGACGCAGGGAAAGAGAGGCAGGGTATCAGATGTGGGGGATCCGAGGCGGGGAATCAGAGGTGGGGAAAGAGATGTGGAGAAAGAGAGGCAGGGAAAGAGGCAAGGAAAGAGAGGCGGGGAAAGAGGCACGGAAAGAGAGGTGGGAAATGAGAGGCGGGGAATCAGAGGCGGGGAATCAGAGTCGTGGTATCAGAAGCGGGGAATCAGAGTCGTGGTTTCAGAGGCGGGGAATCAGAGGCGGGGAAAGAGATGTGGGAAAAGAGAGGCGGGGAAAGAGGCGCGGAAATAGACGCAGGGAAAGAGAGGCGGGGTATCAGATGTGGGGAATCTGAGGTGGAAAATCTGAGGCGGGGAATCAGAGGCGTGGAATCCGAGGCGGGGCATCAGAGGCAGGAAAAGAGATGTGGGGAAAGAGAGGCCGGGAAAGAGGCACGGAAAGAGAGGCAGGAAATCAGAGGCGGTGAATCACAGGCGGGGAATCAGAGGCGGGGAATCAGAGGCGGGGAAAGAGATGTGGGAAAAGAGAGGCAGAGAAGGAGGCACGAAAATAGTGGCAGGGAAAGAGAGGCAGGGAATCAGAGGCGGTGAATCAGAGGCGGGGAATCAGAGGCGGGGAATCAGAGGCGGGGAATCAGAGGCGGGGAATCAGAGGGCGGAAAAGAGATGTGGGAAAAGAGAGGCAGAGAAAGAGGCACGAAAATAGTGGCAGGGAAAGAGAGGCGGGGAATCACAGGCGGGGAATCACAGGCGGGGAACCAGAGGCGGGGAATCAGAGGCTGAAATTAAAAGAGGGTGAATCAGAGGGGGGAAAAGAGATGTGGGGAAAGAAGGGCAGGGAAAGAGCCAGGGAAAGAGCCAGGGACTCTGAAGCAGGGAATCGGAGGCAGGGAATCGGTGGCAGGGAAACAGAGGAAGGGAATCAGAGTCGGAGAAATGGAGGCGGGGAATCAGAAGCGGGGAATCAGAAGCGGGGAATCAGAGGACGGAAAAGAGATGTGGGGAAAGAGAGGCAGAGAAAGAGAGGCGGGGTATCAGATGTGTGCAATCCGAGGCAAGGAATCAGAGGCGGGGAATCAGAGGCGGGGAATCAGAGGCGGGGAATCAGAGGCGTGGAATCAGAGGCGGGGAATCTAAGGTGGGGAATCGGAGTCGGGGAATCAGAGTCGTGGAATCAGAGGTGGGGAATCAGAGGCGGGGAATCAGAGGAGGGGAATCAGAGGCGGGGAATCAGAGGCGGGGAATCAGAGGCGGGGAATCAGAGGCGGGGAATCAGAGGCGGGGAATCAGAGGTGGGGAATCAGAGGGCAGAAAAGAGATGTGGGGAAAGAGAGGCAGAGAAAGAGGCGTGGAAATAGACGCAGTGAAAGAGAGGAGGGGTATCAGATGCGGGGAATCCGAGGCAGGGAATCAGAGGCAGGAAAAGAGATGTGGGGAAAGAGAGGCCGGGAAAGAGGCACGGAAAGAGAGGTGGGAAATCAGAGGTGGGGAATCAGAGGCGGGGAATCAGAGGCGGGGAATCAGAGGCTTGGACTCAGAGGAGGTGTATCAGAGGCGGAGAAAAGGCGGCGTGGAATCAAAGGTGGGGAATCAGAGGGCGGAAATGAGATGTGGGAAAAGAGAGGCAGAGAAGGAGGCACGAAAATAGTGGCAGGGAAAGAGAGGCAGGGAATCAGAGGCGGGGAATCAGAGGCGGGGAATCAGAGGCGGGGAATCAGAGGCGGGGAATCAGAGGCGGGGAATCAGAGGCGGGGAAACAGAGGCGGGAAATCAGAGGCGGGAAATCAGAGGCGGGGAATCAGAGGCGGGGAATCAGAGGCGGGGAAGCAGAGGCGGGGAAGCAGAGGCGGGGAAGCAGACGCGGGGAAGCAGAGGCGGGGAAGCAGAGGCGGGGAATCAGAGGCGGGGAATTTGAGGTGGGGATTCTGAGGTGGGAAATCAGAGGCTGAGATTGAAAGGGGGAGAATCAGAAGGGGGAAAAGAAATGTGGGGAAAGAGAGGCATGGAAAGAGCCAGGGACTCTGAAGCAGGGAATCGGAGGCGGGGAATCAGAAGCGGGGAATCAGAGGGTGGAAAAGAGATGTGGGGAAAGAGAGGCAGGGAAAGAGGCGCGGAAATAGACGCAGGGAAAGAGAGGCGGAGTATCAGATGTGGGGAATTCAAGGCGGGGAATCAGAGGCGGGGAAAGAGATGTGGGGAAAGAGAGGCAGGGAAAGAGGCAAGGAAATAGAGGTGGGGAATCAGAGGCAGGGAATCAGAGGCGGAGATCCAGAGGCAGGGAATCTGAGGCGGCGAATCTGAGGCGGGGAATCAGAGGCGTGGAATCAGAGGGGGGAATAGAGATGTGGGAAAAGAGAGGCGGCGAAAGGGAGGCGGGGAAAGAGTCAGAGACTCTGAAACAGGGAATCTGAGTCGGGGAATCAGAGTCGGGGAATCAGAGTCGGGGAATCAGAGTCGGGGAATCAGTGTCAGGGAATCAGAGTCGGGGAATCAGAGGTGGGGAAAGAGATGTGGGAAAAGAGAGGCAGAGAATGAGGCACGAAAATAGTGGCAGGGAAAGAGAGGCAGGGAATCAGAGGCGGGGAATCACAGGCGGGGAACCAGAGGCGGGGAATCAGAGGCTGAAATTAAAAGAGGGTGAATCAGAGGGGGGAAAAGAGATGTGGGGAAAGAAGGGCAGGGAAAGAGCCAGGGAAAGAGCCAGGGAAAGAGCCAGGGACTCTGAAGCAGGGAATCGGAGGCAGGGAATCGGTGGCAGGGAAACAGAGGAAGGGAATCAGAGTCGGAGAAATGGAGGCGGGGAATCAGAAGCGGGGAATCAGAAGCGGGGAATCAGAGGACGGAAAAGAGATGTGGGGAAAGAGAGGCAGAGAAAGAGAGGCGGGGTATCAGATGTGTGCAATCCGAGGCAAGGAATCAGAGGCGGGGAATCAGAGGCGGGGAATCAGAGGCGTGGAATCAGAGGCGGGGAATCTAAGGTGGGGAATCGGAGTCGGGGAATCAGAGTCGTGGAATCAGAGGCGGGGAATCAGAGGAGGAGAATCAGAGGAGGAGAATCAGAGGCGGGGAATCAGAGTCGGGGAATCAGAGGAGGGGAATCAGAGGCGGGGAATCAGAGGCGGGGAATCAGAGGCGGGGAATCAGAGGCGGGGAATCAGAGGGCGGAAAAGAGATGTGGGGAAAGAGAGGCAGAGAAAGAGGCGTGGAAATAGACGCAGGGAAAGAGAGGCGGGGTATCAGATGTGGGGGATCCGAGGCGGGGAATCAGAGGTGGGGAAAGAGATGTGGAGAAAGAGAGGCAGGGAAAGAGGCAAGGAAAGAGAGGCGGGGAAAGAGGCACGGAAAGAGAGGTGGGAAATGAGAGGCGGGGAATCAGAGTCGTATTATCTGAGGTGGGGAATCTGAGGCGGGGAATCAGAGGCGGGGAAAGAGATGTGGGAAAAGAGAGGCAGAGAATGAGGCACGAAAATAGTGGCAGGGAAAGAGAGGCAGGGAATCAGAGGCGGGGAATCAGAGGCGGGGAATCAGAGGCGGGGAATCAGAGGCGGGGAATCAGAGGCGGGGAATCAGAGGAGGAGAATCAGAGGAGGAGAATCAGAGGCGGGGAATCAGAGGCGGGGAATCAGAGGTGGGGAATCAGAGGGCAGAAAAGAGATGTGGGGAAAGAGAGGCAGAGAAAGAGGCGTGGAAATAGACGCAGTGAAAGAGAGGAGGGGTATCAGATGCGGGGAATCCGAGGCGGGGAATCAGAGCCAGGAAAAGAGATGTGGGGAAAGAGAGGCCGGGAAAGAGGCACGGAAAGAGAGGTGGGAAATCACAGGTGGGGAATCAGAGGCGGGGAATCAGAGGTGGGGAATCAGAGGGCGGAAATGAGATGTGGGAAAAGAGAGGCAGAGAAGGAGGCACGAAAATAGTGGCAGGGAAAGAGAGGCAGGGAATCAGAGGCGGGGAATCAGAGGCGGGAAATCAGAGGCGGGGAATCAGAGGGCGGAAAAGAGATGTGGGGAAAGAGAGGCAGAGAAAGAGGCGTGGAAATAGACGCAGGGAAAGAGAGGCGGGGTATCAGATGTGGGGGATCCGAGGCGGGGAATCAGAGGTGGGGAAAGAGATGTGGAGAAAGAGAGGCAGGGAAAGAGGCAAGGAAAGAGAGGCGGGGAAAGAGGCACGGAAAGAGAGGTGGGAAATGAGAGGCGGGGAATCAGAGTCGTATTATCTGAGGTGGGGAATCTGAGGCGGGGAATCAGAGGCGGGGAAAGAGATGTGGGAAAAGAGAGGCAGAGAATGAGGCACGAAAATAGTGGCAGGGAAAGAGAGGCAGGGAATCAGAGGCGGGGAATCAGAGGCGGGGAATCAGAGGCGGGGAATCAGAGGCGGGGAAGCAGAGGCGGGGAATCAGAGGCGGGGAATCAGAGGCGGGGAATCAGAGGCGGAGAATCAGAGGCGGGGAATCAGAGGCGGGGAAAGAGATGTGGGAAAAGAGAGGCAGAGAAAGAGGCGTGGAAATAGACGCAGTGAAAGCGAGGAGGGGTATCAGATGCGGGTTATCCGAGGCGGGGAATCAGAGGCAGGAAAAGAGATGTGGGGAAAGAGAGGCAGAGAAAGAGGCGTGGAAATAGACGCAGGGAAAGAGAGGCAGGGTATCAGATGTGGGGGATCCGAGGCGGGGAATCAGAGGTGGGGAAAGAGATGTGGAGAAAGAGAGGCAGGGAAAGAGGCAAGGAAAGAGAGGCGGGGAAAGAGGCACGGAAAGAGAGGTGGGAAATGAGAGGCGGGGAATCAGAGGCGGGGAATCAGAGTCGTGGTATCAGAAGCGGGGAATTTGAGGTGGAGAATCTGAGGCGGGGAATCAGAGGCGTGGAATCCGAGGCGGGGAATCAGAGGCAGGAAAAGAGATGTGGGGAAAGAGAGGCCGGGAAAGAGGCACGGAAAGAGAGGCGGGAAATCAGAGGCGAGGAATCAGAGGCGGGGAATCAGAGTCGTGGTTTCAGAGGCGGGGAATCAGAGGCGGGGAAGCAGATGCGGGGAAGCAGAGGCGGGGAAGCAGACGCGGGGAAGCAGACGCGGGGAAGCAGAGGCGGGGAAGCAGAGGCGGGGAAGCAGAGGCGGGGAAGCAGAGGCGGGGAATCAGAGGCGGGGAATTTGAGGTGGGGATTCTGAGGTGGGAAATCAGAGGCTGAGATTGAAAGGGGGAGAATCAGAAGGGGGAAAAGAAATGTGGGGAAAGAGAGGCATGGAAAGAGCCAGGGACTCTGAAGCAGGGAATCGGAGGCAGGGAAACAGAGTCGGAGAAACGGAGGCGGGGAATCAGAAGCGGGGAATCAGAGGGTGGAAAAGAGATGTGGGGAAAGAGAGGCAGGGAAAGAGGCGCGGAAATAGACGCAGGGAAAGAGAGGCGGAGTATCAGATGTGGGGAATTCAAGGCGGGGAATCAGAGGCGGGGAAAGAGATGTGGGGAAAGAGAGGCAGGGAAAGAGGCAAGGAAATAGAGGTGGGGAATCAGAGGCAGGGATTCAGAGGCGGAGATCCAGAGGCAGGGAATCTGAGGCGGCGAATCTGAGGCGGGGAATCAGAGGCGTGGAATCAGAGGGGGGAATAGAGATGTGGGAAAAGAGAGGCGGCGAAAGGGAGGCGGGGAAAGAGTCAGAGACTCTGAAACAGGGAATCTGAGTCGGGGAATCAGAGTCGGGGAATCAGAGTCGGGGAATCAGTGTCAGGGAATCAGAGTCGGGGAATCAGAGGTGGGGAATCAGAGGCGGGGAATCAGAGTCGGGGAATCAGAGGCAGGGAATCAGAGGCGGGGAATCAGAGGCGGGGAATCAGAGGCGGGGAATCAGAGGCGGGGAAAGAGATGTGGGAAAAGAGAGGCAGGGAAAGAGGCACAAAAATAGTGGCAGGGAAAGAGAGGCGGGGTATCAGATGTGTGGAATCCGAGGCGGGGAATCAGAGGCGGGGAAAGAGATGTGGGGAAAGAGAGGCAGGGAAAGAGGCGCGGAAATAGACGCAGGGAAAGAGAGGCGGGGTATCAGATGTGGGGAATCTGAAGTGGAAAATCTGAGGCGGGGAATCAGAGGCGTGGAATCCGAGGCGGGGCATCAGAGGCAGGAAAAGAGATGTGGGGAAAGAGAGGCCGGGAAAGAGGTACGGAAAGAGAGGCAGGAAATCAGAGGCGGTGAATCAGAGGCGGGGAATCAGAGGCGGGGAATCAGAGTCGTATTATCTGAGGCGGGGAATCGGAGGCGGGGAAAGAGATGTGGGAAAAGAGAGGCAGAGAAGGAGGAACAAAAATAGTGGCAGGGAAAGAGAGGCGGGGAATCAGGGGCGGGGAATGAGAGGCGGGGAATCAGAGGCGTGGAATCAGAGGCGGGGAATCAGAGGCGGGGAATCAGAGTCATGGTATCAGAGGCGGGGAATCAGAGGCGGGGAATCAGAGGCGGGGAAAGAGATGTGGGAAAAGAGAGGCGGGGAAAGAGGCGCGGAAATAGACGCAGGGAAAGAGAGGCGGGGTATCAGATGTGGGGAATCCGAGGCGGGGAATCAGAGGCGGGGAAAGAGATGTGGGGAAAGAGAGGCAGGGAAAGAGGCGCGGAAATAGACGCAGGGAAAGAGAGGCGGGGTATCAGATGTGGGGAATCTGAGGTGGAAAATCTGAGGCGGGGAATCAGAGGCGTGGAATCCGAGGCGGGGCATCAGAGGCAGGAAAAGAGATGCGGGGAAAGAGAGGCCGGGAAAGAGGCACGGAAAGAGAGGCAGGAAATCAGAGGCGGTGAATCACAGGCGGGGAATCAGAGGCGGGGAATCAGAGTCGTATTATCTGAGGCGGGGAATCGGAGGCAGGGAATCAGAGGCGGGGAAAGAGATGTGGGAAAAGAGAGGCAGAGAAGGAGGCACGAAAATAGTGGCAGGGAAAGAGAGGCAGGGAATCAGAGGCGGGGAATCAGAGGCGGGGAATCAGAGGCGGGGAATCAGAGGCGGGGAATCAGAGGCGGGGAATCAGAGGCGGGGAATCAGAGGCGGGGAATCAGAGGCGGGGAATCAGAGGCGGGGAAGCAGAGGCGGGGAAGCAGAGGCGGGGAAGCAGAGGCGGGGAAGCAGACGCGGGGAAGCAGAGGCGGGGAAGCAGAGGCGGGGAATCAGAGGCGGGGAATTTGAGGTGGGGATTCTGAGGTGGGAAATCAGAGGCTGAGATTGAAAGGGGGAGAATCAGAAGGGGGAAAAGAAATGTGGGGAAAGAGAGGCATGGAAAGAGCCAGGGACTCTGAAGCAGGGAATCGGAGGCAGGGAAACAGAGTCGGAGAAACGGAGGCGGGGAATCAGAAGCGGGGAATCAGAGGGTGGAAAAGAGATGTGGGGAAAGAGAGGCAGGGAAAGAGGCGCGGAAATAGACGCAGGGAAAGAGAGGCGGAGTATCAGATGTGGGGAATTCAAGGCGGGGAATCAGAGGCGGGGAAAGAGATGTGGGGAAAGAGAGGCAGGGAAAGAGGCGGAGATCCAGAGGCAGGGAATCTGAGGCGGCGAATCTGAGGCGGGGAATCAGAGGCGTGGAATCAGAGGGGGGAATAGAGATGTGGGAAAAGAGAGGCGGCGAAAGGGAGGCGGGGAAAGAGTCAGAGACTCTGAAACAGGGAATCTGAGTCGGGGAATCAGAGTAGGGGAATCAGAGTCGGGGAATCAGTGTCAGGGAATCAGAGTCGGGGAATCAGAGGCAGGGAATCAGAGGCGGGGAATCAGAGGCGGGGAATCAGAGGCGGGGAATCAGAGGCGGGGAATCAGAGTCGTGGTTTCAGAGGCGGGGAATCTGAGGCGGGGAATCAGAGGCGGGGAAAGAGATGTGGGAAAAGAGAGGCAGAGAAGGAGGCACAAAAATAGTGGCAGGGAAAGAGAGGCGGGGAATCAGGGGCGGGGAATGAGAGGCGGGGAATCAGAGGCGTGGAATCAGAGGCGGGGAATCAGAGGCGGGGAATCAGAGTCATGGTATCAGAGGCGGGGAATCAGAGGCGGGGAATCAGAGGCGGGGAAAGAGATGTGGGAAAAGAGAGGCGGGGAAAGAGGCGCGGAAATAGACGCAGGGAAAGAGAGGCGGGGTATCAGATGTGGGGAATCCGAGGCGGGGAATCAGAGGCGGGGAAAGAGATGTGGGGAAAGAGAGGCAGGGAAAGAGGCGCGGAAATAGACGCAGGGAAAGAGAGGCGGGGATTCAGAGGGGGGGAATCAGAGGCGGGGAATCAGAGGCGGGGAATCAGAGGCGGGGAATCAGAGGCGGGAAATCAGAGGCGGGGAATCAGAGGCGGGGAACCACAGGCGGAGAATCAGAGGCTGAAATTAAAAGGGGGTGAATCAGAGGGGGGAAAAGAGATGTGGGGAAAGAAGGGCAGGGAAAGAGCCAGGGAAAGAGCCAGGGACTCTGAAGCAGGGAATCGGAGGCAGGGAATCGGAGGCAGGAAAACAGAGGAAGGGAATCAGAGTCGGAGAAATGGAGGCGGGGAATCAGAAGCGGGGAATCAGAAGCGGGGAATCAGAGGACGGAAAAGAGATGTGGCGAAAGAGAGGCAGAGAAAGAGAGGCGGGTTATCAGATGTGTGCAATCCGAGGCAAGGAATCAGGGGCGTGGAATCAGAGGCGTGGAATCTAAGGTGGGGAATCGGAGTCGGGGAATCAGAGGAGGGGAATCAGAGGCGGGGAATCAGAGGCGGGGAATCAGAGGCGGGAAATCAGAGGCGGGGAATCAGAGGCGGGGAATCAGAGGCGGGGAATCAGAGGCGGGGAATCAGAGGCGGGGAATCAGAGGCGGGGAATCAGAGGGCGGAAAAGAGATGTGGGAAAAGAGAGGCAGAGAAGGAGGCACGAAAATAGTGGCAGGGAAAGAGAGGCGGGGAATCAGAGGCGGGGAATCAGAGGCGGGGAATCAGAGGCGGGGAATCAGAGGCGGGGAATCAGAGGCGGGGAATCAGAGGCGGGGAATCAGAGGGGGGAATAGAGATGTGGGAAAAGAGAGGCAGAGAAAGAGGCACGAAAATAGTGGCAGGGAAAGAGAGGCGGGGAATCACAGGCGGGGAATCACAGGCGGGGAATCAGAGGCGGGGAATCAGAGGCGGGGAATCAGAGGCGGGGAATCAGAGGTGGGGAATCAGAGGGCAGAAAAGAGATGTGGGGAAAGAGAGGCAGAGAAAGAGGCACGAAAATAGTGGCAGGGAAAGAGAGGCGGGGAATCACAGGCGGGGAATCACAGGCGGGGAACCAGAGGCGGGGAATCAGAGGCTGAAATTAAAAGAGGGTGAATCAGAGGGGGGAAAAGAGATGTGGGGAAAGAAGGGCAGGGAAAGAGCCAGGGAAAGAGCCAGGGACTCTGAAGCAGGGAATCGGAGGCAGGGAATCGGTGGCAGGGAAACAGAGGAAGGGAATCAGAGTCGGAGAAATGGAGGCGGGGAATCAGAAGCGGGGAATCAGAAGCGGGGAATCAGAGGACGGAAAAGAGAGGTGGGGAAAGAGAGGCAGAGAAAGAGAGGCGGGGTATCAGATGTGTGCAATCCGAGGCAAGGAATCAGAGGCGGGGAATCAGAGGCGGGGAATCAGAGGCGGGGAATCAGAGGAGGGGAATCAGAGGCGGGGAATCAGAGGAGGGGAATCAGAGGCGGGGAATCAGAGGCGGGGAATAAGAGGCGGGGAATCAGAAGCGGGGAATCAGAGGTGGGGAATCAGAGGGCAGAAAAGAGATGTGGGGAAAGAGAGGCAGAGAAAGAGGCGTGGAAATAGACGCAGTGAAAGAGAGGAGGGGTATCAGATGCGGGGAATCCGAGGCAGGGAATCAGAGGCAGGAAAAGAGATGTGGGGAAAGAGAGGCCGGGAAAGAGGCACGGAAAGAGAGGTGGGAAATCAGAGGTGGGGAATCAGAGGCGGGGAATCAGAGGCGGGGAATCAGAGGCGGGGAATCAGAGGCTTGGACTCAGAGGAGGTGTATCAGAGGCGGAGAAAAGGCGGCGTGGAATCAAAGGTGGGGAATCAGAGGGCGGAAATGAGATGTGGGAAAAGAGAGGCAGAGAAGGAGGCACGAAAATAGTGGCAGGGAAAGAGAGGCAGGGAATCAGAGGCGGGGAATCAGAGGCGGGAAATCAGAGGCGGGGAATCAGAGGGCGGAAAAGAGATGTGGGGAAAGAGAAGCAGAGAAAGAGGCGTGGAAATAGACGCAGGGAAAGAGAGGCGGGGTATCAGATGTGGGGGATCCGAGGCGGGGAATCAGAGGTGGGGAAAGAGATGTGGAGAAAGAGAGGCAGGGAAAGAGGCAAGGAAAGAGAGGTGGGGAAAGAGGCACGGAAAGAGAGGTGGGAAATGAGAGGCGGGGAATCAGAGGCGGGGAATCAGAGGCGGGGAATCAGAGGCGGGGAATCAGAGGCGGGGAATCAGAGGCGGGGAATAAGAGGCGGGGAATCAGAGGCGGGGAATCAGAGGCGGGGAATCAGAGGCGGGGAAGCAGAGGCGGGGAAGCAGAGGCGGGGAAGCAGACGCGGGGAAGCAGAGGCGGGGAAGCAGAGGCGGGGAAGCAGAGGCGGGGAATTTGAGGTGGGGATTCTGAGGTGGGAAATCAGAGGCTGAGATTGAAAGGGGGAGAATCAGAAGGGGGAAAAGAAATGTGGGGAAAGAGAGGCATGGAAAGAGCCAGGGACTCTGAAGCAGGGAATCGGAGGCAGGGAAACAGAGTCGGAGAAACGGAGGCGGGGAATCAGAAGCGGGGAATCAGAGGGTGGAAAAGAGATGTGGGGAAAGAGAGGCAGGGAAAGAGGCGCGGAAATAGACGCAGGGAAAGAGAGGCGGAGTATCAGATGTGGGGAATTCAAGGCGGGGAATCAGAGGCGGGGAAAGAGATGTGGGGAAAGAGAGGCAGGGAAAGAGGCAAGGAAATAGAGGTGGGGAATCAGAGGCAGGGAATCAGAGGCGGAGATCCAGAGGCAGGGAATCTGAGGCGGCGAATCTGAGGCGGGGAATCAGAGGCGTGGAATCAGAGGGGGGAATAGAGATGTGGGAAAAGAGAGGCGGCGAAAGGGAGGCGGAGAAAGAGTCAGAGACTCTGAAACAGGGAATCTGAGTCGGGGAATCAGAGTCGGGGAATCAGAGTCGGGGAATCAGTGTCAGGGAATCAGAGTCGGGGAATCAGAGGTGGGGAAAGAGATGTGGGAAAAGAGAGGCAGAGAATGAGGCACGAAAATAGTGGCAGGGAAAGAGAGGCAGGGAATCAGAGGCGGGGAATCACAGGCGGGGAACCAGAGGCGGGGAATCAGAGGCTGAAATTAAAAGAGGGTGAATCAGAGGGGGGAAAAGAGATGTGGGGAAAGAAGGGCAGGGAAAGAGCCAGGGAAAGAGCCAGGGACTCTGAAGCAGGGAATCGGAGGCAGGGAATCGGTGGCAGGGAAACAGAGGAAGGGAATCAGAGTCGGAGAAATGGAGGCGGGGAATCAGAAGCGGGGAATCAGAAGCGGGGAATCAGAGGACGGAAAAGAGATGTGGGGAAAGAGAGGCAGAGAAAGAGAGGCGGGGTATCAGATGTGTGCAATCCGAGGCAAGGAATCAGAGGCGGGGAATCAGAGGCGGGGAATCAGAGGCGTGGAATCAGAGGCGGGGAATCTAAGGTGGGGAATCGGAGTCGGGGAATCAGAGTCGTGGAATCAGAGGCGGGGAATCAGAGGAGGAGAATCAGAGGAGGGGAATCAGAGGCGGGGAATCAGAGGCGG
Source organism: Narcine bancroftii (assembly GCF_036971445.1). Classification (NCBI taxonomy): domain Eukaryota; kingdom Metazoa; phylum Chordata; class Chondrichthyes; order Torpediniformes; family Narcinidae; genus Narcine; species Narcine bancroftii. The sequence continues at coordinate 72,186,830 of NC_091482.1, read as the reverse complement.
GGAATCAGAGGCGGGGAATCAGAGGCGGGGAATCAGAGGCGGGGAATCAGAGGAGGAGAATCAGAGGAGGAGAATCAGAGGCGGGGAATCAGAGGAGGGGAATCAGAGGAGGGGAATCAGAGGCGGGGAATCAGAGGCGGGGAATCAGAGGCGGGGAATCAGAGGGCAGAAAAGAGATGTGGGGAAAGAGAGGCAGAGAAAGAGGCGTGGAAATAGACGCAGTGAAAGAGAGGAGGGGTATCAGATGCGGGGAATCCGAGGCGGGGAATCAGAGCCAGGAAAAGAGATGTGGGGAAAGAGAGGCCGGGAAAGAGGCACGGAAAGAGAGGTGGGAAATCAGAGGTGGGGAATCAGAGGCGGGGAATCAGAGGCGGGGAATCAGAGGCTTGGACTCAGAGGAGGTGTATCAGAGGCGGAGAAAAGGCGGCGTGGAATCAGAGGTGGGGAATCAGAGGGCGGAAATGAGATGTGGGAAAAGAGAGGCAGAGAAGGAGGCACGAAAATAGTGGCAGGGAAAGAGAGGCAGGGAATCAGAGGCGGGGAATCAGAGGCGGGAAATCAGAGGCGGGGAATCAGAGGGCGGAAAAGAGATGTGGGGAAAGAGAGGCAGAGAAAGAGGCGTGGAAATAGACGCAGGGAAAGAGAGGCGGGGTATCAGATGTGGGGGATCCGAGGCGGGGAATCAGAGGTGGGGAAAGAGATGTGGAGAAAGAGAGGCAGGGAAAGAGGCAAGGAAAGAGAGGCGGGGAAAGAGGCACGGAAAGAGAGGTGGGAAATGAGAGGCGGGGAATCAGAGTCGTATTATCTGAGGTGGGGAATCTGAGGCGGGGAATCAGAGGCGGGGAAAGAGATGTGGGAAAAGAGAGGCAGAGAATGAGGCACGAAAATAGTGGCAGGGAAAGAGAGGCAGGGAATCAGAGGCGGGGAATCAGAGGCGGGGAAGCAGAGGCGGGGAAGCAGAGGCGGGGAATCAGAGGCGGGGAATCAGAGGCGGGGAATCAGAGGCGGAGAATCAGAGGCGGGGAATCAGAGGCGGGGAAAGAGATGTGGGAAAAGAGAGGCAGAGAAAGAGGCGTGGAAATAGACGCAGTGAAAGCGAGGAGGGGTATCAGATGCGGGTTATCCGAGGCGGGGAATCAGAGGCAGGAAAAGAGATGTGGGGAAAGAGAGGCAGAGAAAGAGGCGTGGAAATAGACGCAGGGAAAGAGAGGCAGGGTATCAGATGTGGGGGATCCGAGGCGGGGAATCAGAGGTGGGGAAAGAGATGTGGAGAAAGAGAGGCAGGGAAAGAGGCAAGGAAAGAGAGGCGGGGAAAGAGGCACGGAAAGAGAGGTGGGAAATGAGAGGCGGGGAATCAGAGGCGGGGAATCAGAGTCGTGGTATCAGAAGCGGGGAATCAGAGGCGGGGAAGCAGATGCGGGGAACCAGAGGCGGGGAAGCAGACGCGGGGAAGCAGACGCGGGGAAGCAGAGGCGGGGAAGCAGAGGCGGGGAAGCAGAGGCGGGGAATCAGAGGCGGGGAATTTGAGGTGGGGATTCTGAGGTGGGAAATCAGAGGCTGAGATTGAAAGGGGGAGAATCAGAAGGGGGAAAAGAAATGTGGGGAAAGAGAGGCATGGAAAGAGCCAGGGACTCTGAAGCAGGGAATCGGAGGCAGGGAAACAGAGTCGGAGAAACGGAGGCGGGGAATCAGAAGCGGGGAATCAGAGGGTGGAAAAGAGATGTGGGGAAAGAGAGGCAAGGAAAGAGGCGCGGAAATAGACGCAGGGAAAGAGAGGCGGAGTATCAGATGTGGGGAATTCAAGGCGGGGAATCAGAGGCGGGGAAAGAGATGTGGGGAAAGAGAGGCAGGGAAAGAGGCAAGGAAATAGAGGTGGGGAATCAGAGGCAGGGATTCAGAGGCGGAGATCCAGAGGCAGGGAATCTGAGGCGGCGAATCTGAGGCGGGGAATCAGAGGCGTGGAATCAGAGGGGGGAATAGAGATGTGGGAAAAGAGAGGCGGCGAAAGGGAGGCGGGGAAAGAGTCAGAGACTCTGAAACAGGGAATCTGAGTCGGGGAATCAGAGTCGGGGAATCAGAGTCGGGGAATCAGTGTCAGGGAATCAGAGTCGGGGAATCAGAGGTGGGGAATCAGAGGCGGGGAATCAGAGTCGGGGAATCAGAGGCAGGGAATCAGAGGCGGGGAATCAGAGGCGGGGAATCAGAGGCGGGGAATCAGAGGCGGGGAAAGAGATGTGGGAAAAGAGAGGCAGGGAAAGAGGCACAAAAATAGTGGCAGGGAAAGAGAGGCGGGGTATCAGATGTGGGGAATCCGAGGCGGGGAATCAGAGGCGGGGAAAGAGATGTGGGGAAAGAGAGGCAGGGAAAGAGGCGCGGAAATAGACGCAGGGAAAGAGAGGCGGGGTATCAGATGTGGGGAATCTGAAGTGGAAAATCTGAGGCGGGGAATCAGAGGCGTGGAATCCGAGGCGGGGCATCAGAGGCAGGAAAAGAGATGTGGGGAAAGAGAGGCCGGGAAAGAGGTACGGAAAGAGAGGCAGGAAATCAGAGGCGGTGAATCAGAGGCGGGGAATCAGAGGCAGGGAAACAGAGGCGGGGAAAGAGATGTGGGAAAAGAGAGGCAGAGAAGGAGGCACAAAAATAGTGGCAGGGAAAGAGAGGCGGGGAATCAGGGGCGGGGAATGAGAGGCGGGGAATCAGAGGCGTGGAATCAGAGGCGGGGAATCAGAGGCGGGGAATCAGAGTCATGGTATCAGAGGCGGGGAATCAGAGGCGGGGAATCAGAGGCGGGGAAAGAGATGTGGGAAAAGAGAGGCGGGGAAAGAGGCGCGGAAATAGACGCAGGGAGAGAGAGGCGGGGTATCAGATGTGGGGAATCCGAGGCGGGGAATCAGAGGCGGGGAAAGAGATGTGGGGAAAGAGAGGCAGGGAAAGAGGCGCGGAAATAGACGCAGGGAAAGAGAGGCGGGGTATCAGATGTGGGGAATCTGAGGTGGAAAATCTGAGGTGGAAAATCTGAGGCGGGGAATCAGAGGCGGGGAATCAGAGTCGTATTATCTGAGGCGGGGAATCGGAGGCAGGGAATCAGAGGCGGGGAAAGAGATGTGGGAAAAGAGAGGCAGAGAAGGAGGCACGAAAATAGTGGCAGGGAAAGAGAGGCAGGGAATCAGAGGCGGGGAATCAGAGGCGGGGAATCAGAGGCGGGCAATCAGAGGCGGGGAATCAGAGGCGGGGAATCAGAGGCGGGGAATCAGAGGCGGGGAATCAGAGGCGGGGAAGCAGAGGCGGGGAAGCAGAGGCGGGGAAGCAGAGGCGGGGAAGCAGACGCGGGGAAGCAGAGGCGGGGAAGCAGAGGCGGGGAATCAGAGGCGGGGAATTTGAGGTGGGGATTCTGAGGTGGGAAATCAGAGGCTGAGATTGAAAGGGGGAGAATCAGAAGGGGGAAAAGAAATGTGGGGAAAGAGAGGCATGGAAAGAGCCAGGGACTCTGAAGCAGGGAATCGGAGGCAGGGAAACAGAGTCGGAGAAACGGAGGCGGGGAATCAGAAGCGGGGAATCAGAGGGTGGAAAAGAGATGTGGGGAAAGAGAGGCAGGGAAAGAGGCGCGGAAATAGACGCAGGGAAAGAGAGGCGGAGTATCAGATGTGGGGAATTCAAGGCGGGGAATCAGAGGCGGGGAAAGAGATGTGGGGAAAGAGAGGCAGGGAAAGAGGCAAGGAAATAGAGGTGGGGAATCAGAGGCAGGGAATCAGAGGCGGAGATCCAGAGGCAGGGAATCTGAGGCGGCGAATCTGAGGCGGGGAATCAGAGGCGTGGAATCAGAGGGGGGAATAGAGATGTGGGAAAAGAGAGGCGGCGAAAGGGAGGCGGGGAAAGAGTCAGAGACTCTGAAACAGGGAATCTGAGTCGGGGAATCAGAGTAGGGGAATCAGAGTCGGGGAATCAGTGTCAGGGAATCAGAGGCGGGGAATCAGAGGCGGGGAAAGAGATGTGGGAAAAGAGAGGCAGGGAAAGAGGCACAAAAATAGTGGCAGGGAAAGAGAGGCGGGGTATCAGATGTGGGGAATCCGAGGCGGGGAATCAGAGGCGGGGATTCAGAGGCGGGGAAGCAGAGGCGGGGAATCTGAGGTGGGGATTCTGAGGCAGGGAATCTGAGGTGGGGAATCTGAGGTGGGGAATCCGAGGCTGAGATTCAAAGGGAGAGAATCAGAAGGGGGAAAAGATATGTAGGGAAAGAGAGGCATGGAAAGTACCAGGGACTCTGAAATAGGGAATCGGAGGCAGGGAAACAGTCGGAGAACGGAGGCGGGGAATCAGAAGCGGGGAATCAGAGGGCGGAAAAGAGATGTGGGGAAAGAGAGGCAGGGAAAGAGGCGCGGAAATAGACGCAGGGAAAGAGAGGCGGGGTATCAGATGTGGGGAATTCAAGGCGGGGAAAGAGATGTGGGGAAAGAGAGGCAGGGAAAGAGGCAAGGAAATAGAGGCGGGGAATCAGAGGTGGGGATTCAGAGGCAGGGAATCAGAGGGGGGGAATCAGAGGCAGGGAATCTGAGGCAGGGAATCTGAGGTGGGGAGTCTGTCGGGGAATCAGAGGCGTGGAATCAGAGGGGGGAATAGAGATGTGGGAAAAGAGAGGCGGCGAAAGGGAGGCGGGGAAAGAGTCAGAGACTCTGAAGCAGGGAATCGGAGTCGGGGAATCAGAGTCGGGGAATCAGAGGCGGGGAATCAGAGGCAGGGAATCAGAGGCGGAGAATCAGAGGCGGGGAACCAGAGGCGGGGAATCAGAGGCTGAAATTAAAAGAGGGTGAACCAGAGGGGGGAAAAGAGATGTGGGGAAAGAAGGGCAGGGAAAGAGCCAGGGAAAGAGCCAGGGACTCTGAAGCAGGGAATCGGAGGCAGGGAATCGGAGGCAGGAAAACAGAGGAAGGGAATCAGAGTCGGAGAAATGGAGGCGGGGAATCAGAAGCGGGGAATCAGAAGCGGGGAATCAGAGGACGGAAAAGAGATGTGGCGAAAGAGAGGCAGAGAAAGAGAGGCGGGTTATCAGATGTGTGCAATCCGAGGCAAGGAATCAGAGGCGTGGAATCAGAGGCGTGGAATCTAAGGTGGGGAATCGGAGTCGGGGAATCAGAGTTGTGGAATCAGAGGCGGGGAATCAGAGTCGGGGAATCAGAGGAGGGGAATTAGAGGCGGGGAATCAGAGGCGGGGAATCAGAGGCGGGGAATCAGAGGCGGGGAATCAGAGGCGGGGAATCAGAGGCGGGGTATCAGAGGGCAGAAAAGAGATGTGGGGAAAGAGAGGCAGAGAAAGAGGCGTGGAAATAGACGCAGTGAAAGAGAGGCGGGGTATCAGATGTGGGGGATCCGAGGCGGGGAATCAGAGGTGGGGAAAGAGATGTGGAGAAAGAGAGGCAGGGAAAGAGGCAAGGAAAGAGAGGCGGGGAAAGAGGCACGGAAAGAGAGGTGGGAAATCAGAGGCGGGGAATCAGAGTCGTATTATCTGAGGTGGGGAATCTGAGGCGGGGAATCAGAGGCGGGGAAAGAGATGTGGGAAAAGAGAGGCAGAGAATGAGGCACGAAAATAGTGGCAGGGAAAGAGAGGCAGGGAATCAGAGGCGGGGAATCAGAGGCGGGGAATCAGAGGCGGGGAATCAGAGGCGGGGAATCAGAGGCGGGGAATCAGAGGCGGGGAATCAGAGGCGGGGAATCAGAGGCGGGGAAGCAGAGGCGGGGAATCAGAGGCGGGGAATCAGAGGCGGAGAATCAGAGGCGGGGAATCAGAGGCGGGGAAAGAGATGTGGGAAAAGAGAGGCAGAGAAAGAGGCGTGGAAATAGACGCAGTGAAATCGAGGAGGGGTATCAGATGCGGGGAATCCGAGGCGGGGAATCAGAGGCAGGAAAAGAGATGTGGGGAAAGAGAGGCCGGGAAAGAGGCACGGAAAGAGAGGCGGGTAATCAGAGGTGGGGAATCAGAGGCGGGGAATCAGAGGGCGGAAAAGAGATGTGGGGAAAGAGAGGCAGAGAAAGAGGCGTGGAAATAGACGCAGGGAAAGAGAGGCAGGGTATCAGATGTGGGGGATCCGAGGCGGGGAATCAGAGGTGGGGAAAGAGATGTGGAGAAAGAGAGGCAGGGAAAGAGGCAAGGAAAGAGAGGCGGGGAAAGAGGCACGGAAAGAGAGGTGGGAAATGAGAGGCGGGGAATCAGAGGCGGGGAATCAGAGTCGTGGTATCAGAAGCGGGGAATTTGAGGTGGAGAATCTGAGGCGGGGAATCAGAGGCGTGGAATCCGAGGCGGGGAATCAGAGGCAGGAAAAGAGATGTGGGGAAAGAGAGGCCGGGAAAGAGGCACGGAAAGAGAGGCGGGAAATCAGAGGCGAGGAATCAGAGGCGGGGAATCAGAGTCGTGGTTTCAGAGGCGGGGAATCAGAGGCGGGGAATCAGAGTCATGGTATCAGAGGCGGGGAATCAGAGGCGGGGAATCAGAGTCGGGGAAAGAGATGTGGGAAAAGAGAGGCAGAGAAGGAGGCACGAAAATAGTGGCAGGGAAAGAGAGGCAGGGAATCAGAGGCGGGGAATCAGAGGCGGGGAATCAGAGGCGGGGAATCAGAGGCGGGGAATCAGAGGCGGGGAATCAGAGGCGGGGTATCAGAGGCGGGGTATAAGAGGGCAGAAAAGAGATGTGGGGAAAGAGAGGCAGAGAAAGAGGCGTGGAAATAGACGCAGTGAAAGAGAGGCGGGGTATCAGATGTGGGGGATCCGAGGCGGGGAATCAGAGGTGGGGAAAGAGATGTGGAGAAAGAGAGGCAGGGAAAGAGGCAAGGAAAGAGAGGCGGGGAAAGAGGCACGGAAAGAGAGGTGGGAAATCAGAGGCGGGGAATCAGAGTCGTATTATCTGAGGTGGGGAATCTGAGGCGGGGAATCAGAGGCGGGGAAAGAGATGTGGGAAAAGAGAGGCAGAGAATGAGGCACGAAAATAGTGGCAGGGAAAGAGAGGCAGGGAATCAGAGGCGGGGAATCAGAGGCGGGGAATCAGAGGCGGGGAATCAGAGGCGGGGAATCAGAGGCGGGGAATCAGAGGCGGGGAATCAGAGGCGGGGAATCAGAGGCGGGGAATCAGAGGCGGGGAAGCAGAGGCGGGGAAGCAGAGGCGGGGAATCAGAGGCGGGGAATCAGAGGCGGGGAATCAGAGGCGGAGAATCAGAGGCGGGGAATCAGAGGCGGGGAAAGAGATGTGGGAAAAGAGAGGCAGAGAAAGAGGCGTGGAAATAGACGCAGTGAAATCGAGGAGGGGTATCAGATGCGGGGAATCCGAGTCGGGGAATCAGAGGCAGGAAAAGAGATGTGGGGAAAGAGAGGCCGGGAAAGAGGCACGGAAAGAGAGGCGGGTAATCAGAGGTGGGGAATCAGAGGCGGGGAATCAGAGGGCGGAAAAGAGATGTGGGGAAAGAGAGGCAGAGAAAGAGGCGTGGAAATAGACGCAGGGAAAGAGAGGCAGGGTATCAGATGTGGGGGATCCGAGGCGGGGAATCAGAGGTGGGGAAAGAGATGTGGAGAAAGAGAGGCAGGGAAAGAGGCAAGGAAAGAGAGGCGGGGAAAGAGGCACGGAAAGAGAGGTGGGAAATGAGAGGCGGGGAATCAGAGGCGGGGAATCAGAGTCGTGGAATCCGAGGCGGGGAATCAGAGGCAGGAAAAGAGATGTGGGGAAAGAGAGGCCGGGAAAGAGGCACGGAAAGAGAGGCGGGAAATCAGAGGCGAGGAATCAGAGGCGGGGAATCAGAGTCGTGGTTTCAGAGGCGGGGAATCAGAGGCGGGGAATCAGAGTCATGGTATCAGAGGCGGGGAATCAGAGGCGGGGAATCAGAGGCGGGGAAAGAGATGTGGGAAAAGAGAGGCGGGGAAAGAGGCGCGGAAATAGACGCAGGGAAAGAGAGGCGGGGTATCAGATGTGGGGAATCCGAGGCGGGGAATCAGAGGCGGGGAAAGAGATGTGGGGAAAGAGAGGCAGGGAAAGAGGCGCGGAAATAGACGCAGGGAAAGAGAGGCGGGGTATCAGATGTGGGGAATCTGAAGTGGAAAATCTGAGGCGGGGAATCAGAGGCGGAGATCCAGAGGCAGGGAATCTGAGGCGGGGAATCAGAGTCGGGGAATCAGAGTCGGGGAATCAGTGTCGGGGAATCAGAGGTGGGGAATCAGAGGCGGGGAATCAGAGTCGGGGAATCAGAGGCAGGGAATCAGAGGCGGAGAATCAGAGGCGGGGAATCAGAGGCGGGGAATCAGTGGGCGGAAATGAGATGTGGGAAAAGAGAGGCAGAGAAAGAGGCACGAAAATAGTGGCAGGGAAAGAGAGGCGGGGAATCAGAGGCGGGGAACCACAGGCGGGGAATCAGAGGCTGAAATTAAAAGGGGGTGAATCAGAGGGGGGAAAAGAGATGTGGGGAAAGAAGGGCAGGGAAAGAGCCAGGGAAAGAGCCAGGGACTCTGAAGCAGGGAATCGGAGGCAGGGAAACAGAGGAAGGGAATCAGAGTGGGAGAAATGGAGGCGGGGAATCAGAGGCGGGGATTCAGAGGCGGGGAAGCAGAGGCGGGGAATCAGAGGCGGGGAATCAGAGGCGGGGAATCTGAGGTGGGGATTCTGAGGCAGGGAATCTGAGGTGGGGAATCTGAGGTGGGGAATCCGAGGCTGAGATTCAAAGGGAGAGAATCAGAAGGGGGAAAAGATATGTAGGGAAAGAGAGGTATGGAAAGAGCCAGGGACTCTGAAGCAGGGAATCGGAGGCAGGGAAACAGAGTCGGAGAACGGAGGCGGGGAATCAGAAGCGGGGAATCAGAGGGCGGAAAAGAGATGTGGTGAAAGAGAGGCAGGGAAAGAGGCGCGGAAATAGACGCAGGGAAAGAGAGGCGGGGTATCAGGTGTGGGGAATTCAAGGCGGGGAAAGAGATGTGGGGAAAGAGAGATAGGGAAAGAGGCAAGGAAATAGAGGCGGGGAATCAGAGGTGGGGATTCAGAGGCAGGGAATCAGAGGGGGGGAATCAGAGGCAGGGAATCTGAGGCAGGGAATCTGAGGTGGGGAGTCTGTCGGGGAATCAGAGGCGTGGAATCAGAGGGGGGAATAGAGATGTGGGAAAAGAGAGGCGGCGAAAGGGAGGCGGGGAAAGAGTCAGAGACTCTGAAGCAGGGAATCGGAGTCGGGGAATCAGAGTCGGGGAATCAGAGGCGGGGAATCAGAGGCGGGGAATCAGAGGCGGAGAATCAGAGGCGGGGAACCAGAGGCGGGGAACCAGAGGCGGGGAACCAGAGGCGGGGAATCAGAGGCTGAAATTAAAAGAGGGTGAACCAGAGGGGGGAAAAGAGATGTGGGGAAAGAAGGGCAGGGAAAGAGCCAGGGAAAGAGCCAGGGACTCTGAAGCAGGGAATCGGAGGCAGGGAATCGGAGGCAGGAAAACAGAGGAAGGGAATCAGAGTCGGAGAAATGGAGGCGGGGAATCAGAAGCGGGGAATCAGAAGCGGGGAATCAGAGGACGGAAAAGAGATGTGGCGAAAGAGAGGCAGAGAAAGAGAGGCGGGTTATCAGATGTGTGCAATCCGAGGCAAGGAATCAGAGGCGTGGAATCAGAGGCGTGGAATCTAAGGTGGGGAATCGGAGTCGGGGAATCAGAGTCGTGGAATCAGAGGCGGGGAATCAGAGTCGGGGAATCAGAGGAGGGGAATCAGAGGCGGGGAATCAGAGGCGGGGTATCAGAGGCGGGGTATAAGAGGCGGGGTATCAGAGGAAGAGGAACGGAGGCGTGGAATCAGAGGTGGGGAATCAGAGGGCAGAAAAGAGATGTGGGGAAAGAGAGGCAGAGAAAGAGGCGTGGAAATAGACGCAGTGAAAGAGAGGAGGGGTATCAGATGCGGGGAATCCGAGGCGGGGAATCAGAGGCAGGAAAAGAGATGTGGGGAAAGAGAGTCCGGGAGAGAGGCACGGAAAGAGAGGCGGGAAATCAGAGGTGGGGAATCAGAGGCGGGGAATCAGAGGCAGGGAATCAGAGGCGGGGAATCAGAGGGCGGAAAAGAGATGTGGGGAAAGAGAGGCAGAGAAAGAGGCGTGGAAATAGACGCAGGGAAAGAGAGGCAGGGTATCAGATGTGGGGGATCCGAGGCGGGGAATCAGAGGTGGGGAAAGAGATGTGGAGAAAGAGAGGCAGGGAAAGAGGCAAGGAAAGAGAGGCGGGGAAAGAGGCACGGAAAGAGAGGTGGGAAATGAGAGGCGGGGAATCAGAGGCGGGGAATCAGAGTCGTGGTATCAGAAGCGGGGAATCAGAGTCGTGGTTTCAGAGGCGGGGAATCAGAGGCGGGGAAAGAGATGTGGGAAAAGAGAGGCGGGGAAAGAGGCGCGGAAATAGACGCAGGGAAAGAGAGGCGGGGTATCAGATGTGGGGAATCTGAGGTGGAAAATCTGAGGCGGGGAATCAGAGGCGTGGAATCCGAGGCGGGGCATCAGAGGCAGGAAAAGAGATGTGGGGAAAGAGAGGCCGGGAAAGAGGCACGGAAAGAGAGGCAGGAAATCAGAGGCGGTGAATCACAGGCGGGGAATCAGAGGCGGGGAATCAGAGGCGGGGAAAGAGATGTGGGAAAAGAGAGGCAGAGAAGGAGGCACGAAAATAGTGGCAGGGAAAGAGAGGCAGGGAATCAGAGGCGGTGAATCAGAGGCGGGGAATCAGAGGCGGGGAATCAGAGGCGGGGAATCAGAGGCGGGGAATCAGAGGCGGGGAATCAGAGGGCGGAAAAGAGATGTGGGAAAAGAGAGGCAGAGAAGGAGGCACGAAAATAGTGGCAGGGAAAGAGAGGCGGGGAATCAGAGGCGGGGAATCAGAGGCGGGGAATCAGAGGCGGGGAATCAGAGGCGGGGAATCAGAGGCGGGGAATCAGAGGCGGGGAATCAGAGGGGGGAATAGAGATGTGGGAAAAGAGAGGCAGAGAAAGAGGCACGAAAATAGTGGCAGGGAAAGAGAGGCGGGGAATCACAGGCGGGGAATCACAGGCGGGGAACCAGAGGCGGGGAATCAGAGGCTGAAATTAAAAGAGGGTGAATCAGAGGGGGGAAAAGAGATGTGGGGAAAGAAGGGCAGGGAAAGAGCCAGGGAAAGAGCCAGGGACTCTGAAGCAGGGAATCGGAGGCAGGGAATCGGTGGCAGGGAAACAGAGGAAGGGAATCAGAGTCGGAGAAATGGAGGCGGGGAATCAGAAGCGGGGAATCAGAAGCGGGGAATCAGAGGACGGAAAAGAGATGTGGGGAAAGAGAGGCAGAGAAAGAGAGGCGGGGTATCAGATGTGTGCAATCCGAGGCAAGGAATCAGAGGCGGGGAATAAGAGGCGGGGAATCAGAGGCGGGGAATCAGAGGCGTGGAATCAGAGGCGGGGAATCTAAGGTGGGGAATCGGAGTCGGGGAATCAGAGTCGTGGAATCAGAGGTGGGGAATCAGAGGCGGGGAATCAGAGGAGGGGAATCAGAGGCGGGGAATCAGAGGCGGGGAATCAGAGGCGGGGAATCAGAGGCGGGGAATCAGAGGTGGGGAATCAGAGGGCAGAAAAGAGATGTGGGGAAAGAGAGGCAGAGAAAGAGGCGTGGAAATAGACGCAGTGAAAGAGAGGAGGGGTATCAGATGCGGGGAATCCGAGGCAGGGAATCAGAGGCAGGAAAAGAGATGTGGGGAAAGAGAGGCCGGGAAAGAGGCACGGAAAGAGAGGTGGGAAATCAGAGGTGGGGAATCAGAGGCGGGGAATCAGAGGCGGGGAATCAGAGGCTTGGACTCAGAGGAGGTGTATCAGAGGCGGAGAAAAGGCGGCGTGGAATCAAAGGTGGGGAATCAGAGGGCGGAAATGAGATGTGGGAAAAGAGAGGCAGAGAAGGAGGCACGAAAATAGTGGCAGGGAAAGAGAGGCAGGGAATCAGAGGCGGGGAATCAGAGGCGGGGAATCAGAGGCGGGGAATCAGAGGCGGGGAATCAGAGGCGGGGAATCAGAGGCGGGGAAACAGAGGCGGGAAATCAGAGGCGGGAAATCAGAGGCGGGGAATCAGAGGCGGGGAATCAGAGGCGGGGAAGCAGAGGCGGGGAAGCAGAGGCAGGGAAGCAGACGCGGGGAAGCAGAGGCGGGGAAGCAGAGGCGGGGAATCAGAGGCGGGGAATTTGAGGTGGGGATTCTGAGGTGGGAAATCAGAGGCTGAGATTGAAAGGGGGAGAATCAGAAGGGGGAAAAGAAATGTGGGGAAAGAGAGGCATGGAAAGAGCCAGGGACTCTGAAGCAGGGAATCGGAGGCAGGGAAACAGAGTCGGAGAAACGGAGGCGGGGAATCAGAAGCGGGGAATCAGAGGGTGGAAAAGAGATGTGGGGAAAGAGAGGCAGGGAAAGAGGCGCGGAAATAGACGCAGGGAAAGAGAGGCGGAGTATCAGATGTGGGGAATTCAAGGCGGGGAATCAGAGGCGGGGAAAGAGATGTGGGGAAAGAGAGGCAGGGAAAGAGGCAAGGAAATAGAGGTGGGGAATCAGAGGCAGGGAATCAGAGGCGGAGATCCAGAGGCAGGGAATCTGAGGCGGCGAATCTGAGGCGGGGAATCAGAGGCGTGGAATCAGAGGGGGGAATAGAGATGTGGGAAAAGAGAGGCGGCGAAAGGGAGGCGGGGAAAGAGTCAGAGACTCTGAAACAGGGAATCTGAGTCGGGGAATCAGAGTCGGGGAATCAGAGTCGGGGAATCAGAGTCGGGGAATCAGTGTCAGGGAATCAGAGTCGGGGAATCAGAGGTGGGGAAAGAGATGTGGGAAAAGAGAGGCAGAGAATGAGGCACGAAAATAGTGGCAGGGAAAGAGAGGCAGGGAATCAGAGGCGGGGAATCACAGGCGGGGAACCAGAGGCGGGGAATCAGAGGCTGAAATTAAAAGAGGGTGAATCAGAGGGGGGAAAAGAGATGTGGGGAAAGAAGGGCAGGGAAAGAGCCAGGGAAAGAGCCAGGGACTCTGAAGCAGGGAATCGGAGGCAGGGAATCGGTGGCAGGGAAACAGAGGAAGGGAATCAGAGTCGGAGAAATGGAGGCGGGGAATCAGAAGCGGGGAATCAGAAGCGGGGAATCAGAGGACGGAAAAGAGATGTGGGGAAAGAGAGGCAGAGAAAGAGAGGCGGGGTATCAGATGTGTGCAATCCGAGGCAAGGAATCAGAGGCGGGGAATCAGAGGCGGGGAATCAGAGGCGTGGAATCAGAGGCGGGGAATCTAAGGTGGGGAATCGGAGTCGGGGAATCAGAGTCGTGGAATCAGAGGAGGAGAATCAGAGGAGGAGAATCAGAGGCGGGGAATCAGAGTCGGGGAATCAGAGGAGGGGAATCAGAGGCGGGGAATCAGAGGCGGGGAATCAGAGGCGGGGAATCAGAGGCGGGGAATCAGAGGCGGGGAATCAGAGGTGGGGAATCAGTGGGCAGAAAAGAGATGTGGGGAAAGAGAGGCAGAGAAAGAGGCGTGGAAATAGACGCAGTGAAAGAGAGGAGGGGTATCAGATGCGGGGAATCCGAGGCGGGGAATCAGAGGCAGGAAAAGAGATGTGGGGAAAGAGAGGCCGGGAAAGAGGCACGGAAAGAGAGGTGGGAAATCAGAGGTGGGGAATCAGAGGCGGGGAATCAGAGGCGGGGAATCAGAGGCTTGGACTCAGAGGAGGTGTATCAGAGGCGGAGAAAAGGCGGCGTGGAATCAGAGGTGGGGAATCAGAGGGCGGAAATGAGATGTGGGAAAAGAGAGGCAGAGAAGGAGACACGAAAATAGTGGCAGGGAAAGAGAGGCAGGGAATCAGAGGCGGGGAATCAGAGGCGGGAAATCAGAGGCGGGGAATCAGAGGGCGGAAAAGAGATGTGGGGAAAGAGAGGCAGAGAAAGAGGCGTGGAAATAGACGCAGGGAAAGAGAGGCGGGGTATCAGATGTGGGGGATCCGAGGCGGGGAATCAGAGGTGGGGAAAGAGATGTGGAGAAAGAGAGGCAGGGAAAGAGGCAAGGAAAGAGAGGCGGGGAAAGAGGCACGGAAAGAGAGGTGGGAAATGAGAGGCGGGGAATCAGAGTCGTATTATCTGAGGTGGGGAATCTGAGGCGGGGAATCAGAGGCGGGGAAAGAGATGTGGGAAAAGAGAGGCAGAGAATGAGGCACGAAAATAGTGGCAGGGAAAGAGAGGCAGGGAATCAGAGGCGGGGAATCAGAGGCGGGGAATCAGAGGCGGGGAATCAGAGGCGGGGAATCAGAGGCGGGGAATCAGAGGAGGAGAATCAGAGGAGGAGAATCAGAGGCGGGGAATCAGAGGCGGGGAATCAGAGGTGGGGAATCAGAGGGCAGAAAAGAGATGTGGGGAAAGAGAGGCAGAGAAAGAGGCGTGGAAATAGACGCAGTGAAAGAGAGGAGGGGTATCAGATGCGGGGAATCCGAGGCGGGGAATCAGAGCCAGGAAAAGAGATGTGGGGAAAGAGAGGCCGGGAAAGAGGCACGGAAAGAGAGGTGGGAAATCACAGGTGGGGAATCAGAGGCGGGGAATCAGAGGCGGGGAATCAGAGGCTTGGACTCAGAGGAGGTGTATCAGAGGCGGAGAAAAGGCGGCGTGGAATCAGAGGTGGGGAATCAGAGGGCGGAAATGAGATGTGGGAAAAGAGAGGCAGAGAAGGAGGCACGAAAATAGTGGCAGGGAAAGAGAGGCAGGGAATCAGAGGCGGGGAATCAGAGGCGGGAAATCAGAGGCGGGGAATCAGAGGGCGGAAAAGAGATGTGGGGAAAGAGAGGCAGAGAAAGAGGCGTGGAAATAGACGCAGGGAAAGAGAGGCGGGGTATCAGATGTGGGGGATCCGAGGCGGGGAATCAGAGGTGGGGAAAGAGATGTGGAGAAAGAGAGGCAGGGAAAGAGGCAAGGAAAGAGAGGCGGGGAAAGAGGCACGGAAAGAGAGGTGGGAAATGAGAGGCGGGGAATCAGAGTCGTATTATCTGAGGTGGGGAATCTGAGGCGGGGAATCAGAGGCGGGGAAAGAGATGTGGGAAAAGAGAGGCAGAGAATGAGGCACGAAAATAGTGGCAGGGAAAGAGAGGCAGGGAATCAGAGGCGGGGAATCAGAGGCGGGGAATCAGAGGCGGGGAATCAGAGGCGGGGAAGCAGAGGCGGGGAATCAGAGGCGGGGAATCAGAGGCGGGGAATCAGAGGCGGAGAATCAGAGGCGGGGAATCAGAGGCGGGGAATCAGAGGCTGAGATTGAAAGGGGGAGAATCAGAAGGGGGAAAAGAAATGTGGGGAAAGAGAGGCATGGAAAGAGCCAGGGACTCTGAAGCAGGGAATCGGAGGCAGGGAAACAGAGTCGGAGAAACGGAGGCGGGGAATCAGAAGCGGGGAATCAGAGGGTGGAAAAGAGATGTGGGGAAAGAGAGGCAGGGAAAGAGGCGCGGAAATAGACGCAGGGAAAGAGAGGCGGAGTATCAGATGTGGGGAATTCAAGGCGGGGAATCAGAGGCGGGGAAAGAGATGTGGGGAAAGAGAGGCAGGGAAAGAGGCGGAGATCCAGAGGCAGGGAATCTGAGGCGGCGAATCTGAGGCGGGGAATCAGAGGCGTGGAATCAGAGGGGGGAATAGAGATGTGGGAAAAGAGAGGCGGCGAAAGGGAGGCGGGGAAAGAGTCAGAGACTCTGAAACAGGGAATCTGAGTCGGGGAATCAGAGTAGGGGAATCAGAGTCGGGGAATCAGTGTCAGGGAATCAGAGTCGGGGAATCAGAGGCAGGGAATCAGAGGCGGGGAATCAGAGGCGGGGAATCAGAGGCGGGGAAAGAGATGTGGGAAAAGAGAGGCAGAGAAGGAGGCACAAAAATAGTGGCAGGGAAAGAGAGGCGGGGAATCAGGGGCGGGGAATGAGAGGCGGGGAATCAGAGGCGTGGAATCAGAGGCGGGGAATCAGAGGCGGGGAATCAGAGTCATGGTATCAGAGGCGGGGAATCAGAGGCGGGGAATCAGAGGCGGGGAAAGAGATGTGGGAAAAGAGAGGCGGGGAAAGAGGCGCGGAAATAGACGCAGGGAAAGAGAGGCGGGGTATCAGATGTGGGGAATCCGAGGCGGGGAATCAGAGGCGGGGAAAGAGATGTGGGGAAAGAGAGGCAGGGAAAGAGGCGCGGAAATAGACGCAGGGAAAGAGAGGCGGGGTATCAGATGTGGGGAATCCGAGGCGGGGAATCAGAGGCGGGGAAAGAGATGTGGGGAAAGAGAGGCAGGGAAAGAGGCGCGGAAATAGACGCAGGGAAAGAGAGGCGGGGATTCAGAGGGGGGGAATCAGAGGCGGGGAATCAGAGGCGGGGAATCAGAGGCGGGGAATCAGAGGCGGGAAATCAGAGGCGGGGAATCAGAGGCGGGGAATCAGAGGCGGGGAACCACAGGCGGAGAATCAGAGGCTGAAATTAAAAGGGGGTGAATCAGAGGGGGGAAAAGAGATGTGGGGAAAGAAGGGCAGGGAAAGAGCCAGGGAAAGAGCCAGGGACTCTGAAGCAGGGAATCGGAGGCAGGGAATCGGAGGCAGGAAAACAGAGGAAGGGAATCAGAGTCGGAGAAATGGAGGCGGGGAATCAGAAGCGGGGAATCAGAAGCGGGGAATCAGAGGACGGAAAAGAGATGTGGCGAAAGAGAGGCAGAGAAAGAGAGGCGGGTTATCAGATGTGTGCAATCCGAGGCAAGGAATCAGGGGCGTGGAATCAGAGGCGTGGAATCTAAGGTGGGGAATCGGAGTCGGGGAATCAGAGGAGGGGAATCAGAGGCGGGGAATCAGAGGCGGGGAATCAGAGGCGGGGAATCAGAGGCGGGGAATCAGAGGCGGGGAATCAGAGGCGGGTTATCAGAGGCGGGGAATCAGAGGCAGAGGAACGGAGGCGTGGAATCAGAGGTGGGAAATCAGAGGGCAGAAAAGAGATGTGGGGAAAGAGAGGCAGAGAAAGAGGCGTGGAAATAGACGCAGTGAAAGAGAGGAGGGGTATCAGATGCGGGGAATCCGAGGCGGGGAATCAGAGGCAGGAAAAGAGATGTGGGGAAAGAGAGTCCGGGAAAGAGGCACGGAAAGAGAGGCGGGAAATCAGAGGTGGGGAATCAGAGGCGGGGAATCAGAGGCGGGGAATCAGAGGCGGGGAATCAGAGGCTTGGACTCAGAGGAGGTGTATCAGAGGCGGAGAAAAGGCGGCGTGGAATCAGAGGTGGGGAATCAGAGGGCGGAAATGAAATGTGGGAAAAGAGAGGCAGAGAAGGAGGCACGAAAATAGTGGCAGGGAAAGAGAGGCAGGGAATCAGAGGCGGGGAATCAGAGGCGGGGAATCAGAGGGCGGAAAAGAGATGTGGGAAAAGAGAGGCAGAGAAGGAGGCACAAAAATAGTGGCAGGGAAAGAGAGGCAGGGAATCAGAGGCGGGGAATCAGAGGCGGGGAATCAGAGGCGGGGAATCAGAGGCGGGGAATCAGAGGCGGGGAATCAGAGGCGGGGAATCAGAGGCGGGGAATCAGAGGCGGGGAATCAGAGGCGGGGAATCAGAGGCGGGGAATCAGAGGCGGGGAATCAGAGGCGGGGAATCAGAGGCGGGGAATCAGAGGTGGGGAATTTGAGGTGGGGATTCTGAGGTGGGAAATCAGAGGCTGAGATTGAAAGGGGGAGAATCAGAAGGGGGAAAAGAAATGTGGGGAAAGAGAGGCATGGAAAGAGCCAGGGACTCTGAAGCAGGGAATCGGAGGCAGGGAAACAGAGTCGGAGAAACGGAGGCGGGGAAGCAGAAGCGGGGAATCAGAGGGTGGAAAAGAGATGTGGGGAAAGAGAGGCAGGGAAAGAGGCGCGGAAATAGACGCAGGGAAAGAGAGGCGGAGTATCAGATGTGGGGAATTCAAGGCAGGGAATCTGAGGCGGGGAATCTGAGGTGGGGAATCTGAGGCGGGGAATCAGAGGGGGGAATAGAGATGTGGGAAAAGAGAGGCGGCGAAAGGGAGGCGGGGAAAGTGTCAGAGACTCTGAAGCAGGGAATCGGAGTCGGGGAATCAGAGTTGGGGAATCAGAGTCGGGGAATCAGTGTCAGGGAATCAGAGGCGGGGAATCAGAGGCGGGGAATCAGAGGCGGGGAATCAGAGGCGGGGAATCAGAGGCGGGGAATCAGAGGCGGGGAATCAGAGGCGGAGAATCAGAGGCGGGGAATCAGAGGCGGGGAATCAGTGGGCGGAAATGAGATGTGGGAAAAGAGAGGCAGAGAAAGAGGCACGAAAATAGTGGCAGGGAAAGAGAGGCGGGGAATCAGAGGCGGGGAACCACAGGCGGGGAATCAGAGGCTGAAATTAAAAGGGGGTGAATCAGAGGGGGGAAAAGAGATGTGGGGAAAGAAGGGCAGGGAAAGAGCCAGGGAAAGAGCCAGGGACTCTGAAGCAGGGAATCGGAGGCAGGGAAACAGAGGAAGGGAATCAGAGTCGGAGAAATATAGGCGGGGAATCAGAGGCGGGGAATCAGAGGCGGGGAAGCAGAGGCGGGGAATCGGAGGTGGGGATTCTGAGGCAGGGAATCTGAGGTGGGGAATCTGAGGTGGGGGATCTGAGGTGGGGAATCCGAGGCTGAGATTCAAAGGGGGAGAATCAGAAGGGGGAAAAGATATGTAGGGAAAGAGAGGCATGGAAAGAGCCAGGGACTCTGAAGCAGGTAATCGGAGGCAGGTAAACAGAGTCGGAGAACGGAGGCGGGGAATCAGAAGCGGGGAATCAGAGGGCGGAAAAGAGATGTGGGGAAAGAGAGGCAGGGAAAGAGGCGCAGAAATAGACGCAGGGAAAGAGAGGCGGGGTATCAGATGTGGGGAATTCAAGGCGGGGAAAGAGATGTGGGGAAAGAGAGGCAGGGAATCAGAGGTGGGGATTCAGAGGCAGGGAATCAGAGGCGTGGAATCAGAGGGGGGAATA
Source organism: Narcine bancroftii (assembly GCF_036971445.1). Classification (NCBI taxonomy): domain Eukaryota; kingdom Metazoa; phylum Chordata; class Chondrichthyes; order Torpediniformes; family Narcinidae; genus Narcine; species Narcine bancroftii. The sequence continues at coordinate 72,167,886 of NC_091482.1, read as the reverse complement.
GAGATGTGGGAAAAGAGAGGCGGCGAAAGGGAGGCGGGGAAAGAGTCAGAGACTCTGAAGCAGGGAATCGGAGTCGGGGAATCAGAGTCGGGGAATCAGAGTCGGGGATTCAGAGTCGGGGAATCAGAGGCGGGGAATTAGAGGCAGAGAATCAGAGGCGGGGAATCAGAGGCGGGGAATCAGAGGCGGGGAATTTGAGGTGGGGATTCTGAGGTGGGAAATCAGAGGCTGAGATTGAAAGGGGGAGAATCAGAAGGGGGAAAAGAAATGTGGGGAAAGAGAGGCATGGAAAGAGCCAGGGACTCTGAAGCAGGGAATCGGAGGCAGGGAAACAGAGTCGGAGAAACGGAGGCGGGGAATCAGAAGCGGGGAATCAGAGGGTGGAAAAGAGATATGGGGAAAGAGAGGCAGGGAAAGAGGCGCGGAAATAGACGCAGGGAAAGAGAGGCGGAGTATCAGATGTGGGGAATTCAAGGCGGGGAATCAGAGGCGGGGAAAGAGATGTGGGGAAAGAGAGGCAGGGAAAGACGCAAGGAAATAGAGGTGGGGAATCGGAGGCAGGGAAACAGAGGAAGGGAATCAGAGTCGGAGAAATATAGGCGGGGAATCAGAAGCGGGGAATCAGAGGCGGGGAAGCAGAGGCGGGGAATCAGAGGCGGGGAATCAGAGGCGGGGAATCAGAGGCGGGGAATCAGAGGCGGGGAATCAGAGGCGGGGAATCAGTGGGCGGAAATGAGATGTGGGAAAAGAGAGGCAGAGAAAGAGGCACGAAAATAGTGGCAGGGAAAGAGAGGCGGGGAATCAGAGGCGGGGAATCACAGGCGGGGAACCAGAGGCGGGGAATCAGAGGCTGAAATTAAAAGAGGGTGAATCAGAGGGGGGAAAAGAGATGTGGGGAAAGAAGGGCAGGGAAAGAGCCAGGGAAAGAGCCAGGGACTCTGAAGCAGGGAATCGGAGGCAGGGAATCGGAGGCAGGAAAACAGAGGAAGGGAATCAGAGTCGGAGAAATGGAGGCGGGGAATCAGAAGCGAGGAATCAGAAGCGGGGAATCAGAGGACGGAAAAGAGATGTGGCGAAAGAGAGGCAGAGAAAGAGAGGCGGGTTATCAGATGTGTGCAATCCGAGGCAAGGAATCAGAGGCGGGGAATCAGAGGCGGGGAATCAGAGGCGTGGAATCAGAGGCGGGGAATCGAAGGTGGGGAATCGGAGTCGGGGAATCAGAGTCGTGGAATCAGAGGCGGGGAATCAGAGGCGGGGAATCAGAGTCGGGGAATCAGAGGCGGGGAATCAGAGGCGGGGAATCAGAGGCGGGGAATCAGAGGCGGGGAATCAGAGGCGGGGTATCAGAGGCGGGGTATCAGAAGCTGGGAATCAGAGGCGGGGAATCAGAGGCGGGGTATCAGAGGCGGGGTATCAGAGGCGGGGTATCAGAGGCAGAGGAACGGAGGCGTGGAATCAGAGGTGGGGAATCAGAGGGCAGAAAAGAGATGTGGGGAAAGAGAGGCAGAGAAAGAGGCGTGGAAATAGACGCAGTGAAAGAGAGGAGGGGTATCAGATGCGGGGAATCCGAGGCGGGGAATCAGAGGCAGGAAAAGAGATGTGGGGAAAGAGAGTCCGGGAAAGAGGCACGGAAAGAGAGGCGGGAAATCAGAGGTGGGGAATCAGAGGCGGGGAATCAGAGGCGGGGAATCAGAGGCGGGGAATCTGAGGCGGGGAATCAGAGGCTGGGAAAGACATGTGGGAAAGGAGAGGCAGAGAAGAAGGCACAAAAATAGTGGCAGGGAAAGAGAGGCGGGGAATCAGGGGCGGGGAATCAGAGGCGGGGAATCAGAGGCGTGGAATCAGAGGCGGGGAATCAGAGGCGGGGAATCAGAGTCATGGTATCAGAGGCGGGGAATCTGAGGCGGGGAATCAGAGGCGGGGAAAGAGATGTGGGAAAAGAGAGGCAGGGAAAGAGGCGCGGAAATAGACGCAGGGAAAGAGAGGCGGGGTATCAGATGTGGGGAATCCGAGGCGGGGAATCAGAGGCGGGGAAAGAGATGTGGGGAAAGAGAGGCAGGGAAAGAGGCGCGGAAATAGACGCAGGGAAAGAGAGGCGGGGTATCAGATGTGGGGAATCTGAGGCGGGGAATCAGAAGTGGGGAAAGAGATGTGGGGAAAGAGAGGCAGGGAAAGACGCAAGGAAAGAGAGGCGGGGAAAGAGGCACGGAAAGAGAGGCGGGGAAAGAGGCACGGAAAGAGAGGCGGGAAATCAGAGTCGTGGTATCAGAGGCGGGGAATCTGAGGTGGAAAATCTGAGGTGGGGAATCAGAGGCGTGGAATCCGAGGCGGGGCATCAGAGGCAGGAAAAGTGATGTGGGGAAAGAGAGGCCGGGAAAGAGGCACGGAAAGAGAGGCGGGAAATCAGAGGCGGTGAATCACAGGCGGGGAATCAGAGGCGGGGAATCAGAGTCGTATTATCTGAGGTGGGGAATCTGAGGCGGGGAATCAGAGGCGGGGAAAGAGATGTGGGAAAAGAGAGGCAGAGAAGGAGGCACGAAAATAGTGGCAGGGAAAGAGAGGCAGGGAATCAGAGGCGGGGAATCAGAGGCGGGGAATCAGAGGCGGGGAATCAGAGGGGGGAATAGAGATGTGGGAAAAGAGAGGCGGCGAAAGGGAGGCGGGGAAAGAGTCAGAGACTCTGAAGCAGGGAATTGGAGTCGAAGAAATGGAGGCGGGGAATCAGTGGCGGAGAATCAGAGGCAGGGAATCAGAGGCGGAGAATCAGAGGCGGGGAATCAGAGGCGGGGAATCAGAGGCGGGGAATCAGTGGGCGGAAATGAGATGTGGGAATAGAGAGGCAGAGAAAGAGGCACGAAAATAGTGGCAGGGAAAGAGAGGCGGGGAATCAGAGGCGGGGAATCACAGGCGGGGAACCAGAGGCGGGGAATCAGAGGCTGAAATTAAAAGAGGGTGAATCAGAGGGGGGAAAAGAGATGTGGGGAAAGAAGGGCAGAGAAAGAGCCAGGGAAAGAGCCAGGGACTCTGAAGCAGGGAATCGGAGGCAGGGAATCGGAGGCAGGGAAACAGAGGAAGGGAATCAGAGTCGGAGAAATGGAGGCGGAGAATCAGAAGCGGGGAATCAGAAGCGGGGAATCAGAAGCGGGGAATCAGAGGACGGAAAAGAGATGTGGGGAAAGAGAGGCAGAGAAAGAGAGGCGGGGTATCAGATGTGTGCAATCCGAGGCGTGGAATCAGAGGCGGGGAATCTAAGGTGGGGAATCGGAGTCGGGGAATCAGAGTCGTGGAATCAGAGGCGGGGAATCAGAGGAGGAGAATCAGAGGAGGAGAATCAGAGGCAGGGAATCAGAGTCGTGGAATCAGAGGAGGGGAATCAGAGTCGTGGTATCAGAAGCGGGGAATCAGAGGCGGGGAAGCAGATGCGGGGAACCAGAGGTGGGGAAGCAGACGCGGGGAAGCAGACGCGGGGAAGCAGAGGCGGGGAAGCAGAGGCGGGGAAGCAGAGGCGGGGAATCAGAGGCGGGGAATTTGAGGTGGGGATTCTGAGGTGGGAAATCAGAGGCTGAGATTGAAAGGGGGAGAATCAGAAGGGGGAAAAGAAATGTGGGGAAAGAGAGGCATGGAAAGAGCCAGGGACTCTGAAGCAGGGAATCGGAGGCAGGGAAACAGAGTCGGAGAAACGGAGGCGGGGAATCAGAAGCGGGGAATCAGAGGGTGGAAAAGAGATGTGGGGAAAGAGAGGCAAGGAAAGAGGCGCGGAAATAGACGCAGGGAAAGAGAGGCGGAGTATCAGATGTGGGGAATTCAAGGCGGGGAATCAGAGGCGGGGAAAGAGATGTGGGGAAAGAGAGGCAGGGAAAGAGGCAAGGAAATAGAGGTGGGGAATCAGAGGCAGGGATTCAGAGGCGGAGATCCAGAGGCAGGGAATCTGAGGCGGCGAATCTGAGGCGGGGAATCAGAGGCGTGGAATCAGAGGGGGGAATAGAGATGTGGGAAAAGAGAGGCGGCGAAAGGGAGGCGGGGAAAGAGTCAGAGACTCTGAAACAGGGAATCTGAGTCGGGGAATCAGAGTCGTGGAATCAGAGGCGGGGAATCAGAGGAGGAGAATCAGAGGAGGAGAATCAGAGGCGGGGAATCAGAGTCGGGGAATCAGAGGAGGGGAATCAGAGGCGGGGAATCAGAGGCGGGGAATCAGAGGCGGGGAATCAGAGGCGGGGAATCAGAGGCGGGGAATCAGAGGTGGGGAATCAGTGGGCAGAAAAGAGATGTGGGGAAAGAGAGGCAGAGAAAGAGGCGTGGAAATAGACGCAGTGAAAGAGAGGAGGGGTATCAGATGCGGGGAATCCGAGGCGGGGAATCAGAGGCAGGAAAAGAGATGTGGGGAAAGAGAGGCCGGGAAAGAGGCACGGAAAGAGAGGTGGGAAATCAGAGGTGGGGAATCAGAGGCGGGGAATCAGAGGCGGGGAATCAGAGGCTTGGACTCAGAGGAGGTGTATCAGAGGCGGAGAAAAGGCGGCGTGGAATCAGAGGTGGGGAATCAGAGGGCGGAAATGAGATGTGGGAAAAGAGAGGCAGAGAAGGAGACACGAAAATAGTGGCAGGGAAAGAGAGGCAGGGAATCAGAGGCGGGGAATCAGAGGCGGGAAATCAGAGGCGGGGAATCAGAGGGCGGAAAAGAGATGTGGGGAAAGAGAGGCAGAGAAAGAGGCGTGGAAATAGACGCAGGGAAAGAGAGGCGGGGTATCAGATGTGGGGGATCCGAGGCGGGGAATCAGAGGTGGGGAAAGAGATGTGGAGAAAGAGAGGCAGGGAAAGAGGCAAGGAAAGAGAGGCGGGGAAAGAGGCACGGAAAGAGAGGTGGGAAATGAGAGGCGGGGAATCAGAGTCGTATTATCTGAGGTGGGGAATCTGAGGCGGGGAATCAGAGGCGGGGAAAGAGATGTGGGAAAAGAGAGGCAGAGAATGAGGCACGAAAATAGTGGCAGGGAAAGAGAGGCAGGGAATCAGAGGCGGGGAATCAGAGGCGGGGAATCAGAGGCGGGGAATCAGAGGCGGGGAATCAGAGGCGGGGAATCAGAGGAGGAGAATCAGAGGAGGAGAATCAGAGGCGGGGAATCAGAGGCGGGGAATCAGAGGTGGGGAATCAGAGGGCAGAAAAGAGATGTGGGGAAAGAGAGGCAGAGAAAGAGGCGTGGAAATAGACGCAGTGAAAGAGAGGAGGGGTATCAGATGCGGGGAATCCGAGGCGGGGAATCAGAGCCAGGAAAAGAGATGTGGGGAAAGAGAGGCCGGGAAAGAGGCACGGAAAGAGAGGTGGGAAATCACAGGTGGGGAATCAGAGGCGGGGAATCAGAGGCGGGGAATCAGAGGCTTGGACTCAGAGGAGGTGTATCAGAGGCGGAGAAAAGGCGGCGTGGAATCAGAGGTGGGGAATCAGAGGGCGGAAATGAGATGTGGGAAAAGAGAGGCAGAGAAGGAGGCACGAAAATAGTGGCAGGGAAAGAGAGGCAGGGAATCAGAGGCGGGGAATCAGAGGCGGGAAATCAGAGGCGGGGAATCAGAGGGCGGAAAAGAGATGTGGGGAAAGAGAGGCAGAGAAAGAGGCGTGGAAATAGACGCAGGGAAAGAGAGGCGGGGTATCAGATGTGGGGGATCCGAGGCGGGGAATCAGAGGTGGGGAAAGAGATGTGGAGAAAGAGAGGCAGGGAAAGAGGCAAGGAAAGAGAGGCGGGGAAAGAGGCACGGAAAGAGAGGTGGGAAATGAGAGGCGGGGAATCAGAGTCGTATTATCTGAGGTGGGGAATCTGAGGCGGGGAATCAGAGGCGGGGAAAGAGATGTGGGAAAAGAGAGGCAGAGAATGAGGCACGAAAATAGTGGCAGGGAAAGAGAGGCAGGGAATCAGAGGCGGGGAATCAGAGGCGGGGAATCAGAGGCGGGGAATCAGAGGCGGGGAAGCAGAGGCGGGGAATCAGAGGCGGGGAATCAGAGGCGGGGAATCAGAGGCGGAGAATCAGAGGCGGGGAATCAGAGGCGGGGAATCAGAGGCTGAGATTGAAAGGGGGAGAATCAGAAGGGGGAAAAGAAATGTGGGGAAAGAGAGGCATGGAAAGAGCCAGGGACTCTGAAGCAGGGAATCGGAGGCAGGGAAACAGAGTCGGAGAAACGGAGGCGGGGAATCAGAAGCGGGGAATCAGAGGGTGGAAAAGAGATGTGGGGAAAGAGAGGCAGGGAAAGAGGCGCGGAAATAGACGCAGGGAAAGAGAGGCGGAGTATCAGATGTGGGGAATTCAAGGCGGGGAATCAGAGGCGGGGAAAGAGATGTGGGGAAAGAGAGGCAGGGAAAGAGGCGGAGATCCAGAGGCAGGGAATCTGAGGCGGCGAATCTGAGGCGGGGAATCAGAGGCGTGGAATCAGAGGGGGGAATAGAGATGTGGGAAAAGAGAGGCGGCGAAAGGGAGGCGGGGAAAGAGTCAGAGACTCTGAAACAGGGAATCTGAGTCGGGGAATCAGAGTAGGGGAATCAGAGTCGGGGAATCAGTGTCAGGGAATCAGAGTCGGGGAATCAGAGGCAGGGAATCAGAGGCGGGGAATCAGAGGCGGGGAATCAGAGGCGGGGAAAGAGATGTGGGAAAAGAGAGGCAGAGAAGGAGGCACAAAAATAGTGGCAGGGAAAGAGAGGCGGGGAATCAGGGGCGGGGAATGAGAGGCGGGGAATCAGAGGCGTGGAATCAGAGGCGGGGAATCAGAGGCGGGGAATCAGAGTCATGGTATCAGAGGCGGGGAATCAGAGGCGGGGAATCAGAGGCGGGGAAAGAGATGTGGGAAAAGAGAGGCGGGGAAAGAGGCGCGGAAATAGACGCAGGGAAAGAGAGGCGGGGTATCAGATGTGGGGAATCCGAGGCGGGGAATCAGAGGCGGGGAAAGAGATGTGGGGAAAGAGAGGCAGGGAAAGAGGCGCGGAAATAGACGCAGGGAAAGAGAGGCGGGGTATCAGATGTGGGGAATCCGAGGCGGGGAATCAGAGGCGGGGAAAGAGATGTGGGGAAAGAGAGGCAGGGAAAGAGGCGCGGAAATAGACGCAGGGAAAGAGAGGCGGGGATTCAGAGGGGGGGAATCAGAGGCGGGGAATCAGAGGCGGGGAATCAGAGGCGGGGAATCAGAGGCGGGAAATCAGAGGCGGGGAATCAGAGGCGGGGAATCAGAGGCGGGGAACCACAGGCGGAGAATCAGAGGCTGAAATTAAAAGGGGGTGAATCAGAGGGGGGAAAAGAGATGTGGGGAAAGAAGGGCAGGGAAAGAGCCAGGGAAAGAGCCAGGGACTCTGAAGCAGGGAATCGGAGGCAGGGAATCGGAGGCAGGAAAACAGAGGAAGGGAATCAGAGTCGGAGAAATGGAGGCGGGGAATCAGAAGCGGGGAATCAGAAGCGGGGAATCAGAGGACGGAAAAGAGATGTGGCGAAAGAGAGGCAGAGAAAGAGAGGCGGGTTATCAGATGTGTGCAATCCGAGGCAAGGAATCAGGGGCGTGGAATCAGAGGCGTGGAATCTAAGGTGGGGAATCGGAGTCGGGGAATCAGAGGAGGGGAATCAGAGGCGGGGAATCAGAGGCGGGGAATCAGAGGCGGGGAATCAGAGGCGGGGAATCAGAGGCGGGGAATCAGAGGCGGGTTATCAGAGGCGGGGAATCAGAGGCAGAGGAACAGAGGCGTGGAATCAGAGGTGGGAAATCAGAGGGCAGAAAAGAGATGTGGGGAAAGAGAGGCAGAGAAAGAGGCGTGGAAATAGACGCAGTGAAAGAGAGGAGGGGTATCAGATGCGGGGAATCCGAGGCGGGGAATCAGAGGCAGGAAAAGAGATGTGGGGAAAGAGAGTCCGGGAAAGAGGCACGGAAAGAGAGGCGGGAAATCAGAGGTGGGGAATCAGAGGCGGGGAATCAGAGGCGGGGAATCAGAGGCGGGGAATCAGAGGCTTGGACTCAGAGGAGGTGTATCAGAGGCGGAGAAAAGGCGGCGTGGAATCAGAGGTGGGGAATCAGAGGGCGGAAATGAAATGTGGGAAAAGAGAGGCAGAGAAGGAGGCACGAAAATAGTGGCAGGGAAAGAGAGGCAGGGAATCAGAGGCGGGGAATCAGAGGCGGGGAATCAGAGGGCGGAAAAGAGATGTGGGAAAAGAGAGGCAGAGAAGGAGGCACAAAAATAGTGGCAGGGAAAGAGAGGCAGGGAATCAGAGGCGGGGAATCAGAGGCGGGGAATCAGAGGCGGGGAATCAGAGGCGGGGAATCAGAGGCGGGGAATCAGAGGCGGGGAATCAGAGGCGGGGAATCAGAGGCGGGGAATCAGAGGCGGGGAATCAGAGGCGGGGAATCAGAGGCGGGGAATCAGAGGCGGGGAATCAGAGGCGGGGAATCAGAGGCGGGGAATCAGAGGTGGGGAATTTGAGGTGGGGATTCTGAGGTGGGAAATCAGAGGCTGAGATTGAAAGGGGGAGAATCAGAAGGGGGAAAAGAAATGTGGGGAAAGAGAGGCATGGAAAGAGCCAGGGACTCTGAAGCAGGGAATCGGAGGCAGGGAAACAGAGTCGGAGAAACGGAGGCGGGGAAGCAGAAGCGGGGAATCAGAGGGTGGAAAAGAGATGTGGGGAAAGAGAGGCAGGGAAAGAGGCGCGGAAATAGACGCAGGGAAAGAGAGGCGGAGTATCAGATGTGGGGAATTCAAGGCAGGGAATCTGAGGCGGGGAATCTGAGGTGGGGAATCTGAGGCGGGGAATCAGAGGGGGGAATAGAGATGTGGGAAAAGAGAGGCGGCGAAAGGGAGGCGGGGAAAGTGTCAGAGACTCTGAAGCAGGGAATCGGAGTCGGGGAATCAGAGTTGGGGAATCAGAGTCGGGGAATCAGTGTCAGGGAATCAGAGGCGGGGAATCAGAGGCGGGGAATCAGAGGCGGGGAATCAGAGGCGGGGAATCAGAGGCGGGGAATCAGAGGCGGGGAATCAGAGGCGGAGAATCAGAGGCGGGGAATCAGAGGCGGGGAATCAGTGGGCGGAAATGAGATGTGGGAAAAGAGAGGCAGAGAAAGAGGCACGAAAATAGTGGCAGGGAAAGAGAGGCGGGGAATCAGAGGCGGGGAACCACAGGCGGGGAATCAGAGGCTGAAATTAAAAGGGGGTGAATCAGAGGGGGGAAAAGAGATGTGGGGAAAGAAGGGCAGGGAAAGAGCCAGGGAAAGAGCCAGGGACTCTGAAGCAGGGAATCGGAGGCAGGGAAACAGAGGAAGGGAATCAGAGTCGGAGAAATATAGGCGGGGAATCAGAGGCGGGGAATCAGAGGCGGGGAAGCAGAGGCGGGGAATCGGAGGTGGGGATTCTGAGGCAGGGAATCTGAGGTGGGGAATCTGAGGTGGGGGATCTGAGGTGGGGAATCCGAGGCTGAGATTCAAAGGGGGAGAATCAGAAGGGGGAAAAGATATGTAGGGAAAGAGAGGCATGGAAAGAGCCAGGGACTCTGAAGCAGGTAATCGGAGGCAGGTAAACAGAGTCGGAGAACGGAGGCGGGGAATCAGAAGCGGGGAATCAGAGGGCGGAAAAGAGATGTGGGGAAAGAGAGGCAGGGAAAGAGGCGCAGAAATAGACGCAGGGAAAGAGAGGCGGGGTATCAGATGTGGGGAATTCAAGGCGGGGAAAGAGATGTGGGGAAAGAGAGGCAGGGAATCAGAGGTGGGGATTCAGAGGCAGGGAATCAGAGGCGTGGAATCAGAGGGGGGAATAGAGATGTGGGAAAAGAGAGGCGGCGAAAGGGAGGCGGGGAAAGAGTCAGAGACTCTGAAGCAGGGAATCGGAGTCGGGGAATCAGAGTCGGGGATTCAGAGTCGGGGAATCAGAGGCGGGGAATTAGAGGCAGAGAATCAGAGGCGGGGAATCAGAGGCGGGGAATCAGAGGCGGGGAATTTGAGGTGGGGATTCTGAGGTGGGAAATCAGAGGCTGAGATTGAAAGGGGGAGAATCAGAAGGGGGAAAAGAAATGTGGGGAAAGAGAGGCATGGAAAGAGCCAGGGACTCTGAAGCAGGGAATCGGAGGCAGGGAAACAGAGTCGGAGAAACGGAGGCGGGGAATCAGAAGCGGGGAATCAGAGGGTGGAAAAGAGATATGGGGAAAGAGAGGCAGGGAAAGAGGCGCGGAAATAGACGCAGGGAAAGAGAGGCGGAGTATCAGATGTGGGGAATTCAAGGCGGGGAATCAGAGGCGGGGAAAGAGATGTGGGGAAAGAGAGGCAGGGAAAGACGCAAGGAAATAGAGGTGGGGAATCGGAGGCAGGGAAACAGAGGAAGGGAATCAGAGTCGGAGAAATATAGGCGGGGAATCAGAAGCGGGGAATCAGAGGCGGGGAAGCAGAGGCGGGGAATCAGAGGCGGGGAATCAGAGGCGGGGAATCAGAGGCGGGGAATCAGAGGCGGGGAATCAGAGGCGGGGAATCAGTGGGCGGAAATGAGATGTGGGAAAAGAGAGGCAGAGAAAGAGGCACGAAAATAGTGGCAGGGAAAGAGAGGCGGGGAATCAGAGGCGGGGAATCACAGGCGGGGAACCAGAGGCGGGGAATCAGAGGCTGAAATTAAAAGAGGGTGAATCAGAGGGGGGAAAAGAGATGTGGGGAAAGAAGGGCAGGGAAAGAGCCAGGGAAAGAGCCAGGGACTCTGAAGCAGGGAATCGGAGGCAGGGAATCGGAGGCAGGAAAACAGAGGAAGGGAATCAGAGTCGGAGAAATGGAGGCGGGGAATCAGAAGCGAGGAATCAGAAGCGGGGAATCAGAGGACGGAAAAGAGATGTGGCGAAAGAGAGGCAGAGAAAGAGAGGCGGGTTATCAGATGTGTGCAATCCGAGGCAAGGAATCAGAGGCGGGGAATCAGAGGCGGGGAATCAGAGGCGTGGAATCAGAGGCGGGGAATCGAAGGTGGGGAATCGGAGTCGGGGAATCAGAGTCGTGGAATCAGAGGCGGGGAATCAGAGGCGGGGAATCAGAGTCGGGGAATCAGAGGCGGGGAATCAGAGGCGGGGAATCAGAGGCGGGGAATCAGAGGCGGGGAATCAGAGGCGGGGTATCAGAGGCGGGGTATCAGAAGCTGGGAATCAGAGGCGGGGAATCAGAGGCGGGGTATCAGAGGCGGGGTATCAGAGGCGGGGTATCAGAGGCAGAGGAACGGAGGCGTGGAATCAGAGGTGGGGAATCAGAGGGCAGAAAAGAGATGTGGGGAAAGAGAGGCAGAGAAAGAGGCGTGGAAATAGACGCAGTGAAAGAGAGGAGGGGTATCAGATGCGGGGAATCCGAGGCGGGGAATCAGAGGCAGGAAAAGAGATGTGGGGAAAGAGAGTCCGGGAAAGAGGCACGGAAAGAGAGGCGGGAAATCAGAGGTGGGGAATCAGAGGCGGGGAATCAGAGGCGGGGAATCAGAGGCGGGGAATCTGAGGCGGGGAATCAGAGGCTGGGAAAGACATGTGGGAAAGGAGAGGCAGAGAAGAAGGCACAAAAATAGTGGCAGGGAAAGAGAGGCGGGGAATCAGGGGCGGGGAATCAGAGGCGGGGAATCAGAGGCGTGGAATCAGAGGCGGGGAATCAGAGGCGGGGAATCAGAGTCATGGTATCAGAGGCGGGGAATCTGAGGCGGGGAATCAGAGGCGGGGAAAGAGATGTGGGAAAAGAGAGGCAGGGAAAGAGGCGCGGAAATAGACGCAGGGAAAGAGAGGCGGGGTATCAGATGTGGGGAATCCGAGGCGGGGAATCAGAGGCGGGGAAAGAGATGTGGGGAAAGAGAGGCAGGGAAAGAGGCGCGGAAATAGACGCAGGGAAAGAGAGGCGGGGTATCAGATGTGGGGAATCTGAGGCGGGGAATCAGAAGTGGGGAAAGAGATGTGGGGAAAGAGAGGCAGGGAAAGACGCAAGGAAAGAGAGGCGGGGAAAGAGGCACGGAAAGAGAGGCGGGGAAAGAGGCACGGAAAGAGAGGCGGGAAATCAGAGTCGTGGTATCAGAGGCGGGGAATCTGAGGTGGAAAATCTGAGGTGGGGAATCAGAGGCGTGGAATCCGAGGCGGGGCATCAGAGGCAGGAAAAGTGATGTGGGGAAAGAGAGGCCGGGAAAGAGGCACGGAAAGAGAGGCGGGAAATCAGAGGCGGTGAATCACAGGCGGGGAATCAGAGGCGGGGAATCAGAGTCGTATTATCTGAGGTGGGGAATCTGAGGCGGGGAATCAGAGGCGGGGAAAGAGATGTGGGAAAAGAGAGGCAGAGAAGGAGGCACGAAAATAGTGGCAGGGAAAGAGAGGCAGGGAATCAGAGGCGGGGAATCAGAGGCGGGGAATCAGAGGCGGGGAATCAGAGGGGGGAATAGAGATGTGGGAAAAGAGAGGCGGCGAAAGGGAGGCGGGGAAAGAGTCAGAGACTCTGAAGCAGGGAATTGGAGTCGAAGAAATGGAGGCGGGGAATCAGTGGCGGAGAATCAGAGGCAGGGAATCAGAGGCGGAGAATCAGAGGCGGGGAATCAGAGGCGGGGAATCAGAGGCGGGGAATCAGTGGGCGGAAATGAGATGTGGGAATAGAGAGGCAGAGAAAGAGGCACGAAAATAGTGGCAGGGAAAGAGAGGCGGGGAATCAGAGGCGGGGAATCACAGGCGGGGAACCAGAGGCGGGGAATCAGAGGCTGAAATTAAAAGAGGGTGAATCAGAGGGGGGAAAAGAGATGTGGGGAAAGAAGGGCAGAGAAAGAGCCAGAGAAAGAGCCAGGGACTCTGAAGCAGGGAATCGGAGGCAGGGAATCGGAGGCAGGGAAACAGAGGAAGGGAATCAGAGTCGGAGAAATGGAGGCGGGGAATCAGAAGCGGGGAATCAGAAGCGGGGAATCAGAAGCGGGGAATCAGAGGACGGAAAAGAGATGTGGGGAAAGAGAGGCAGAGAAAGAGAGGCGGGGTATCAGATGTGTGCAATCCGAGGCGTGGAATCAGAGGCGGGGAATCTAAGGTGGGGAATCGGAGTCGGGGAATCAGAGTCGTGGAATCAGAGGCGGGGAATCAGAGTCGTGGAATCAGAGGAGGGGAATCAGAGTCGTGGTATCAGAAGCGGGGAATCAGAGGCGGGGAAGCAGATGCGGGGAACCAGAGGCGGGGAAGCAGACGCGGGGAAGCAGACGCGGGGAAGCAGAGGCGGGGAAGCAGAGGCGGGGAAGCAGAGGCGGGGAATCAGAGGCGGGGAATTTGAGGTGGGGATTCTGAGGTGGGAAATCAGAGGCTGAGATTGAAAGGGGGAGAATCAGAAGGGGGAAAAGAAATGTGGGGAAAGAGAGGCATGGAAAGAGCCAGGGACTCTGAAGCAGGGAATCGGAGGCAGGGAAACAGAGTCGGAGAAACGGAGGCGGGGAATCAGAAGCGGGGAATCAGAGGGTGGAAAAGAGATGTGGGGAAAGAGAGGCAAGGAAAGAGGCGCGGAAATAGACGCAGGGAAAGAGAGGCGGAGTATCAGATGTGGGGAATTCAAGGCGGGGAATCAGAGGCGGGGAAAGAGATGTGGGGAAAGAGAGGCAGGGAAAGAGGCAAGGAAATAGAGGTGGGGAATCAGAGGCAGGGATTCAGAGGCGGAGATCCAGAGGCAGGGAATCTGAGGCGGCGAATCTGAGGCGGGGAATCAGAGGCGTGGAATCAGAGGGGGGAATAGAGATGTGGGAAAAGAGAGGCGGCGAAAGGGAGGCGGGGAAAGAGTCAGAGACTCTGAAACAGGGAATCTGAGTCGGGGAATCAGAGTCGGGGAATCAGAGTCGGGGAATCAGTGTCAGGGAATCAGAGTCGGGGAATCAGAGGTGGGGAATCAGAGGCGGGGAATCAGAGTCGGGGAATCAGAGGCAGGGAATCAGAGGCGGGGAATCAGAGGCGGGGAATCAGAGGCGGGGAATCAGAGGCGGGGAAAGAGATGTGGGAAAAGAGAGGCAGGGAAAGAGGCACAAAAATAGTGGCAGGGAAAGAGAGGCGGGGTATCAGATGTGGGGAATCCGAGGCGGGGAATCAGAGGCGGGGAAAGAGATGTGGGGAAAGAGAGGCAGGGAAAGAGGCGCGGAAATAGACGCAGGGAAAGAGAGGCGGGGTATCAGATGTGGGGAATCTGAAGTGGAAAATCTGAGGCGGGGAATCAGAGGCGTGGAATCCGAGGCGGGGCATCAGAGGCAGGAAAAGAGATGTGGGGAAAGAGAGGCCGGGAAAGAGGTACGGAAAGAGAGGCAGGAAATCAGAGGCGGTGAATCAGAGGCGGGGAATCAGAGGCAGGGAAACAGAGGCGGGGAAAGAGATGTGGGAAAAGAGAGGCAGAGAAGGAGGCACAAAAATAGTGGCAGGGAAAGAGAGGCGGGGAATCAGGGGCGGGGAATGAGAGGCGGGGAATCAGAGGCGTGGAATCAGAGGCGGGGAATCAGAGGCGGGGAATCAGAGTCATGGTATCAGAGGCGGGGAATCAGAGGCGGGGAATCAGAGGCGGGGAAAGAGATGTGGGAAAAGAGAGGCGGGGAAAGAGGCGCGGAAATAGACGCAGGGAGAGAGAGGCGGGGTATCAGATGTGGGGAATCCGAGGCGGGGAATCAGAGGCGGGGAAAGAGATGTGGGGAAAGAGAGGCAGGGAAAGAGGCGCGGAAATAGACGCAGGGAAAGAGAGGCGGGGTATCAGATGTGGGGAATCTGAGGTGGAAAATCTGAGGTGGAAAATCTGAGGCGGGGAATCAGAGGCGGGGAATCAGAGTCGTATTATCTGAGGCGGGGAATCGGAGGCAGGGAATCAGAGGCGGGGAAAGAGATGTGGGAAAAGAGAGGCAGAGAAGGAGGCACGAAAATAGTGGCAGGGAAAGAGAGGCAGGGAATCAGAGGCGGGGAATCAGAGGCGGGGAATCAGAGGCGGGCAATCAGAGGCGGGGAATCAGAGGCGGGGAATCAGAGGCGGGGAATCAGAGGCGGGGAATCAGAGGCGGGGAAGCAGAGGCGGGGAAGCAGAGGCGGGGAAGCAGAGGCGGGGAAGCAGACGCGGGGAAGCAGAGGCGGGGAAGCAGAGGCGGGGAATCAGAGGCGGGGAATTTGAGGTGGGGATTCTGAGGTGGGAAATCAGAGGCTGAGATTGAAAGGGGGAGAATCAGAAGGGGGAAAAGAAATGTGGGGAAAGAGAGGCATGGAAAGAGCCAGGGACTCTGAAGCAGGGAATCGGAGGCAGGGAAACAGAGTCGGAGAAACGGAGGCGGGGAATCAGAAGCGGGGAATCAGAGGGTGGAAAAGAGATGTGGGGAAAGAGAGGCAGGGAAAGAGGCGCGGAAATAGACGCAGGGAAAGAGAGGCGGAGTATCAGATGTGGGGAATTCAAGGCGGGGAATCAGAGGCGGGGAAAGAGATGTGGGGAAAGAGAGGCAGGGAAAGAGGCAAGGAAATAGAGGTGGGGAATCAGAGGCAGGGAATCAGAGGCGGAGATCCAGAGGCAGGGAATCTGAGGCGGCGAATCTGAGGCGGGGAATCAGAGGCGTGGAATCAGAGGGGGGAATAGAGATGTGGGAAAAGAGAGGCGGCGAAAGGGAGGCGGGGAAAGAGTCAGAGACTCTGAAACAGGGAATCTGAGTCGGGGAATCAGAGTAGGGGAATCAGAGTCGGGGAATCAGTGTCAGGGAATCAGAGGCGGGGAATCAGAGGCGGGGAAAGAGATGTGGGAAAAGAGAGGCAGGGAAAGAGGCACAAAAATAGTGGCAGGGAAAGAGAGGCGGGGTATCAGATGTGGGGAATCCGAGGCGGGGAATCAGAGGCGGGGATTCAGAGGCGGGGAAGCAGAGGCGGGGAATCTGAGGTGGGGATTCTGAGGCAGGGAATCTGAGGTGGGGAATCTGAGGTGGGGAATCCGAGGCTGAGATTCAAAGGGAGAGAATCAGAAGGGGGAAAAGATATGTAGGGAAAGAGAGGCATGGAAAGTACCAGGGACTCTGAAATAGGGAATCGGAGGCAGGGAAACAGTCGGAGAACGGAGGCGGGGAATCAGAAGCGGGGAATCAGAGGGCGGAAAAGAGATGTGGGGAAAGAGAGGCAGGGAAAGAGGCGCGGAAATAGACGCAGGGAAAGAGAGGCGGGGTATCAGATGTGGGGAATTCAAGGCGGGGAAAGAGATGTGGGGAAAGAGAGGCAGGGAAAGAGGCAAGGAAATAGAGGCGGGGAATCAGAGGTGGGGATTCAGAGGCAGGGAATCAGAGGGGGGGAATCAGAGGCAGGGAATCTGAGGCAGGGAATCTGAGGTGGGGAGTCTGTCGGGGAATCAGAGGCGTGGAATCAGAGGGGGGAATAGAGATGTGGGAAAAGAGAGGCGGCGAAAGGGAGGCGGGGAAAGAGTCAGAGACTCTGAAGCAGGGAATCGGAGTCGGGGAATCAGAGTCGGGGAATCAGAGGCGGGGAATCAGAGGCAGGGAATCAGAGGCGGAGAATCAGAGGCGGGGAACCAGAGGCGGGGAATCAGAGGCTGAAATTAAAAGAGGGTGAACCAGAGGGGGGAAAAGAGATGTGGGGAAAGAAGGGCAGGGAAAGAGCCAGGGAAAGAGCCAGGGACTCTGAAGCAGGGAATCGGAGGCAGGGAATCGGAGGCAGGAAAACAGAGGAAGGGAATCAGAGTCGGAGAAATGGAGGCGGGGAATCAGAAGCGGGGAATCAGAAGCGGGGAATCAGAGGACGGAAAAGAGATGTGGCGAAAGAGAGGCAGAGAAAGAGAGGCGGGTTATCAGATGTGTGCAATCCGAGGCAAGGAATCAGAGGCGTGGAATCAGAGGCGTGGAATCTAAGGTGGGGAATCGGAGTCGGGGAATCAGAGTTGTGGAATCAGAGGCGGGGAATCAGAGTCGGGGAATCAGAGGAGGGGAATTAGAGGCGGGGAATCAGAGGCGGGGAATCAGAGGCGGGGAATCAGAGGCGGGGAATCAGAGGCGGGGTATCAGAGGGCAGAAAAGAGATGTGGGGAAAGAGAGGCAGAGAAAGAGGCGTGGAAATAGACGCAGTGAAAGAGAGGCGGGGTATCAGATGTGGGGGATCCGAGGCGGGGAATCAGAGGTGGGGAAAGAGATGTGGAGAAAGAGAGGCAGGGAAAGAGGCAAGGAAAGAGAGGCGGGGAAAGAGGCACGGAAAGAGAGGTGGGAAATCAGAGGCGGGGAATCAGAGTCGTATTATCTGAGGTGGGGAATCTGAGGCGGGGAATCAGAGGCGGGGAAAGAGATGTGGGAAAAGAGAGGCAGAGAATGAGGCACGAAAATAGTGGCAGGGAAAGAGAGGCAGGGAATCAGAGGCGGGGAATCAGAGGCGGGGAATCAGAGGCGGGGAATCAGAGGCGGGGAATCAGAGGCGGGGAATCAGAGGCGGGGAATCAGAGGCGGGGAATCAGAGGCGGGGAAGCAGAGGCGGGGAATCAGAGGCGGGGAATCAGAGGCGGAGAATCAGAGGCGGGGAATCAGAGGCGGGGAAAGAGATGTGGGAAAAGAGAGGCAGAGAAAGAGGCGTGGAAATAGACGCAGTGAAATCGAGGAGGGGTATCAGATGCGGGGAATCCGAGGCGGGGAATCAGAGGCAGGAAAAGAGATGTGGGGAAAGAGAGGCCGGGAAAGAGGCACGGAAAGAGAGGCGGGTAATCAGAGGTGGGGAATCAGAGGCGGGGAATCAGAGGGCGGAAAAGAGATGTGGGGAAAGAGAGGCAGAGAAAGAGGCGTGGAAATAGACGCAGGGAAAGAGAGGCAGGGTATCAGATGTGGGGGATCCGAGGCGGGGAATCAGAGGTGGGGAAAGAGATGTGGAGAAAGAGAGGCAGGGAAAGAGGCAAGGAAAGAGAGGCGGGGAAAGAGGCACGGAAAGAGAGGTGGGAAATGAGAGGCGGGGAATCAGAGGCGGGGAATCAGAGTCGTGGTATCAGAAGCGGGGAATTTGAGGTGGAGAATCTGAGGCGGGGAATCAGAGGCGTGGAATCCGAGGCGGGGAATCAGAGGCAGGAAAAGAGATGTGGGGAAAGAGAGGCCGGGAAAGAGGCACGGAAAGAGAGGCGGGAAATCAGAGGCGAGGAATCAGAGGCGGGGAATCAGAGTCGTGGTTTCAGAGGCGGGGAATCAGAGGCGGGGAATCAGAGTCATGGTATCAGAGGCGGGGAATCAGAGGCGGGGAATCAGAGTCGGGGAAAGAGATGTGGGAAAAGAGAGGCAGAGAAGGAGGCACGAAAATAGTGGCAGGGAAAGAGAGGCAGGGAATCAGAGGCGGGGAATCAGAGGCGGGGAATCAGAGGCGGGGAATCAGAGGCGGGGAATCAGAGGCGGGGAATCAGAGGCGGGGTATCAGAGGCGGGGTATAAGAGGGCAGAAAAGAGATGTGGGGAAAGAGAGGCAGAGAAAGAGGCGTGGAAATAGACGCAGTGAAAGAGAGGCGGGGTATCAGATGTGGGGGATCCGAGGCGGGGAATCAGAGGTGGGGAAAGAGATGTGGAGAAAGAGAGGCAGGGAAAGAGGCAAGGAAAGAGAGGCGGGGAAAGAGGCACGGAAAGAGAGGTGGGAAATCAGAGGCGGGGAATCAGAGTCGTATTATCTGAGGTGGGGAATCTGAGGCGGGGAATCAGAGGCGGGGAAAGAGATGTGGGAAAAGAGAGGCAGAGAATGAGGCACGAAAATAGTGGCAGGGAAAGAGAGGCAGGGAATCAGAGGCGGGGAATCAGAGGCGGGGAATCAGAGGCGGGGAATCAGAGGCGGGGAATCAGAGGCGGGGAATCAGAGGCGGGGAATCAGAGGCGGGGAATCAGAGGCGGGGAATCAGAGGCGGGGAATCAGAGGCGGGGAAGCAGAGGCGGGGAAGCAGAGGCGGGGAATCAGAGGCGGGGAATCAGAGGCGGGGAATCAGAGGCGGAGAATCAGAGGCGGGGAATCAGAGGCGGGGAAAGAGATGTGGGAAAAGAGAGGCAGAGAAAGAGGCGTGGAAATAGACGCAGTGAAATCGAGGAGGGGTATCAGATGCGGGGAATCCGAGTCGGGGAATCAGAGGCAGGAAAAGAGATGTGGGGAAAGAGAGGCCGGGAAAGAGGCACGGAAAGAGAGGCGGGTAATCAGAGGTGGGGAATCAGAGGCGGGGAATCAGAGGGCGGAAAAGAGATGTGGGGAAAGAGAGGCAGAGAAAGAGGCGTGGAAATAGACGCAGGGAAAGAGAGGCAGGGTATCAGATGTGGGGGATCCGAGGCGGGGAATCAGAGGTGGGGAAAGAGATGTGGAGAAAGAGAGGCAGGGAAAGAGGCAAGGAAAGAGAGGCGGGGAAAGAGGCACGGAAAGAGAGGTGGGAAATGAGAGGCGGGGAATCAGAGGCGGGGAATCAGAGTCGTGGAATCCGAGGCGGGGAATCAGAGGCAGGAAAAGAGATGTGGGGAAAGAGAGGCCGGGAAAGAGGCACGGAAAGAGAGGCGGGAAATCAGAGGCGAGGAATCAGAGGCGGGGAATCAGAGTCGTGGTTTCAGAGGCGGGGAATCAGAGGCGGGGAATCAGAGTCATGGTATCAGAGGCGGGGAATCAGAGGCGGGGAATCAGAGGCGGGGAAAGAGATGTGGGAAAAGAGAGGCGGGGAAAGAGGCGCGGAAATAGACGCAGGGAAAGAGAGGCGGGGTATCAGATGTGGGGAATCCGAGGCGGGGAATCAGAGGCGGGGAAAGAGATGTGGGGAAAGAG
This sequence comes from Narcine bancroftii, assembly GCF_036971445.1. NCBI lineage: Eukaryota > Metazoa > Chordata > Chondrichthyes > Torpediniformes > Narcinidae > Narcine > Narcine bancroftii. The sequence continues at coordinate 72,148,177 of NC_091482.1, read as the reverse complement.
AGGCAGGGAAAGAGGCGCGGAAATAGACGCAGGGAAAGAGAGGCGGGGTATCAGATGTGGGGAATCTGAAGTGGAAAATCTGAGGCGGGGAATCAGAGGCGGAGATCCAGAGGCAGGGAATCTGAGGCGGGGAATCTGAGGCGGGGAATCAGAGTCGGGGAATCAGAGTCGGGGAATCAGTGTCGGGGAATCAGAGGTGGGGAATCAGAGGCGGGGAATCAGAGTCGGGGAATCAGAGGCAGGGAATCAGAGGCGGAGAATCAGAGGCGGGGAATCAGAGGCGGGGAATCAGTGGGCGGAAATGAGATGTGGGAAAAGAGAGGCAGAGAAAGAGGCACGAAAATAGTGGCAGGGAAAGAGAGGCGGGGAATCAGAGGCGGGGAACCACAGGCGGGGAATCAGAGGCTGAAATTAAAAGGGGGTGAATCAGAGGGGGGAAAAGAGATGTGGGGAAAGAAGGGCAGGGAAAGAGCCAGGGAAAGAGCCAGGGACTCTGAAGCAGGGAATCGGAGGCAGGGAAACAGAGGAAGGGAATCAGAGTGGGAGAAATGGAGGCGGGGAATCAGAGGCGGGGATTCAGAGGCGGGGAAGCAGAGGCGGGGAATCAGAGGCGGGGAATCAGAGGCGGGGAATCTGAGGTGGGGATTCTGAGGCAGGGAATCTGAGGTGGGGAATCTGAGGTGGGGAATCCGAGGCTGAGATTCAAAGGGAGAGAATCAGAAGGGGGAAAAGATATGTAGGGAAAGAGAGGTATGGAAAGAGCCAGGGACTCTGAAGCAGGGAATCGGAGGCAGGGAAACAGAGTCGGAGAACGGAGGCGGGGAATCAGAAGCGGGGAATCAGAGGGCGGAAAAGAGATGTGGTGAAAGAGAGGCAGGGAAAGAGGCGCGGAAATAGACGCAGGGAAAGAGAGGCGGGGTATCAGGTGTGGGGAATTCAAGGCGGGGAAAGAGATGTGGGGAAAGAGAGATAGGGAAAGAGGCAAGGAAATAGAGGCGGGGAATCAGAGGTGGGGATTCAGAGGCAGGGAATCAGAGGGGGGGAATCAGAGGCAGGGAATCTGAGGCAGGGAATCTGAGGTGGGGAGTCTGTCGGGGAATCAGAGGCGTGGAATCAGAGGGGGGAATAGAGATGTGGGAAAAGAGAGGCGGCGAAAGGGAGGCGGGGAAAGAGTCAGAGACTCTGAAGCAGGGAATCGGAGTCGGGGAATCAGAGTCGGGGAATCAGAGGCGGGGAATCAGAGGCGGGGAATCAGAGGCGGAGAATCAGAGGCGGGGAACCAGAGGCGGGGAACCAGAGGCGGGGAACCAGAGGCGGGGAATCAGAGGCTGAAATTAAAAGAGGGTGAACCAGAGGGGGGAAAAGAGATGTGGGGAAAGAAGGGCAGGGAAAGAGCCAGGGAAAGAGCCAGGGACTCTGAAGCAGGGAATCGGAGGCAGGGAATCGGAGGCAGGAAAACAGAGGAAGGGAATCAGAGTCGGAGAAATGGAGGCGGGGAATCAGAAGCGGGGAATCAGAAGCGGGGAATCAGAGGACGGAAAAGAGATGTGGCGAAAGAGAGGCAGAGAAAGAGAGGCGGGTTATCAGATGTGTGCAATCCGAGGCAAGGAATCAGAGGCGTGGAATCAGAGGCGTGGAATCTAAGGTGGGGAATCGGAGTCGGGGAATCAGAGTCGTGGAATCAGAGGCGGGGAATCAGAGTCGGGGAATCAGAGGAGGGGAATCAGAGGCGGGGAATCAGAGGCGGGGTATCAGAGGCGGGGTATAAGAGGCGGGGTATCAGAGGAAGAGGAACGGAGGCGTGGAATCAGAGGTGGGGAATCAGAGGGCAGAAAAGAGATGTGGGGAAAGAGAGGCAGAGAAAGAGGCGTGGAAATAGACGCAGTGAAAGAGAGGAGGGGTATCAGATGCGGGGAATCCGAGGCGGGGAATCAGAGGCAGGAAAAGAGATGTGGGGAAAGAGAGTCCGGGAGAGAGGCACGGAAAGAGAGGCGGGAAATCAGAGGTGGGGAATCAGAGGCGGGGAATCAGAGGCAGGGAATCAGAGGCGGGGAATCAGAGGGCGGAAAAGAGATGTGGGGAAAGAGAGGCAGAGAAAGAGGCGTGGAAATAGACGCAGGGAAAGAGAGGCAGGGTATCAGATGTGGGGGATCCGAGGCGGGGAATCAGAGGTGGGGAAAGAGATGTGGAGAAAGAGAGGCAGGGAAAGAGGCAAGGAAAGAGAGGCGGGGAAAGAGGCACGGAAAGAGAGGTGGGAAATGAGAGGCGGGGAATCAGAGGCGGGGAATCAGAGTCGTGGTATCAGAAGCGGGGAATCAGAGTCGTGGTTTCAGAGGCGGGGAATCAGAGGCGGGGAAAGAGATGTGGGAAAAGAGAGGCGGGGAAAGAGGCGCGGAAATAGACGCAGGGAAAGAGAGGCGGGGTATCAGATGTGGGGAATCTGAGGTGGAAAATCTGAGGCGGGGAATCAGAGGCGTGGAATCCGAGGCGGGGCATCAGAGGCAGGAAAAGAGATGTGGGGAAAGAGAGGCCGGGAAAGAGGCACGGAAAGAGAGGCAGGAAATCAGAGGCGGTGAATCACAGGCGGGGAATCAGAGGCGGGGAATCAGAGGCGGGGAAAGAGATGTGGGAAAAGAGAGGCAGAGAAGGAGGCACGAAAATAGTGGCAGGGAAAGAGAGGCAGGGAATCAGAGGCGGTGAATCAGAGGCGGGGAATCAGAGGCGGGGAATCAGAGGCGGGGAATCAGAGGCGGGGAATCAGAGGGCGGAAAAGAGATGTGGGAAAAGAGAGGCAGAGAAGGAGGCACGAAAATAGTGGCAGGGAAAGAGAGGCGGGGAATCAGAGGCGGGGAATCAGAGGCGGGGAATCAGAGGCGGGGAATCAGAGGCGGGGAATCAGAGGCGGGGAATCAGAGGCGGGGAATCAGAGGGGGGAATAGAGATGTGGGAAAAGAGAGGCAGAGAAAGAGGCACGAAAATAGTGGCAGGGAAAGAGAGGCGGGGAATCACAGGCGGGGAATCACAGGCGGGGAACCAGAGGCGGGGAATCAGAGGCTGAAATTAAAAGAGGGTGAATCAGAGGGGGGAAAAGAGATGTGGGGAAAGAAGGGCAGGGAAAGAGCCAGGGAAAGAGCCAGGGACTCTGAAGCAGGGAATCGGAGGCAGGGAATCGGTGGCAGGGAAACAGAGGAAGGGAATCAGAGTCGGAGAAATGGAGGCGGGGAATCAGAAGCGGGGAATCAGAAGCGGGGAATCAGAGGACGGAAAAGAGATGTGGGGAAAGAGAGGCAGAGAAAGAGAGGCGGGGTATCAGATGTGTGCAATCCGAGGCAGGGAATCAGAGGCGGGGAATCAGAGGCGGGGAATCAGAGGCGGGGAATCAGAGGCGTGGAATCAGAGGCGGGGAATCTAAGGTGGGGAATCGGAGTCGGGGAATCAGAGTCGTGGAATCAGAGGTGGGGAATCAGAGGCGGGGAATCAGAGGAGGGGAATCAGAGGCGGGGAATCAGAGGCGGGGAATCAGAGGCGGGGAATCAGAGGCGGGGAATCAGAGGCGGGGAATCAGAGGTGGGGAATCAGAGGGCAGAAAAGAGATGTGGGGAAAGAGAGGCAGAGAAAGAGGCGTGGAAATAGACGCAGTGAAAGAGAGGAGGGGTATCAGATGCGGGGAATCCGAGGCAGGGAATCAGAGGCAGGAAAAGAGATGTGGGGAAAGAGAGGCCGGGAAAGAGGCACGGAAAGAGAGGTGGGAAATCAGAGGTGGGGAATCAGAGGCGGGGAATCAGAGGCGGGGAATCAGAGGCTTGGACTCAGAGGAGGTGTATCAGAGGCGGAGAAAAGGCGGCGTGGAATCAAAGGTGGGGAATCAGAGGGCGGAAATGAGATGTGGGAAAAGAGAGGCAGAGAAGGAGGCACGAAAATAGTGGCAGGGAAAGAGAGGCAGGGAATCAGAGGCGGGGAATCAGAGGCGGGGAATCAGAGGCGGGGAATCAGAGGCGGGGAATCAGAGGCGGGGAATCAGAGGCGGGGAAACAGAGGCGGGAAATCAGAGGCGGGAAATCAGAGGCGGGGAATCAGAGGCGGGGAATCAGAGGCGGGGAAGCAGAGGCGGGGAAGCAGAGGCGGGGAAGCAGACGCGGGGAAGCAGAGGCGGGGAAGCAGAGGCGGGGAAGCAGAGGCGGGGAATCAGAGGCGGGGAATTTGAGGTGGGGATTCTGAGGTGGGAAATCAGAGGCTGAGATTGAAAGGGGGAGAATCAGAAGGGGGAAAAGAAATGTGGGGAAAGAGAGGCATGGAAAGAGCCAGGGACTCTGAAGCAGGGAATCGGAGGCAGGGAAACAGAGTCGGAGAAACGGAGGCGGGGAATCAGAAGCGGGGAATCAGAGGGTGGAAAAGAGATGTGGGGAAAGAGAGGCAGGGAAAGAGGCGCGGAAATAGACGCAGGGAAAGAGAGGCGGAGTATCAGATGTGGGGAATTCAAGGCGGGGAATCAGAGGCGGGGAAAGAGATGTGGGGAAAGAGAGGCAGGGAAAGAGGCAAGGAAATAGAGGTGGGGAATCAGAGGCAGGGAATCAGAGGCGGAGATCCAGAGGCAGGGAATCTGAGGCGGCGAATCTGAGGCGGGGAATCAGAGGCGTGGAATCAGAGGGGGGAATAGAGATGTGGGAAAAGAGAGGCGGCGAAAGGGAGGCGGGGAAAGAGTCAGAGACTCTGAAACAGGGAATCTGAGTCGGGGAATCAGAGTCGGGGAATCAGAGTCGGGGAATCAGAGTCGGGGAATCAGTGTCAGGGAATCAGAGTCGGGGAATCAGAGGTGGGGAAAGAGATGTGGGAAAAGAGAGGCAGAGAATGAGGCACGAAAATAGTGGCAGGGAAAGAGAGGCAGGGAATCAGAGGCGGGGAATCACAGGCGGGGAACCAGAGGCGGGGAATCAGAGGCTGAAATTAAAAGAGGGTGAATCAGAGGGGGGAAAAGAGATGTGGGGAAAGAAGGGCAGGGAAAGAGCCAGGGAAAGAGCCAGGGACTCTGAAGCAGGGAATCGGAGGCAGGGAATCGGTGGCAGGGAAACAGAGGAAGGGAATCAGAGTCGGAGAAATGGAGGCGGGGAATCAGAAGCGGGGAATCAGAAGCGGGGAATCAGAGGACGGAAAAGAGATGTGGGGAAAGAGAGGCAGAGAAAGAGAGGCGGGGTATCAGATGTGTGCAATCCGAGGCAAGGAATCAGAGGCGGGGAATCAGAGGCGGGGAATCAGAGGCGTGGAATCAGAGGCGGGGAATCTAAGGTGGGGAATCGGAGTCGGGGAATCAGAGTCGTGGAATCAGAGGCGGGGAATCAGAGGAGGAGAATCAGAGGAGGAGAATCAGAGGCGGGGAATCAGAGTCGGGGAATCAGAGGAGGGGAATCAGAGGCGGGGAATCAGAGGCGGGGAATCAGAGGCGGGGAATCAGAGGCGGGGAATCAGAGGTGGGGAATCAGTGGGCAGAAAAGAGATGTGGGGAAAGAGAGGCAGAGAAAGAGGCGTGGAAATAGACGCAGTGAAAGAGAGGAGGGGTATCAGATGCGGGGAATCCGAGGCGGGGAATCAGAGGCAGGAAAAGAGATGTGGGGAAAGAGAGGCCGGGAAAGAGGCACGGAAAGAGAGGTGGGAAATCAGAGGTGGGGAATCAGAGGCGGGGAATCAGAGGCGGGGAATCAGAGGCTTGGACTCAGAGGAGGTGTATCAGAGGCGGAGAAAAGGCGGCGTGGAATCAGAGGTGGGGAATCAGAGGGCGGAAATGAGATGTGGGAAAAGAGAGGCAGAGAAGGAGACACGAAAATAGTGGCAGGGAAAGAGAGGCAGGGAATCAGAGGCGGGGAATCAGAGGCGGGAAATCAGAGGCGGGGAATCAGAGGGCGGAAAAGAGATGTGGGGAAAGAGAGGCAGAGAAAGAGGCGTGGAAATAGACGCAGGGAAAGAGAGGCGGGGTATCAGATGTGGGGGATCCGAGGCGGGGAATCAGAGGTGGGGAAAGAGATGTGGAGAAAGAGAGGCAGGGAAAGAGGCAAGGAAAGAGAGGCGGGGAAAGAGGCACGGAAAGAGAGGTGGGAAATGAGAGGCGGGGAATCAGAGTCGTATTATCTGAGGTGGGGAATCTGAGGCGGGGAATCAGAGGCGGGGAAAGAGATGTGGGAAAAGAGAGGCAGAGAATGAGGCACGAAAATAGTGGCAGGGAAAGAGAGGCAGGGAATCAGAGGCGGGGAATCAGAGGCGGGGAATCAGAGGCGGGGAATCAGAGGCGGGGAATCAGAGGCGGGGAATCAGAGGAGGAGAATCAGAGGAGGAGAATCAGAGGCGGGGAATCAGAGGCGGGGAATCAGAGGTGGGGAATCAGAGGGCAGAAAAGAGATGTGGGGAAAGAGAGGCAGAGAAAGAGGCGTGGAAATAGACGCAGTGAAAGAGAGGAGGGGTATCAGATGCGGGGAATCCGAGGCGGGGAATCAGAGCCAGGAAAAGAGATGTGGGGAAAGAGAGGCCGGGAAAGAGGCACGGAAAGAGAGGTGGGAAATCACAGGTGGGGAATCAGAGGCGGGGAATCAGAGGCGGGGAATCAGAGGCTTGGACTCAGAGGAGGTGTATCAGAGGCGGAGAAAAGGCGGCGTGGAATCAGAGGTGGGGAATCAGAGGGCGGAAATGAGATGTGGGAAAAGAGAGGCAGAGAAGGAGGCACGAAAATAGTGGCAGGGAAAGAGAGGCAGGGAATCAGAGGCGGGGAATCAGAGGCGGGAAATCAGAGGCGGGGAATCAGAGGGCGGAAAAGAGATGTGGGGAAAGAGAGGCAGAGAAAGAGGCGTGGAAATAGACGCAGGGAAAGAGAGGCGGGGTATCAGATGTGGGGGATCCGAGGCGGGGAATCAGAGGTGGGGAAAGAGATGTGGAGAAAGAGAGGCAGGGAAAGAGGCAAGGAAAGAGAGGCGGGGAAAGAGGCACGGAAAGAGAGGTGGGAAATGAGAGGCGGGGAATCAGAGTCGTATTATCTGAGGTGGGGAATCTGAGGCGGGGAATCAGAGGCGGGGAAAGAGATGTGGGAAAAGAGAGGCAGAGAATGAGGCACGAAAATAGTGGCAGGGAAAGAGAGGCAGGGAATCAGAGGCGGGGAATCAGAGGCGGGGAATCAGAGGCGGGGAATCAGAGGCGGGGAAGCAGAGGCGGGGAATCAGAGGCGGGGAATCAGAGGCGGGGAATCAGAGGCGGAGAATCAGAGGCGGGGAATCAGAGGCGGGGAATCAGAGGCTGAGATTGAAAGGGGGAGAATCAGAAGGGGGAAAAGAAATGTGGGGAAAGAGAGGCATGGAAAGAGCCAGGGACTCTGAAGCAGGGAATCGGAGGCAGGGAAACAGAGTCGGAGAAACGGAGGCGGGGAATCAGAAGCGGGGAATCAGAGGGTGGAAAAGAGATGTGGGGAAAGAGAGGCAGGGAAAGAGGCGCGGAAATAGACGCAGGGAAAGAGAGGCGGAGTATCAGATGTGGGGAATTCAAGGCGGGGAATCAGAGGCGGGGAAAGAGATGTGGGGAAAGAGAGGCAGGGAAAGAGGCGGAGATCCAGAGGCAGGGAATCTGAGGCGGCGAATCTGAGGCGGGGAATCAGAGGCGTGGAATCAGAGGGGGGAATAGAGATGTGGGAAAAGAGAGGCGGCGAAAGGGAGGCGGGGAAAGAGTCAGAGACTCTGAAACAGGGAATCTGAGTCGGGGAATCAGAGTAGGGGAATCAGAGTCGGGGAATCAGTGTCAGGGAATCAGAGTCGGGGAATCAGAGGCAGGGAATCAGAGGCGGGGAATCAGAGGCGGGGAATCAGAGGCGGGGAAAGAGATGTGGGAAAAGAGAGGCAGAGAAGGAGGCACAAAAATAGTGGCAGGGAAAGAGAGGCGGGGAATCAGGGGCGGGGAATGAGAGGCGGGGAATCAGAGGCGTGGAATCAGAGGCGGGGAATCAGAGGCGGGGAATCAGAGTCATGGTATCAGAGGCGGGGAATCAGAGGCGGGGAATCAGAGGCGGGGAAAGAGATGTGGGAAAAGAGAGGCGGGGAAAGAGGCGCGGAAATAGACGCAGGGAAAGAGAGGCGGGGTATCAGATGTGGGGAATCCGAGGCGGGGAATCAGAGGCGGGGAAAGAGATGTGGGGAAAGAGAGGCAGGGAAAGAGGCGCGGAAATAGACGCAGGGAAAGAGAGGCGGGGTATCAGATGTGGGGAATCCGAGGCGGGGAATCAGAGGCGGGGAAAGAGATGTGGGGAAAGAGAGGCAGGGAAAGAGGCGCGGAAATAGACGCAGGGAAAGAGAGGCGGGGATTCAGAGGGGGGGAATCAGAGGCGGGGAATCAGAGGCGGGGAATCAGAGGCGGGGAATCAGAGGCGGGAAATCAGAGGCGGGGAATCAGAGGCGGGGAATCAGAGGCGGGGAACCACAGGCGGAGAATCAGAGGCTGAAATTAAAAGGGGGTGAATCAGAGGGGGGAAAAGAGATGTGGGGAAAGAAGGGCAGGGAAAGAGCCAGGGAAAGAGCCAGGGACTCTGAAGCAGGGAATCGGAGGCAGGGAATCGGAGGCAGGAAAACAGAGGAAGGGAATCAGAGTCGGAGAAATGGAGGCGGGGAATCAGAAGCGGGGAATCAGAAGCGGGGAATCAGAGGACGGAAAAGAGATGTGGCGAAAGAGAGGCAGAGAAAGAGAGGCGGGTTATCAGATGTGTGCAATCCGAGGCAAGGAATCAGGGGCGTGGAATCAGAGGCGTGGAATCTAAGGTGGGGAATCGGAGTCGGGGAATCAGAGGAGGGGAATCAGAGGCGGGGAATCAGAGGCGGGGAATCAGAGGCGGGGAATCAGAGGCGGGGAATCAGAGGCGGGGAATCAGAGGCGGGTTATCAGAGGCGGGGAATCAGAGGCAGAGGAACGGAGGCGTGGAATCAGAGGTGGGAAATCAGAGGGCAGAAAAGAGATGTGGGGAAAGAGAGGCAGAGAAAGAGGCGTGGAAATAGACGCAGTGAAAGAGAGGAGGGGTATCAGATGCGGGGAATCCGAGGCGGGGAATCAGAGGCAGGAAAAGAGATGTGGGGAAAGAGAGTCCGGGAAAGAGGCACGGAAAGAGAGGCGGGAAATCAGAGGTGGGGAATCAGAGGCGGGGAATCAGAGGCGGGGAATCAGAGGCGGGGAATCAGAGGCTTGGACTCAGAGGAGGTGTATCAGAGGCGGAGAAAAGGCGGCGTGGAATCAGAGGTGGGGAATCAGAGGGCGGAAATGAAATGTGGGAAAAGAGAGGCAGAGAAGGAGGCACGAAAATAGTGGCAGGGAAAGAGAGGCAGGGAATCAGAGGCGGGGAATCAGAGGCGGGGAATCAGAGGGCGGAAAAGAGATGTGGGAAAAGAGAGGCAGAGAAGGAGGCACAAAAATAGTGGCAGGGAAAGAGAGGCAGGGAATCAGAGGCGGGGAATCAGAGGCGGGGAATCAGAGGCGGGGAATCAGAGGCGGGGAATCAGAGGCGGGGAATCAGAGGCGGGGAATCAGAGGCGGGGAATCAGAGGCGGGGAATCAGAGGCGGGGAATCAGAGGCGGGGAATCAGAGGCGGGGAATCAGAGGCGGGGAATCAGAGGCGGGGAATCAGAGGCGGGGAATCAGAGGCGGGGAATCAGAGGTGGGGAATTTGAGGTGGGGATTCTGAGGTGGGAAATCAGAGGCTGAGATTGAAAGGGGGAGAATCAGAAGGGGGAAAAGAAATGTGGGGAAAGAGAGGCATGGAAAGAGCCAGGGACTCTGAAGCAGGGAATCGGAGGCAGGGAAACAGAGTCGGAGAAACGGAGGCGGGGAAGCAGAAGCGGGGAATCAGAGGGTGGAAAAGAGATGTGGGGAAAGAGAGGCAGGGAAAGAGGCGCGGAAATAGACGCAGGGAAAGAGAGGCGGAGTATCAGATGTGGGGAATTCAAGGCAGGGAATCTGAGGCGGGGAATCTGAGGTGGGGAATCTGAGGCGGGGAATCAGAGGGGGGAATAGAGATGTGGGAAAAGAGAGGCGGCGAAAGGGAGGCGGGGAAAGTGTCAGAGACTCTGAAGCAGGGAATCGGAGTCGGGGAATCAGAGTTGGGGAATCAGAGTCGGGGAATCAGAGTCGGGGAATCAGTGTCAGGGAATCAGAGGCGGGGAATCAGAGGCGGGGAATCAGAGGCGGGGAATCAGAGGCGGGGAATCAGAGGCGGGGAATCAGAGGCGGGGAATCAGAGGCGGAGAATCAGAGGCGGGGAATCAGAGGCGGGGAATCAGTGGGCGGAAATGAGATGTGGGAAAAGAGAGGCAGAGAAAGAGGCACGAAAATAGTGGCAGGGAAAGAGAGGCGGGGAATCAGAGGCGGGGAACCACAGGCGGGGAATCAGAGGCTGAAATTAAAAGGGGGTGAATCAGAGGGGGGAAAAGAGATGTGGGGAAAGAAGGGCAGGGAAAGAGCCAGGGAAAGAGCCAGGGACTCTGAAGCAGGGAATCGGAGGCAGGGAAACAGAGGAAGGGAATCAGAGTCGGAGAAATATAGGCGGGGAATCAGAGGCGGGGAATCAGAGGCGGGGAAGCAGAGGCGGGGAATCGGAGGTGGGGATTCTGAGGCAGGGAATCTGAGGTGGGGAATCTGAGGTGGGGGATCTGAGGTGGGGAATCCGAGGCTGAGATTCAAAGGGGGAGAATCAGAAGGGGGAAAAGATATGTAGGGAAAGAGAGGCATGGAAAGAGCCAGGGACTCTGAAGCAGGTAATCGGAGGCAGGTAAACAGAGTCGGAGAACGGAGGCGGGGAATCAGAAGCGGGGAATCAGAGGGCGGAAAAGAGATGTGGGGAAAGAGAGGCAGGGAAAGAGGCGCAGAAATAGACGCAGGGAAAGAGAGGCGGGGTATCAGATGTGGGGAATTCAAGGCGGGGAAAGAGATGTGGGGAAAGAGAGGCATGGAATCAGAGGTGGGGATTCAGAGGCAGGGAATCAGAGGCGTGGAATCAGAGGGGGGAATAGAGATGTGGGAAAAGAGAGGCGGCGAAAGGGAGGCGGGGAAAGAGTCAGAGACTCTGAAGCAGGGAATCGGAGTCGGGGAATCAGAGTCGGGGAATCAGAGTCGGGGATTCAGAGTCGGGGAATCAGAGGCGGGGAATTAGAGGCAGAGAATCAGAGGCGGGGAATCAGAGGCGGGGAATCAGAGGCGGGGAATTTGAGGTGGGGATTCTGAGGTGGGAAATCAGAGGCTGAGATTGAAAGGGGGAGAATCAGAAGGGGGAAAAGAAATGTGGGGAAAGAGAGGCATGGAAAGAGCCAGGGACTCTGAAGCAGGGAATCGGAGGCAGGGAAACAGAGTCGGAGAAACGGAGGCGGGGAATCAGAAGCGGGGAATCAGAGGGTGGAAAAGAGATATGGGGAAAGAGAGGCAGGGAAAGAGGCGCGGAAATAGACGCAGGGAAAGAGAGGCGGAGTATCAGATGTGGGGAATTCAAGGCGGGGAATCAGAGGCGGGGAAAGAGATGTGGGGAAAGAGAGGCAGGGAAAGACGCAAGGAAATAGAGGTGGGGAATCGGAGGCAGGGAAACAGAGGAAGGGAATCAGAGTCGGAGAAATATAGGCGGGGAATCAGAAGCGGGGAATCAGAGGCGGGGAAGCAGAGGCGGGGAATCAGAGGCGGGGAATCAGAGGCGGGGAATCAGAGGCGGGGAATCAGAGGCGGGGAATCAGAGGCGGGGAATCAGTGGGCGGAAATGAGATGTGGGAAAAGAGAGGCAGAGAAAGAGGCACGAAAATAGTGGCAGGGAAAGAGAGGCGGGGAATCAGAGGCGGGGAATCACAGGCGGGGAACCAGAGGCGGGGAATCAGAGGCTGAAATTAAAAGAGGGTGAATCAGAGGGGGGAAAAGAGATGTGGGGAAAGAAGGGCAGGGAAAGAGCCAGGGAAAGAGCCAGGGACTCTGAAGCAGGGAATCGGAGGCAGGGAATCGGAGGCAGGAAAACAGAGGAAGGGAATCAGAGTCGGAGAAATGGAGGCGGGGAATCAGAAGCGAGGAATCAGAAGCGGGGAATCAGAGGACGGAAAAGAGATGTGGCGAAAGAGAGGCAGAGAAAGAGAGGCGGGTTATCAGATGTGTGCAATCCGAGGCAAGGAATCAGAGGCGGGGAATCAGAGGCGGGGAATCAGAGGCGTGGAATCAGAGGCGGGGAATCGAAGGTGGGGAATCGGAGTCGGGGAATCAGAGTCGTGGAATCAGAGGCGGGGAATCAGAGGCGGGGAATCAGAGTCGGGGAATCAGAGGCGGGGAATCAGAGGCGGGGAATCAGAGGCGGGGAATCAGAGGCGGGGAATCAGAGGCGGGGTATCAGAGGCGGGGTATCAGAAGCTGGGAATCAGAGGCGGGGAATCAGAGGCGGGGTATCAGAGGCGGGGTATCAGAGGCGGGGTATCAGAGGCAGAGGAACGGAGGCGTGGAATCAGAGGTGGGGAATCAGAGGGCAGAAAAGAGATGTGGGGAAAGAGAGGCAGAGAAAGAGGCGTGGAAATAGACGCAGTGAAAGAGAGGAGGGGTATCAGATGCGGGGAATCCGAGGCGGGGAATCAGAGGCAGGAAAAGAGATGTGGGGAAAGAGAGTCCGGGAAAGAGGCACGGAAAGAGAGGCGGGAAATCAGAGGTGGGGAATCAGAGGCGGGGAATCAGAGGCGGGGAATCAGAGGCGGGGAATCTGAGGCGGGGAATCAGAGGCTGGGAAAGACATGTGGGAAAGGAGAGGCAGAGAAGAAGGCACAAAAATAGTGGCAGTGAAAGAGAGGCGGGGAATCAGGGGCGGGGAATCAGAGGCGGGGAATCAGAGGCGTGGAATCAGAGGCGGGGAATCAGAGGCGGGGAATCAGAGTCATGGTATCAGAGGCGGGGAATCTGAGGCGGGGAATCAGAGGCGGGGAAAGAGATGTGGGAAAAGAGAGGCAGGGAAAGAGGCGCGGAAATAGACGCAGGGAAAGAGAGGCGGGGTATCAGATGTGGGGAATCCGAGGCGGGGAATCAGAGGCGGGGAAAGAGATGTGGGGAAAGAGAGGCAGGGAAAGAGGCGCGGAAATAGACGCAGGGAAAGAGAGGCGGGGTATCAGATGTGGGGAATCTGAGGCGGGGAATCAGAAGTGGGGAAAGAGATGTGGGGAAAGAGAGGCAGGGAAAGACGCAAGGAAAGAGAGGCGGGGAAAGAGGCACGGAAAGAGAGGCGGGGAAAGAGGCACGGAAAGAGAGGCGGGAAATCAGAGTCGTGGTATCAGAGGCGGGGAATCTGAGGTGGAAAATCTGAGGTGGGGAATCAGAGGCGTGGAATCCGAGGCGGGGCATCAGAGGCAGGAAAAGTGATGTGGGGAAAGAGAGGCCGGGAAAGAGGCACGGAAAGAGAGGCGGGAAATCAGAGGCGGTGAATCACAGGCGGGGAATCAGAGGCGGGGAATCAGAGTCGTATTATCTGAGGTGGGGAATCTGAGGCGGGGAATCAGAGGCGGGGAAAGAGATGTGGGAAAAGAGAGGCAGAGAAGGAGGCACGAAAATAGTGGCAGGGAAAGAGAGGCAGGGAATCAGAGGCGGGGAATCAGAGGCGGGGAATCAGAGGCGGGGAATCAGAGGGGGGAATAGAGATGTGGGAAAAGAGAGGCGGCGAAAGGGAGGCGGGGAAAGAGTCAGAGACTCTGAAGCAGGGAATTGGAGTCGAAGAAATGGAGGCGGGGAATCAGTGGCGGAGAATCAGAGGCAGGGAATCAGAGGCGGAGAATCAGAGGCGGGGAATCAGAGGCGGGGAATCAGAGGCGGGGAATCAGTGGGCGGAAATGAGATGTGGGAATAGAGAGGCAGAGAAAGAGGCACGAAAATAGTGGCAGGGAAAGAGAGGCGGGGAATCAGAGGCGGGGAATCACAGGCGGGGAACCAGAGGCGGGGAATCAGAGGCTGAAATTAAAAGAGGGTGAATCAGAGGGGGGAAAAGAGATGTGGGGAAAGAAGGGCAGAGAAAGAGCCAGGGAAAGAGCCAGGGACTCTGAAGCAGGGAATCGGAGGCAGGGAATCGGAGGCAGGGAAACAGAGGAAGGGAATCAGAGTCGGAGGAATGGAGGCGGAGAATCAGAAGCGGGGAATCAGAAGCGGGGAATCAGAAGCGGGGAATCAGAGGACGGAAAAGAGATGTGGGGAAAGAGAGGCAGAGAAAGAGAGGCGGGGTATCAGATGTGTGCAATCCGAGGCGTGGAATCAGAGGCGGGGAATCTAAGGTGGGGAATCGGAGTCGGGGAATCAGAGTCGTGGAATCAGAGGCGGGGAATCAGAGGAGGAGAATCAGAGGAGGAGAATCAGAGGCAGGGAATCAGAGTCGTGGAATCAGAGGAGGGGAATCAGAGGCGGGGAATCAGAGGCGGGGAATCAGAGGCGGGGAATCAGAGGCGGGGAATCAGAGGCGGGGAATCAGAGGCGGGGTATCAGAGGCGGGGTATCAGAGGCAGAGGAACGGAGGCGTGGAAATAGACGCAGTGAAAGAGAGGAGGGGTATCAGATGCGGGGAATCCGAGGCGGGGAATAAGAGGCAGGAAAAGAGATGTGGGGAAAGAGAGGCCGGGAAGGAGGCACGGAAAGAGAGGCGGGAAATCAGAGGTGGGGAATCAGAGGCGGGGAATCAGAGACGGGGAATCAGAGGGCGGAAAAGAGATGTGGGGAAAGAGAGGCAGAGAAAGAGGCGTGGAAATAGACGCAGGGAAAGAGAGGCGGGGTATCAGATGTGGGGGATCCGAGGCGGGGAATCAGAGGTGGGGAAAGAGATGTGGAGAAAGAGAGGCAGGGAAAGAGGCAAGGAAAGAGAGGCGGGGAAAGAGGCACGGAAAGAGAGGTGGGAAATCAGAGGCGGGGAATCAGAGGCGTGGAATCCGAGGCGGGGAATCAGAGGCAGGAAAAGAGATGTGGGGAAAGAGAGGCCGGGAAAGAGGCACGGAAAGAGAGGCGGGAAATCAGAGGCGAGGAATCAGAGGCGGGGAATCAGAGTCGTGGTTTCAGAGGCGGGGAATCTGAGGCGGGGAATCAGAGGCTGGGAAAGACATGTGGGAAAAGAGAGGCAGAGAAGGAGGCACAAAAATAGTGGCAGGGAAAGAGAGGCGGGGAATCAGGGGCGGGGAATGAGAAGCGGGGAATCAGAGTCGGGGAATCAGAGGCGGGGAATCAGAGGCGGGGAATCAGAGGCGGGGAATCAGAGGCGGGGAATCAGAGGCGGGGAATCAGAGGCGGGGTATCAGAGGCGGGGTATCAGAGGGAGAGGAACGGAGGCGTGGAATCAGAGGTGGGGAATCAGAGGGCGGAAAAGAGATGTAGGGAAAGAGAGGCAGAGAAAGAAGCGTGGAAATAGACGCAGTGAAAGAGAGGAGGGGTATCAGATGCGGGGAATACGAGGCGGGGTATCAGAGGCAGGAAAAGAGGTGTGGGGAAAGAGAGGCCGGGAAAGAGGCACGGAAAGAGAGGCGGGAAATCAGAGGCGGGGAATCAGAGGCGGGGAATCAGAGGCGGGGAATCAGAGGCGGGGAATCAGAGGCGGGGAATCAGAGGCGGGGAATCAGAGGCGGGGAATCAGAGGCGGGGAATGAGAAGCGGGGAATCAGAGGCGGGGTATCAGAGGCGGGGTATCAGAGGCAGAGGAACGGAGGCGTGGAATCAGAGGTGGGGAATCAGAGGGCGGAAAAGAGATGTAGGGAAAGAGAGGCAGAGAAAGAAGCGTGGAAATAGACGCAGTGAAAGAGAGGAGGGGTATCAGATGCGGGGAATACGAGGCGGGGTATCAGAGGCAGGAAAAGAGGTGTGGGGAAAGAGAGGCCGGGAAAGAGGCACGGAAAGAGAGGTGGGAAATCAGAGGCGGGGAATCAGGCGAGGAATCAGAGTCGTGGTATCAGAGGCAGGGAATCTGAGGCGGGGAATCAGAGGCTGGGAATCAGAGGCGGGGAATCAGACGCGGGAAATCAGAGGCAGGGAATCAGAAGCGGGGAATCAGAGGACGGAAAAGAGATGTGGGGAAAGAGAGGCAGAGAAAGAGAGGCGGGGTATCAGATGTGTGCAATCCGAGGCGTGGAATCAGAGGCGGGGAATCTAAGGTGGGGAATCGGAGTCGGGGAATCAGAGTCGTGGAATCAGAGGCGGGGAATCAGAGGAGGAGAATCAGAGGAGGAGAATCAGAGGCAGGGAATCAGAGTCGTGGAATCAGAGGAGGGGAATCAGAGGCGGGGAATCAGAGGCGGGGAATCAGAGGCGGGGAATCAGAGGCGGGGAATCAGAGGCGGGGTATCAGAGGCGGGGTATCAGAGGCAGAGGAACGGAGGCGTGGAAATAGACGCAGTGAAAGAGAGGAGGGGTATCAGATGCGGGGAATCCGAGGCGGGGAATAAGAGGCAGGAAAAGAGATGTGGGGAAAGAGAGGCCGGGAAGGAGGCACGGAAAGAGAGGCGGGAAATCAGAGGTGGGGAATCAGAGGCGGGGAATCAGAGGCGGGGAATCAGAGGGCGGAAAAGAGATGTGGGGAAAGAGAGGCAGAGAAAGAGGCGTGGAAATAGACGCAGGGAAAGAGAGGCGGGGTATCAGATGTGGGGGATCCGAGGCGGGGAATCAGAGGTGGGGAAAGAGATGTGGAGAAAGAGAGGCAGGGAAAGAGGCAAGGAAAGAGAGGCGGGGAAAGAGGCACGGAAAGAGAGGTGGGAAATCAGAGGCGGGGAATCAGAGGCGTGGAATCCGAGGCGGGGAATCAGAGGCAGGAAAAGAGATGTGGGGAAAGAGAGGCCGGGAAAGAGGCACGGAAAGAGAGGCGGGAAATCAGAGGCGAGGAATCAGAGGCGGGGAATCAGAGTCGTGGTTTCAGAGGCGGGGAATCTGAGGCGGGGAATCAGAGGCTGGGAAAGACATGTGGGAAAAGAGAGGCAGAGAAGGAGGCACAAAAATAGTGGCAGGGAAAGAGAGGCGGGGAATCAGGGGCGGGGAATGAGAAGCGGGGAATCAGAGTCGGGGAATCAGAGGCGGGGAATCAGAGGCGGGGAATCAGAGGCGGGGAATCAGAGGCGGGGAATCAGAGGCGGGGAATCAGAGGCGGGGAATCAGAGGCGGGGTATCAGAGGCGGGGTATCAGAGGCAGAGGAACGGAGGCGTGGAATCAGAGGTGGGGAATCAGAGGGCGGAAAAGAGATGTAGGGAAAGAGAGGCAGAGAAAGAAGCGTGGAAATAGACGCAGTGAAAGAGAGGAGGGGTATCAGATGCGGGGAATACGAGGCGGAGTATCAGAGGCAGGAAAAGAGGTGTGGGGAAAGAGAGGCCGGGAAAGAGGCACGGAAAGAGAGGCGGGAAATCAGAGGCGGGGAATCAGAGGCGGGGAATCAGAGGCGGGGAATCAGAGGCGGGGAATCAGAGGCGGGGAATCAGAGGCGGGGAATCAGAGTCGGGGAATCAGTGTCAGGGAATCAGAGTCGGGGAATCAGAGGCAGGGAATCAGAGGCGGGGAATCAGAGGCGGGGAATCAGAGGCGGGGAAAGAGATGTGGGAAAAGAGAGGCAGAGAAGGAGGCACAAAAATAGTGGCAGGGAAAGAGAGGCGGGGAATCAGGGGCGGGGAATGAGAGGCGGGGAATCAGAGGCGTGGAATCAGAGGCGGGGAATCAGAGGCGGGGAATCAGAGTCATGGTATCAGAGGCGGGGAATCAGAGGCGGGGAATCAGAGGCGGGGAAAGAGATATGGGAAAAGAGAGGCGGGGAAAGAGGCGCGGAAATAGACGCAGGGAAAGAGAGGCGGGGTATCAGATGTGGGGAATCCGAGGCGGGGAATCAGAGGCGGGGAAAGAGATGTGGGGAAAGAGAGGCAGGGAAAGAGGCGCGGAAATAGACGCAGGGAAAGAGAGGCGGGGTATCAGATGTGGGGAATCCGAGGCGGGGAATCAGAGGCGGGGAAAGAGATGTGGGGAAAGAGAGGCAGGGAAAGAGGCGCGGAAATAGACGCAGGGAAAGAGAGGCGGGGATTCAGAGGGGGGGAATCAGAGGCGGGGAATCAGAGGCGGGGAATCAGAGGCGGGGAATCAGAGGCGGGAAATCAGAGGCGGGGAATCAGAGGCGGGGAATCAGAGGCGGGGAACCACAGGCGGAGAATCAGAGGCTGAAATTAAAAGGGGGTGAATCAGAGGGGGGAAAAGAGATGTGGGGAAAGAAGGGCAGGGAAAGAGCCAGGGAAAGAGCCAGGGACTCTGAAGCAGGGAATCGGAGGCAGGGAATCGGAGGCAGGAAAACAGAGGAAGGGAATCAGAGTCGGAGAAATGGAGGCGGGGAATCAGAAGCGGGGAATCAGAAGCGGGGAATCAGAGGACGGAAAAGAGATGTGGCGAAAGAGAGGCAGAGAAAGAGAGGCGGGTTATCAGATGTGTGCAATCCGAGGCAAGGAATCAGGGGCGTGGAATCAGAGGCGTGGAATCTAAGGTGGGGAATCGGAGTCGGGGAATCAGAGGAGGGGAATCAGAGGCGGGGAATCAGAGGCGGGGAATCAGAGGCGGGGAATCAGAGGCGGGGAATCAGAGGCGGGTTATCAGAGGCGGGGAATCAGAGGCAGAGGAACGGAGGCGTGGAATCAGAGGTGGGAAATCAGAGGGCAGAAAAGAGATGTGGGGAAAGAGAGGCAGAGAAAGAGGCGTGGAAATAGACGCAGTGAAAGAGAGGAGGGGTATCAGATGCGGGGAATCCGAGGCGGGGAATCAGAGGCAAGAAAAGAGATGTGGGGAAAGAGAGTCCGGGAAAGAGGCACGGAAAGAGAGGCGGGAAATCAGAGGTGGGGAATCAGAGGCGGGGAATCAGAGGCGGGGAATCAGAGGCGGGGAATCAGAGGCTTGGACTCAGAGGAGGTGTATCAGAGGCGGAGAAAAGGCGGCGTGGAATCAGAGGTGGGGAATCAGAGGGCGGAAATGAAATGTGGGAAAAGAGAGGCAGAGAAGGAGGCACGAAAATAGTGGCAGGGAAAGAGAGGCAGGGAATCAGAGGCGGGGAATCAGAGGCGGGGAATCAGAGGGCGGAAAAGAGATGTGGGAAAAGAGAGGCAGAGAAGGAGGCACAAAAATAGTGGCAGGGAAAGAGAGGCAGGGAATCAGAGGCGGGGAATCAGAGGCGGGGAATCAGAGGCGGGGAATCAGAGGCGGGGAATCAGAGGCGGGGAATCAGAGGCGGGGAATCAGAGGCGGGGAATCAGAGGCGGGGAATCAGAGGCGGGGAATCAGAGGCGGGGAATCAGAGGCGGGGAATCAGAGGCGGGGAATCAGAGGCGGGGAATCAGAGGTGGGGAATTTGAGGTGGGGATTCTGAGGTGGGAAATCAGAGGCTGAGATTGAAAGGGGGAGAATCAGAAGGGGGAAAAGAAATGTGGGGAAAGAGAGGCATGGAAAGAGCCAGGGACTCTGAAGCAGGGAATCGGAGGCAGGGAAACAGAGTCGGAGAAACGGAGGCGGGGAAGCAGAAGCGGGGAATCAGAGGGTGGAAAAGAGATGTGGGGAAAGAGAGGCAGGGAAAGAGGCGCGGAAATAGACGCAGGGAAAGAGAGGCGGAGTATCAGATGTGGGGAATTCAAGGCAGGGAATCTGAGGCGGGGAATCTGAGGTGGGGAATCTGAGGCGGGGAATCAGAGGGGGGAATAGAGATGTGGGAAAAGAGAGGCGGCGAAAGGGAGGCGGGGAAAGTGTCAGAGACTCTGAAGCAGGGAATCGGAGTCGGGGAATCAGAGTTGGGGAATCAGAGTCGGGGAATCAGTGTCAGGGAATCAGAGGCGGGGAATCAGAGGCGGGGAATCAGAGGCGGGGAATCAGAGGCGGGGAATCAGAGGCGGGGAATCAGAGGCGGAGAATCAGAGGCGGGGAATCAGAGGCGGGGAATCAGTGGGCGGAAATGAGATGTGGGAAAAGAGAGGCAGAGAAAGAGGCACGAAAATAGTGGCAGGGAAAGAGAGGCGGGGAATCAGAGGCGGGGAACCACAGGCGGGGAATCAGAGGCTGAAATTAAAAGGGGGTGAATCAGAGGGGGGAAAAGAGATGTGGGGAAAGAAGGGCAGGGAAAGAGCCAGGGAAAGAGCCAGGGACTCTGAAGCAGGGAATCGGAGGCAGGGAAACAGAGGAAGGGAATCAGAGTCGGAGAAATATAGGCGGGGAATCAGAGGCGGGGAATCAGAGGCGGGGAAGCAGAGGCGGGGAATCGGAGGTGGGGATTCTGAGGCAGGGAATCTGAGGTGGGGAATCTGAGGTGGGGAATCTGAGGTGGGGAATCCGAGGCTGAGATTCAAAGGGGGAGAATCAGAAGGGGGAAAAGATATGTAGGGAAAGAGAGGCATGGAAAGAGCCAGGGACTCTGAAGCAGGTAATCGGAGGCAGGTAAACAGAGTCGGAGAACGGAGGCGGGGAATCAGAAGCGGGGAATCAGAGGGCGGAAAAGAGATGTGGGGAAAGAGAGGCAGGGAAAGAGGCGCAGAAATAGACGCAGGGAAAGAGAGGCGGGGTATCAGATGTGGGGAATTCAAGGCGGGGAAAGAGATGTGGGGAAAGAGAGGCAGGGAAAGAGGCAAGGAAATAGAGGCGGGGAATCAGAGGTGGGGATTCAGAGGCAGGGAATCAGAGGCGTGGAATCAGAGGGGGGAATAGAGATGTGGGAAAAGAGAGGCGGCGAAAGGGAGGCGGGGAAAGAGTCAGAGACTCTGAAGCAGGGAATCGGAGTCGGGGAATCAGAGTCGGGGAATCAGAGTCGGGGATTCAGAGTCGGGGAATCAGAGGCGGGGAATTAGAGGCAGAGAATCAGAGGCGGGGAATCAGAGGCGGGGAATCAGAGGCGGGGAATTTGAGGTGGGGATTCTGAGGTGGGAAATCAGAGGCTGAGATTGAAAGGGGGAGAATCAGAAGGGGGAAAAGAAATGTGGGGAAAGAGAGGCATGGAAAGAGCCAGGGACTCTGAAGCAGGGAATCGGAGGCAGGGAAACAGAGTCGGAGAAACGGAGGCGGGGAATCAGAAGCGGGGAATCAGAGGGTGGAAAAGAGATATGGGGAAAGAGAGGCAGGGAAAGAGGCGCGGAAATAGACGCAGGGAAAGAGAGGCGGAGTATCAGATGTGGGGAATTCAAGGCGGGGAATCAGAGGCGGGGAAAGAGATGTGGGGAAAGAGAGGCAGGGAAAGACGCAAGGAAATAGAGGTGGGGAATCGGAGGCAGGGAAACAGAGGAAGGGAATCAGAGTCGGAGAAATATAGGCGGGGAATCAGAAGCGGGGAATCAGAGGCGGGGAAGCAGAGGCGGGGAATCAGAGGCGGGGAATCAGAGGCGGGGAATCAGAGGCGGGGAATCAGAGGCGGGGAATCAGAGGCGGGGAATCAGTGGGCGGAAATGAGATGTGGGAAAAGAGAGGCAGAGAAAGAGGCACGAAAATAGTGGCAGGGAAAGAGAGGCGGGGAATCAGAGGCGGGGAATCACAGGCGGGGAACCAGAGGCGGGGAATCAGAGGCTGAAATTAAAAGAGGGTGAATCAGAGGGGGGAAAAGAGATGTGGGGAAAGAAGGGCAGGGAAAGAGCCAGGGAAAGAGCCAGGGACTCTGAAGCAGGGAATCGGAGGCAGGGAATCGGAGGCAGGAAAACAGAGGAAGGGAATCAGAGTCGGAGAAATGGAGGCGGGGAATCAGAAGCGAGGAATCAGAAGCGGGGAATCAGAGGACGGAAAAGAGATGTGGCGAAAGAGAGGCAGAGAAAGAGAGGCGGGTTATCAGATGTGTGCAATCCGAGGCAAGGAATCAGAGGCGGGGAATCAGAGGCGGGGAATCAGAGGCGTGGAATCAGAGGCGGGGAATCGAAGGTGGGGAATCGGAGTCGGGGAATCAGAGTCGTGGAATCAGAGGCGGGGAATCAGAGGCGGGGAATCAGAGTCGGGGAATCAGAGGCGGGGAATCAGAGGCGGGGAATCAGAGGCGGGGAATCAGAGGCGGGGTATCAGAGGCGGGGTATCAGAAGCTGGGAATCAGAGGCGGGGAATCAGAGGCGGGGTATCAGAGGCGGGGTATCAGAGGCGGGGTATCAGAGGCAGAGGAACGGAGGCGTGGAATCAGAGGTGGGGAATCAGAGGGCAGAAAAGAGATGTGGGGAAAGAGAGGCAGAGAAAGAGGCGTGGAAATAGACGCAGTGAAAGAGAGGAGGGGTATCAGATGCGGGGAATCCGAGGCGGGGAATCAGAGGCAGGAAAAGAGATGTGGGGAAAGAGAGTCCGGGAAAGAGGCACGGAAAGAGAGGCGGGAAATCAGAGGTGGGGAATCAGAGGCGGGGAATCAGAGGCGGGGAATCAGAGGCGGGGAATCTGAGGCGGGGAATCAGAGGCTGGGAAAGACATGTGGGAAAGGAGAGGCAGAGAAGAAGGCACAAAAATAGTGGCAGTGAAAGAGAGGCGGGGAATCAGGGGCGGGGAATCAGAGGCGGGGAATCAGAGGCGTGGAATCAGAGGCGGGGAATCAGAGGCGGGGAATCAGAGTCATGGTATCAGAGGCGGGGAATCAGAGGCGGGGAATCAGAGGCGGGGAATCAGAGTCATGGTATCAGAGGCGGGGAATCTGAGGCGGGGAATCAGAGGCGGGGAAAGAGATGTGGGAAAAGAGAGGCAGGGAAAGAGGCGCGGAAATAGACGCAGGGAAAGAGAGGCGGGGTATCAGATGTGGGGAATCCGAGGCGGGGAATCAGAGGCGGGGAAAGAGATGTGGGGAAAGAGAGGCAGGGAAAGAGGCGCGGAAATAGACGCAGGGAAAGAGAGGCGGGGTATCAGATGTGGGGAATCTGAGGCGGGGAATCAGAAGTGGGGAAAGAGATGTGGGGAAAGAGAGGCAGGGAAAGACGCAAGGAAAGAGAGGCGGGGAAAGAGGCACGGAAAGAGAGGCGGGGAAAGAGGCACGGAAAGAGAGGCGGGAAATCAGAGTCGTGGTATCAGAGGCGGGGAATCTGAGGTGGAAAATCTGAGGTGGGGAATCAGAGGCGTGGAATCCGAGGCGGGGCATCAGAGGCAGGAAAAGTGATGTGGGGAAAGAGAGGCCGGGAAAGAGGCACGGAAAGAGAGGCGGGAAATCAGAGGCGGTGAATCACAGGCGGGGAATCAGAGGCGGGGAATCAGAGTCGTATTATCTGAGGTGGGGAATCTGAGGCGGGGAATCAGAGGCGGGGAAAGAGATGTGGGAAAAGAGAGGCAGAGAAGGAGGCACGAAAATAGTGGCAGGGAAAGAGAGGCAGGGAATCAGAGGCGGGGAATCAGAGGCGGGGAATCAGAGGCGGGGAATCAGAGGGGGGAATAGAGATGTGGGAAAAGAGAGGCGGCGAAAGGGAGGCGGGGAAAGAGTCAGAGACTCTGAAGCAGGGAATTGGAGTCGAAGAAATGGAGGCGGGGAATCAGTGGCGGAGAATCAGAGGCAGGGAATCAGAGGCGGAGAATCAGAGGCGGGGAATCAGAGGCGGGGAATCAGAGGCGGGGAATCAGTGGGCGGAAATGAGATGTGGGAATAGAGAGGCAGAGAAAGAGGCACGAAAATAGTGGCAGGGAAAGAGAGGCGGGGAATCAGAGGCGGGGAATCACAGGCGGGGAACCAGAGGCGGGGAATCAGAGGCTGAAATTAAAAGAGGGTGAATCAGAGGGGGGAAAAGAGATGTGGGGAAAGAAGGGCAGGGAAAGAGCCAGGGAAAGAGCCAGGGACTCTGAAGCAGGGAATCGGAGGCAGGGAATCGGAGGCAGGGAAACAGAGGAAGGGAATCAGAGTCGGAGAAATGGAGGCGGAGAATCAGAAGCGGGGAATCAGAAGCGGGGAATCAGAAGCGGGGAATCAGAGGACGGAAAAGAGATGTGGGGAAAGAGAGGCAGAGAAAGAGAGGCGGGGTATCAGATGTGTGCAATCCGAGGCGTGGAATCAGAGGCGGGGAATCTAAGGTGGGGAATCGGAGTCGGGGAATCAGAGTCGTGGAATCAGAGGCGGGGAATCAGAGGAGGAGAATCAGAGGAGGAGAATCAGAGGCAGGGAATCAGAGTCGTGGAATCAGAGGCGGGGAAGCAGAGGCGGGGAATCAGAGGCGGGGAATCAGAGGCGGGGAATCAGAGGCGGGGAATCAGAGGCGGGGAATCAGAGGCGGGGAATCAGTGGGCGGAAATGAGATGTGGGAAAAGAGAGGCAGAGAAAGAGGCACGAAAATAGTGGCAGGGAAAGAGAGGCGGGGAATCAGAGGCGGGGAATCACAGGCGGGGAACCAGAGGCGGGGAATCAGAGGCTGAAATTAAAAGAGGGTGAATCAGAGGGGGGAAAAGAGATGTGGGGAAAGAAGGGCAGGGAAAGAGCCAGGGAAAGAGCCAGGGACTCTGAAGCAGGGAATCGGAGGCAGGGAATCGGAGGCAGGAAAACAGAGGAAGGGAATCAGAGTCGGAGAAATGGAGGCGGGGAATCAGAAGCGAGGAATCAGAAGCGGGGAATCAGAGGACGGAAAAGAGATGTGGCGAAAGAGAGGCAGAGAAAGAGAGGCGGGTTATCAGATGTGTGCAATCCGAGGCAAGGAATCAGAGGCGGGGAATCAGAGGCGGGGAATCAGAGGCGTGGAATCAGAGGCGGGGAATCGAAGGTGGGGAATCGGAGTCGGGGAATCAGAGTCGTGGAATCAGAGGCGGGGAATCAGAGGCGGGGAATCAGAGTCGGGGAATCAGAGGCGGGGAATCAGAGGCGGGGAATCAGAGGCGGGGAATCAGAGGCGGGGTATCAGAGGCGGGGTATCAGAAGCTGGGAATCAGAGGCGGGGAATCAGAGGCGGGGTATCAGAGGCGGGGTATCAGAGGCGGGGTATCAGAGGCAGAGGAACGGAGGCGTGGAATCAGAGGTGGGGAATCAGAGGGCAGAAAAGAGATGTGGGGAAAGAGAGGCAGAGAAAGAGGCGTGGAAATAGACGCAGTGAAAGAGAGGAGGGGTATCAGATGCGGGGAATCCGAGGCGGGGAATCAGAGGCAGGAAAAGAGATGTGGGGAAAGAGAGTCCGGGAAAGAGGCACGGAAAGAGAGGCGGGAAATCAGAGGTGGGGAATCAGAGGCGGGGAATCAGAGGCGGGGAATCAGAGGCGGGGAATCTGAGGCGGGGAATCAGAGGCTGGGAAAGACATGTGGGAAAGGAGAGGCAGAGAAGAAGGCACAAAAATAGTGGCAGTGAAAGAGAGGCGGGGAATCAGGGGCGGGGAATCAGAGGCGGGGAATCAGAGGCGTGGAATCAGAGGCGGGGAATCAGAGGCGGGGAATCAGAGTCATGGTATCAGAGGCGGGGAATCAGAGGCGGGGAATCAGAGGCGGGGAATCAGAGTCATGGTATCAGAGGCGGGGAATCTGAGGCGGGGAATCAGAGGCGGGGAAAGAGATGTGGGAAAAGAGAGGCAGGGAAAGAGGCGCGGAAATAGACGCAGGGAAAGAGAGGCGGGGTATCAGATGTGGGGAATCCGAGGCGGGGAATCAGAGGCGGGGAAAGAGATGTGGGGAAAGAGAGGCAGGGAAAGAGGCGCGGAAATAGACGCAGGGAAAGAGAGGCGGGGTATCAGATGTGGGGAATCTGAGGCGGGGAATCAGAAGTGGGGAAAGAGATGTGGGGAAAGAGAGGCAGGGAAAGACGCAAGGAAAGAGAGGCGGGGAAAGAGGCACGGAAAGAGAGGCGGGGAAAGAGGCACGGAAAGAGAGGCGGGAAATCAGAGTCGTGGTATCAGAGGCGGGGAATCTGAGGTGGAAAATCTGAGGTGGGGAATCAGAGGCGTGGAATCCGAGGCGGGGCATCAGAGGCAGGAAAAGTGATGTGGGGAAAGAGAGGCCGGGAAAGAGGCACGGAAAGAGAGGCGGGAAATCAGAGGCGGTGAATCACAGGCGGGGAATCAGAGGCGGGGAATCAGAGTCGTATTATCTGAGGTGGGGAATCTGAGGCGGGGAATCAGAGGCGGGGAAAGAGATGTGGGAAAAGAGAGGCAGAGAAGGAGGCACGAAAATAGTGGCAGGGAAAGAGAGGCAGGGAATCAGAGGCGGGGAATCAGAGGCGGGGAATCAGAGGCGGGGAATCAGAGGGGGGAATAGAGATGTGGGAAAAGAGAGGCGGCGAAAGGGAGGCGGGGAAAGAGTCAGAGACTCTGAAGCAGGGAATTGGAGTCGAAGAAATGGAGGCGGGGAATCAGTGGCGGAGAATCAGAGGCAGGGAATCAGAGGCGGAGAATCAGAGGCGGGGAATCAGAGGCGGGGAATCAGAGGCGGGGAATCAGTGGGCGGAAATGAGATGTGGGAATAGAGAGGCAGAGAAAGAGGCACGAAAATAGTGGCAGGGAAAGAGAGGCGGGGAATCAGAGGCGGGGAATCACAGGCGGGGAACCAGAGGCGGGGAATCAGAGGCTGAAATTAAAAGAGGGTGAATCAGAGGGGGGAAAAGAGATGTGGGGAAAGAAGGGCAGGGAAAGAGCCAGGGAAAGAGCCAGGGACTCTGAAGCAGGGAATCGGAGGCAGGGAATCGGAGGCAGGGAAACAGAGGAAGGGAATCAGAGTCGGAGAAATGGAGGCGGAGAATCAGAAGCGGGGAATCAGAAGCGGGGAATCAGAAGCGGGGAATCAGAGGACGGAAAAGAGATGTGGGGAAAGAGAGGCAGAGAAAGAGAGGCGGGGTATCAGATGTGTGCAATCCGAGGCGTGGAATCAGAGGCGGGGAATCTAAGGTGGGGAATCGGAGTCGGGGAATCAGAGTCGTGGAATCAGAGGCGGGGAATCAGAGGAGGAGAATCAGAGGAGGAGAATCAGAGGCAGGGAATCAGAGTCGTGGAATCAGAGGAGGGGAATCAGAGGCGGGGAATCAGAGGCGGGGAATCAGAGGCGGGGAATCAGAGGCGGGGAATCAGAGGCGGGGTATCAGAGGCGGGGTATCAGAGGCAGAGGAACGGAGGCGTGGAAATAGACGCAGTGAAAGAGAGGAGGGGTATCAGATGCGGGGAATCCGAGGCGGGGAATAAGAGGCAGGAAAAGAGATGTGGGGAAAGAGAGGCCGGGAAGGAGGCACGGAAAGAGAGGCGGGAAATCAGAGGTGGGGAATCAGAGGCGGGGAATCAGAGGCGGGGAATCAGAGGGCGGAAAAGAGATGTGGGGAAAGAGAGGCAGAGAAAGAGGCGTGGAAATAGACGCAGGGAAAGAGAGGCGGGGTATCAGATGTGGGGGATCCGAGGCGGGGAATCAGAGGTGGGGAAAGAGATGTGGAGAAAGAGAGGCAGGGAAAGAGGCAAGGAAAGAGAGGCGGGGAAAGAGGCACGGAAAGAGAGGTGGGAAATCAGAGGCGGGGAATCAGAGGCGTGGAATCCGAGGCGGGGAATCAGAGGCAGGAAAAGAGATGTGGGGAAAGAGAGGCCGGGAAAGAGGCACGGAAAGAGAGGCGGGAAATCAGAGGCGAGGAATCAGAGGCGGGGAATCAGAGTCGTGGTTTCAGAGGCGGGGAATCTGAGGCGGGGAATCAGAGGCTGGGAAAGACATGTGGGAAAAGAGAGGCAGAGAAGGAGGCACAAAAATAGTGGCAGGGAAAGAGAGGCGGGGAATCAGGGGCGGGGAATGAGAAGCGGGGAATCAGAGTCGGGGAATCAGAGGCGGGGAATCAGAGGCGGGGAATCAGAGGCGGGGAATCAGAGGCGGGGAATCAGAGGCGGGGAATCAGAGGCGGGGAATCAGAGGCGGGGTATCAGAGGCGGGGTATCAGAGGCAGAGGAACGGAGGCGTGGAATCAGAGGTGGGGAATCAGAGGGCGGAAAAGAGATGTAGGGAAAGAGAGGCAGAGAAAGAAGCGTGGAAATAGACGCAGTGAAAGAGAGGAGGGGTATCAGATGCGGGGAATACGAGGCGGGGTATCAGAGGCAGGAAAAGAGGTGTGGGGAAAGAGAGGCCGGGAAAGAGGCACGGAAAGAGAGGCGGGAAATCAGAGGCGGGGAATCAGAGGCGGGGAATCAGAGGCGGGGAATCAGAGGCGGGGAATCAGAGGCGGGGAATCAGAGGCGGGGAATCAGAGGCGGGGAATCAGAGGCGGGGAATCAGAGGCGGGGAATCAGAGGCGGGGAATCAGAGGCGGGGAATCAGAGGCGGGGAATGAGAAGCGGGGAATCAGAGGCGGGGTATCAGAGGCGGGGTATCAGAGGCAGAGGAACGGAGGCGTGGAATCAGAGGTGGGGAATCAGAGGGCGGAAAAGAGATGTAGGGAAAGAGAGGCAGAGAAAGAAGCGTGGAAATAGACGCAGTGAAAGAGAGGAGGGGTATCAGATGCGGGGAATACGAGGCGGGATATCAGAGGCAGGAAAAGAGGTGTGGGGAAAGAGAGGCCGGGAAAGAGGCACGGAAAGAGAGGTGGGAAATCAGAGGCGGGGAATCAGGCGAGGAATCAGAGTCGTGGTATCAGAGGCAGGGAATCTGAGGCGGGGAATCAGAGGCTGGGAATCAGAGGCGGGGAATCAGACGCGGGAAATCAGAGGCAGGGAATCAGAAGCGGGGAATCAGAGGACGGAAAAGAGATGTGGGGAAAGAGAGGCAGAGAAAGAGAGGCGGGGTATCAGATGTGTGCAATCCGAGGCGTGGAATCAGAGGCGGGGAATCTAAGGTGGGGAATCGGAGTCGGGGAATCAGAGTCGTGGAATCAGAGGCGGGGAATCAGAGGAGGAGAATCAGAGGAGGAGAATCAGAGGCAGGGAATCAGAGTCGTGGAATCAGAGGAGGGGAATCAGAGGCGGGGAATCAGAGGCGGGGAATCAGAGGCGGGGAATCAGAGGCGGGGAATCAGAGGCGGGGTATCAGAGGCGGGGTATCAGAGGCAGAGGAACGGAGGCGTGGAAATAGACGCAGTGAAAGAGAGGAGGGGTATCAGATGCGGGGAATCCGAGGCGGGGAATAAGAGGCAGGAAAAGAGATGTGGGGAAAGAGAGGCCGGGAAGGAGGCACGGAAAGAGAGGCGGGAAATCAGAGGTGGGGAATCAGAGGCGGGGAATCAGAGGCGGGGAATCAGAGGGCGGAAAAGAGATGTGGGGAAAGAGAGGCAGAGAAAGAGGCGTGGAAATAGACGCAGGGAAAGAGAGGCGGGGTATCAGATGTGGGGGATCCGAGGCGGGGAATCAGAGGTGGGGAAAGAGATGTGGAGAAAGAGAGGCAGGGAAAGAGGCAAGGAAAGAGAGGCGGGGAAAGAGGCACGGAAAGAGAGGTGGGAAATCAGAGGCGGGGAATCAGAGGCGTGGAATCCGAGGCGGGGAATCAGAGGCAGGAAAAGAGATGTGGGGAAAGAGAGGCCGGGAAAGAGGCACGGAAAGAGAGGCGGGAAATCAGAGGCGAGGAATCAGAGGCGGGGAATCAGAGTCGTGGTTTCAGAGGCGGGGAATCTGAGGCGGGGAATCAGAGGCTGGGAAAGACATGTGGGAAAAGAGAGGCAGAGAAGGAGGCACAAAAATAGTGGCAGGGAAAGAGAGGCGGGGAATCAGGGGCGGGGAATGAGAAGCGGGGAATCAGAGTCGGGGAATCAGAGGCGGGGAATCAGAGGCGGGGAATCAGAGGCGGGGAATCAGAGGCGGGGAATCAGAGGCGGGGAATCAGAGGCGGGGAATCAGAGGCGGGGTATCAGAGGCGGGGAATCAGAGGCAGAGGAACGGAGGCGTGGAATCAGAGGTGGGGAATCAGAGGGCGGAAAAGAGATGTAGGGAAAGAGAGGCAGAGAAAGAAGCGTGGAAATAGACGCAGTGAAAGAGAGGAGGGGTATCAGATGCGGGGAATACGAGGCGGGGTATCAGAGGCAGGAAAAGAGGTGTGGGGAAAGAGAGGCCGGGAAAGAGGCACGGAAAGAGAGGCGGGAAATCAGAGGCGGGGAATCAGAGGCGGGGAATCAGAGGCGGGGAATCAGAGGCGGGGAATCAGAGGCGGGGAATCAGAGGCGGGGAATCAGAGGCGGGGAATCAGAGGCGGGGAATCAGAGGCGGGGAATCAGAGGCGGGGAATGAGAAGCGGGGAATCAGAGGCGGGGTATCAGAGGCGGGGTATCAGAGGCAGAGGAACGGAGGCGTGGAATCAGAGGTGGGGAATCAGAGGGCGGAAAAGAGATGTAGGGAAAGAGAGGCAGAGAAAGAAGCGTGGAAATAGACGCAGTGAAAGAGAGGAGGGGTATCAGATGCGGGGAATACGAGGCGGGGTATCAGAGGCAGGAAAAGAGGTGTGGGGAAAGAGAGGCCGGGAAAGAGGCACGGAAAGAGAGGTGGGAAATCAGAGGCGGGGAATCAGGCGAGGAATCAGAGTCGTGGTATCAGAGGCAGGGAATCTGAGGCGGGGAATCAGAGGCTGGGAATCAGAGGCGGGGAATCAGACGCGGGAAATCAGAGGCAGGGAATCAGAAGCGGGGAATCAGAGGGCGGAAAAGAGATGTGGGGAAAGAGAAGCAGGGAAATAGGCGCGGAAATAGACGCAGGGAAAGAGAGGCGGGGTATCAGATGTGGGGAATCCGAGGCGGGGAATCAGAGGCGGGGAAAGAGATGTGGGGAAAGAGAGGCAGGGAAAGAGGCAAGGAAATAGAGGTGGGGAATCAGAGGCGGGGAATCAGAGGCGGGGATTCAGAGGGGGGGAATCAGAGGCGGGGAATCAGAGGCGGGGAATCAGAGGCGGGGAATCAGAGGCGGGGAATCAGAGGCGGGGAAGCAGAGGCGGGGAATCATAGGCGGGGAATCAGAGGCGGGGAATTAGAGGTAAGGAATCTGAGGTGGTGAATCAAAGGCTGAGATTCAAAGGGGGTGAATCAGAGGGGGGAAAAGAGATTTGGGGAAATAGAAGCCGGGAAAGAGCCAGAGACGCTGAAGCAGGTAATCAGAGGCAGGGAAACAGAGGCAGGGAATCAGAGTCGGAGAAACGGAGGTGGGGAATCAGAAGCGGAGAATCAGAGGGCGGAAAAGAGATGTGGGGAAAGAGAGGCAGAGAAAGAGGCGCGGAAATAGACGCAGGGAAAGAGAGGCAGGGTATCAGATGTGGGGGATCTGAGGCGGGGAATCATAGGCTGGGAAAGAGATGTGGGAAAAGAGAGGCAGAGAAGGAGGCACAAAAATAGTGGCAGGGAAAGAGAGGCGGGGAATCAGAGGCGGGGAATCAGAGGCGGGGAATCAGAGGCGGGGAATCAGAGGCGGGCAATCAGAGGCGGGGAATCAGAGGCGGGGAATCAGAGGCGGGGAAAGAGAGGCAGAGAAGGAGGCACAAAAATAGTGGCAGGGAAAGAGAGGCGGGGAATCAGGGGCGGGGAATCAGAGGTGGGGAATCAGAGGCGGGGAATCACAGGCGGGGAATCACAGGCGGGGAATCAGAGTCGTGGTATCAGAGGCGGGGAATCTGAGGAGGGGAATCAGAGGCGGGGAAAGAGATGTGGGAAAAGAGAGGCAGAGAAGGAGGCACAAAAATAGTGGCAGGGAAAGAGAGGCGGGGAATCAGAGGCGGAGAATCAGAGGCGGGGAATCAGAGGCGGGGAATCAGAAGCGGGGAATCAGAGGGTGGAAAAGAGATGTGGGGAAAGAGAGGCAGGGAAAGAGGCGCGGAAATAGACGCAGGGAAAGAGAGGCGGGGTATCAGAGGCGGGGAATCAGAGGCGGGGAATCAGAGGCGGGGAATCAGAGGCGGGGAATCAGAGGCGGGGAATCAGAGGCGGGGAATCAGAGGCGGGGAATCAGAGGCGGGGAATCAGAGGCGTGGAATCAGAGGCGTGGAATCAGAGGCGTGGAATCAGAGGCGTGGAATAAGAGGCGTGGAATCAGAGGCGGGGATTCAGAGGGGGGAATAGAGATGTGGGAATGGAGAGGCGGGGAAAGAGCCAGGGACTGAAGCAGGGAATCAGAGTCGGGGAATCAGAGGCGGGGAATCAGAGGAGGAGAATCAGAGGCGGGGAATGAGAAGCGGGGAATGAGAAGCGGGGAATCAGAGGCGGGGAATCAGAGGCGGAGAATCAGAGGTGAAGAAAGAGATTTGGAGAAAGAGGCAGAGAAAGAGGCGTGGAAATAGACGCAGTGAAAGAGAGGAGGGGTATCAGATGCGGGGAATCCGAGGCGTGGAATCAGAGGCAGGAAAAGAGATGTGGGGAAAGAGAGGCCGGGAAAGAGGCACGGAAAGAGAGGCGGGAAATCAGAGGTGGGGTATCAGAGGCGGGGAATCAGAGGCGGGGAATCAGAGGCGGGGAATCAGAGGCGGGGAATCAGAGGCTTGGACTCAGAGGAGGTGTATCAGAGGCGGAGAAAAGGCGGCATGGAATCAGAGGCGGGGAATCAGAGGCGGGGAATCTAAGGTGGGGAATCTGAGGCAGGGAATCAGAGGGCGGAAAAGAGATGTGGGGAAAGAGAGGCAAGGAAAGAGGCGCGGAAATAGACGCAGGGAAAGAGAGGCGGGGTATCAGATGTGGGGAATTCAAGGCGGGGAATCAGAGGCGGGGAAAGAGATGTGGGGAAAGAGAGGCAGGGAAAGAGGCAAGGAAATAGAGGCGGGGAATCAGAGGTGTGGACTCAGAGTCGGGGAATCAGAGGCGGGGAATCAGAGGCGGGGAATCTGAGGTGGGGAATCAGAGGTGTGGACTCAGAGGGGGAAATAGAGATGTGGGAAAAGAGAGGCGGCGAAAGGGAGGCGGGGAAAGAGTCAGAGACTCTGAAGAAGGGAATCGGAGTCGGGGAATCATCAGAGTCGGGGAATCAGAGTTGGGGAATCAGAGGCGGGGAATCTGAGGCGGGGAATCTGAGGCGGGGAATCTGAGGTGGGGAATCTGAGGTGGGGAATCTGAGGCGGGGAATCAGAGGCGTGGAATCAGAGGCGGGGAGTCAGAGGCGGGGAGTCAGAGGCGGGGAGTCAGAGGCGGGGAATCAGAGGCGGGGAATCAGAGGCGGGGAATCAGAGGCAGGCAATCAGAGGCGGGGAATCAGTGGGCGGAAATGAGATGTGGGAAAAGAGAGGCAGAGAAAGAGGCAGGAAAATAGTGGCAAGGAAAGAGAGGTGGGGAATCAGAGTCGGGGAATCAGAGACGGGGAACCCGAGGCGGGGAATCAGAGGCTGAAATTAAAAGGGGGTGAATCAGAGGGGGGAAAAGAGATGTGGGGAAAGAAGGGCAGGGAAAGAGCCAGGGAAAGAGCCAGGGACTCTGAAGCAGGGAATCGGAGGCAGGGAAACAGAGGAAGGGAATCAGAGTCGGAGAAATGGAGGCGGGGAATCAGAAGCGGGCAATCAGAGGCGGGGAATCAGAGGACGGAAAAGAGATGTGGGGAAAGAGAGGCAGAGAAAGAGAGGCGGGGTATCAGATGTGTGCAATCCGAGGCAGGGAATCAGAGGCGTGGAATCAGAGGCGGGGAATCAGAGGCGGGGAATCAGAGACGTGGAATCAAAGGCGGGGAATCTGAGGTGGGGAAGCTGAGGCGAGGAATCAGAGACGTGGAATCAGGGGTGTGGAATCAGAGGCAAGGATTCAGTGGGGGGAATAGAGATGTGGGAAAAGAAAGGCGGGGAAAGAGCCAGGGACTCTGAAGCAGGGAATCGGAGTCGGGGAATCAGAGGCGGGGAATCAGAGTGCGGAAAAGAGATGTGGGGAAAGAGAGGCAGAGAAAGAGGCGTGGAAATAAACGCAAGGAAAGAGAGGCGGGTAATCAGAGGTGGGGAATCAGAGGCGGGGAACCAGAGGCGGGGAATCAGAGGCATGGAATGAGAGGCGTGGAATCAGAGGCGTTGATTCAGAAGGGGGAAAAGAGAGGCGGGGAAAGAGCCAGGAACTCTGAAGCAGGGAATCGGAGTCGGGGAATCAGAGGCGGGAAAGAGAGGCAGGGAATCAGAGGCGGGAAAGAGAGGCAGAGAATCAGAGGCGGGGACTCAGAGGTGGGGTAAGGGAGGCAGGGAATCAGAGTCAGGGAATCGGAGGAGGAGTATCAAAGGCGGGGAATCAGAGGTGGGGAAGAGGGGGGAAACGGAGGTGGATAAACAGAGGCGGGGAAACGGCGGCGGCGAAACAGGCAGGGAAACAGCGGCGTTGGAACAGATGGTTGGAAGTAGAATGGACGAAAGAGAGGTGGAGAAATCGAGGAAGGGAAACAGAGGAGTAGGAGAGACGGGGAAAAAGAGGTGGGGAAAGAGTGCGGTGGAAAAAGAGAAGTGATAAGAGATGGGTAGAATCTAAAGTGGAGAAACAGAGGTGTGGAATTAGTCTGGTTGAAAAAGAGAAGCGGAAAGCGGGGTAGAAACAGAGTTGGGGAAATGGAGGGGTGGAAACAGAGGTGTTAAAAATGAGGTAGGGGAAGAGAAGGCTGGGTACAGGGTCAATAGGCAATTACTTGAAGGTGTGGATAAGCAGAGGGACTTTGGGGTTCAAATCCAAACATCCCTCAACGTTGTTGCCACACAGGTTAGTTATAGGATAGTCATGAAGGCCAATGGGATGCTGAGCTTCATTAACTTTTCTACGTGGTCGTGCGTCAAAATGAGGCCATTTTGGTAAGAAAGCGCAGGAAATTACTACGATCACAGGAATGGCCTCCACGTGCATCCTCGAGCAATATCTACATGGTAATTTTATGGAAACAAATGACAACGTGACCAAATATCCAATCACATTTATAAAAATAGCACTGGCCTTAGCGAAAAAATGGATCACGATGTCCGACTCCCCTCTACTTATAACACACTGGGCTGTGGAAATGAACAGCTGTTACCTACGGAAAAAAATCACATAAACATTACCCTTTGGTAAAGGTCTGTCAGCCATACCTGGACCACAAAAGGGGCCCAGACACAATAATAAAAAGGAACAATAGAATTCTATAAAACTTTTAAAGATTTATTAATTCCTCCCCTCCTGGAAGTAATCAACCAGATTGATAAAACACAAAGCTTACCAGATTCATGCAAAACAGCAATAATTACAGTAATACCAAAGACAGGGAAAGATCCACTCGCACCAGCGTCATATAGACCAATATCTTTACTTCACACAGATTGTAAGATAATAGCTAAACTATTAGCAAACAGATTAGCCGACTATGTACCAAAAATAGTAAATCTAGACCAAACTGGATTTATTAAAAAAGATGAACAACAGACAATATTTGTAAATTTATTAACTTAATTCATGCAGTAGAAGGAAATAAAGCTCCATCAGTAGCGGTTGCTTTAGACGCAGAGAAGCCCTTTGACAGAGTAGAATGGAATTATTTATTCAAAGTACTACAAAAATTCAGTTTACCAGAGAAATATATTCATTGGATTAAAGCATTATATAAGGGGCCATTGGCGAAAGTGACAGTAAATGGATATATATCAAAGCAACAAGATCAACAAGGCAGGGTTGCCCACTATCGCCCTTATTGTTCGCGTTAGCCATAGAACCACTAGCAGAATTGATAAGAACAGAAAATAAAATAAAAAGGATAAAAATAAAAGACAAGGAATATGAAATCAGTTTATTTGCAGATGACGTTATGGTATACTTAACAGAACCAGAAATAGCAATAAAAGAATTACATAACACATTGAAGGAATATGGAGAAGTGTCGGGATACAAGATTAACGCAAATAAAAGTGAAGCAATGCCAATGAATAATGCGGATTTCTCAAAATTTAAGAAAGAATCACCATTCAGATGGCAAATGCAAGCAATACGATACCTAGGTATACAAATAAATAAAAACCTCGGCCATCTATATAAACTCAATTATTATCCACTAATGAAAAAATTACAGGATGACTTAGAGCATTGGAAAGACTTACCACTAACACTAATAGGAAGGATAAACTGTATTAAAATGAACATTTTCCCAAGGATACAATACCTATTTTAGGCATTGCCAATACACTTGACGGAGAAATTCTTCAAGGAGTTAAAGAAAATAATAAGAAAATTTTTATGGAAAGGGGGGAAACCGAGGATAGCACTAGATAAATTAACAGAATGGTATAAACAAGGAGGCTTACAACTGCCAAACTTTAAAAATTATTATAGAGCCGCACAATTAAGATACCTATCAGATTTTTATCAAACAAGGGAAAAGCCAGATTGGACTAGATTAGAACTAGATAAAATAGGGGAGAAGATACCCGAACATATATTATATAAATGGGATGAAAAATTGGTACAACGTAGAAATTCTCCAGTATTACATCATCTGCTCAATATTTGGAAGAAGATTCATGTAGAAAGGAATAAAACAAATTACCAACTACCAAAACTAATACTGACGCAAAATCAGCTAATCCCTTTTACAATAGATAACCTTTCCTTTAGAGAATGGGAGAAAAAAGGGATCAAAAGAATAGAAAATTCTGTGCAATTTGACAAGTGTGACAAGTCTTACAAAATCTCTTTCCATCCTTTTCCAAATTAGGTCAGTAGAATTGTTTCATCATTTCCTTTTCCCAAAGGTGCCCACCCAAATGTGTTTTATGAGCCATGTTCAAAATCTCATCTCTATAGGCTGTAGGATCTATAACCCAATGAACCTCTGCCCATTCTTCATTATCCAATATCGCATTATATTTTCTCATCAATAAACCTCCTTTGAAATAATATCCAACTGGCCCTTTTTAATTCCTTCACCAGAGAATGGTTTCTATCCATCTCCATTTTGTTTTTCTATCAATTTTCCTCGAAGTTCTGAAAAATCCTTTTGCCAACTGCTGCTCACTGTCACAAACTTTTAAATCATTTTAGACATCACTGCCCTCACTGTCACAACTTTCAAATTTAAAATCAGAATCAGAATTCTGACTGAAGAAAATATTTAAAATGACTGGTGATTCACAGCTTGACTCTTTGATCTCTTCATTAGTTTGCTTCTGTACCTGACAGCTTGTTTCTTTCAGCTGCTGACTCTCTCAAGCTTTCTTGAAATCAATTGTCCAATATCTTCTTCACTGACCAAGGTTTTCAACATAACTGCCAACTTCCGTTGTTCAACTTTTAACCTCCAGAACTTTCATCTCCTTAGCAATAAGCAACAACTCCTTCTTTTTCAGATCTGAAAAGTTTGGTGATTCCAAACACATTTTTAATTTCTATTTGGACAAGTTCACTTGGCCCACACTTAAGTTTTGTTTCCAAAACACACTCATCTGTACTTTGTGCAGAATCTCACTTCATATTGGGGTTTAAAACATTCACATTCTGCAGAAACTGACAAAGTTTCCACTTTCAAATCGACACAGATTGGAGTTGCCAAACATGGACCAAAATCCATCGCTGTACTTGAACCCCACACACACAATAAGCCTTTTAATGAGCTTGGGAAATCAGTTTACTAATAAATCACAAAAACTCCAAAGATTTCAGATCCCAAAACTCCAAATCGCAAGGACAAGCCCAAAATATGTTATGAACTAACAACCTTTTTAATTATGTTTGGGATTAAAGGACCTTTTGACAAGAATGTGCTAAAAAGCATTTAAATCCATTTATGCCTCTGAGAAGTCTGCTTTCCTCAGAATTAAAATGGCCTGCATTTGTACAGGTGCTTCTGAACAAACACCTATTGTTTTCAATATCTCAAGAACATCATAAATCCTTTTCACCTTCTTGCATGTTTGTCTCAACTGCCTTCTGTTTGCGATCTCCAACAACAATCTGTGTTTAAAATGCTAATGCTTTGTCCTTGTGCCCCTGAAATATCCAAGCTAACTGATCAAGTATACAGGTACAATATTTTACCTCTGTAATTTACTTTACTAAGACATTTTTATATACGAGAAATATTAAATTAATATTAAAGGTTAACACAACTCCGTGACATATCTGAATAGTCAAGGTATTAAAGGTGAGTGGGAGAATGGATCAGTTCATGATGGAATGGACACAATGGGCCAAACGGCCTACTTCTGCTCCTGTATCTTATTGTCTCATATTTTACAAAGCACAGATGTTTTTTTCAACCCCAATTTGTAAATCACAGTTTTGGCTTTTGGAATGTAAATTGCACACATTTTTGCACAGCAAAGATATCGGTTTTGACCCAAAAACAGGACATATTTTGAAAAATACAACTTTTGTCTTTTTTTAGCAAAACACTCCATACTTTCCTTCAAAACACAACCTTCAGTTTTTGTTTATTAGAACCTCCACTTCTCCCAAAACAACCATTGTACACAAATTCTCCAAAACACCACAACCATTCCTTAATTGGGGAACACTTCCCCAAAATATTGGCAACATTTATGCTGGCATTGCTCGAACGCCCTAATCAGAGTGACCCACAGTCGCCAGGAGTGGGTGCTGCCACGCGAGCCATCATTCAAGTAAATGGCTCACGAGACTATCTTGTGACTTGAAGTCAAGCTGGTGTAAATACGATCAGTAACTCTCTCTCTGTTTTGTGCAAAGAATCTTGCATATAAGAACTAAAGAGAGTTGGGGTGTGGTTTGGTGAAACTCTGTGTCCTTCATTAATTCTCTGAGTCAACTCAAAGTGGGAGTTCGATTCCTCATCTACGTGTGCAGCCCAGACAGTTTGGGCACAGTTACACCAGGTGGACACATTGCCCAAAGCCTTTGGGATCAGCATTGTGGTGCACACAATAATCACGTCAAATAGGATGGAGTGATTAAACACCTTCAATGACCAAAAACCTGAGCATTACTGATACACGACTGGGCCAGGTTCAGAGGGGGCAAGTCCGGGAAATCCAGGGTGGAGCTAAGGGAGAGGTTGGAGAAGGTCAGGTAGATATGGACTGGCCAGTCCATACATCTATATAAAAGCCTTTCACCACTTTGAGATAAAACCCAACGAGGTGATGTGGCGACACAGAGCACATACTGTACTTTATGACATACATAGTTCATAGTGTCCATCACAGGTTCAGCCTGTCGGGTGGTCTTGTGATGCTCTGTGGCTTCCGAGGCACTGGGCCCTCCCAATTTTGTGCCAGCTCCCCTTCTCTCTTCAGTCTGTATACGGACCTGAATCATTAACTGACCATCTCTCTCCATGGACACTGCCTAACCTGCTGAGTTCCTCCAGCTTCATTCTTTATTCCTCATTCTGGTGGTCCTTCACCTAAAGGCAGAATGGGCTCACAGGGAGAAACAGCCTCCTGCTCCTACTTTATTCTGTGTTGGGGAAAACCTATTCTAAATCCTCGTTCACTCCTTGAGGTGATCGGTCCTTGGCATCTGTTGGCCCTTGTACAGAACAAAGGCCACTCTTCTGCCTCTCACCCTGAAAGGACTCAGTTCAACCTTGTGCCATTTGGGGGATTAGTATTGGGGGAGTGTCAGGTATTGAAGGTTGAGGGTAAGACGTGGGTTTGTTGGTGGATCAGTTAAAGGTTATCTGCCCTCTCATTTCAACTGAATCCACATAGACCTGCATCATTCTGTGTCATATTAAGCCCTGACCACACAAATCCCCCCCATTCACTTTCCAATTTGATGAAGGGTGCAGAATATTAGCTGGATCTTGTTCTGATAATTGCGATGAAGACATCATCACACAGATTTTGCCAGGAAGCTAGGAGAGAGAGTGACCAAGGACATTTCAGACAGGAATCAATTCTCAACTCCTCGACTGAGTCTCATATCCTAATGCCTGCCCCATCTCTAAAACAATAGTGCGAATTGACTACAGCTGGAGCCACTTTCAGGTGCATTCTACGTCAAGAATCAGTCTGCAGAAGCGGAAACAGCCCTGTGGAATGTTCTTTCAGGTGGCACCCTGAAAGGGACAGCTGCAGGAGAGGCGCCTCAGAGCGCACTCCAGCTCCTGTCAGCACGGGAGATCAGGGCAGGTGCGGCTGGCTCAGGATGTTGGGGCAGAGGAGGCTGTCAGGCAGCAGTGATGGGTGGTGTCGGGCGCGGTGATGGAGGCTCTCGGGTAAGGTGAATGGGGCTGTCGGACGCGGGAACGGTGAGTTGTCGGGCATGAGGAGGGGGGCTGTCAGGCACGGGGATTTGGGTCCCTGGCTGATTATCATCAGGCGGCTGCATTCAGGTTCCTCGGGGGAATTGCTCAGACACGGAGATTATACCTCCCGAAGGAAGATTGGTAAGTACTCCTCCGAGCCGCATCAGGCTCTTTCACATGGCCTCCATACAGCCGTATTCGGGTAGAATATGTGACTTTACATTGGGGTATTCTGGCCACCTGAAGGAGGCTCATCAGGCCTGATCCAAAGGCTGCAAGAAGCCTTCAGCACCACTCAGTCCCAGAATGGCATTTTCTGCTTTGAACTGTTAGCCACCATTGTCAACTTCAAGAATTTAAAATTACTATGAAACTAGACATTTACATATGTAAATTGGAAACCAGAAATCAGACAGGCAGAGAATGATTACCAATGTGTACTGTGAGCAACCCTTCCAGATTTCTGTTGAAATTTTGTAGACCAGAAGGATGTTCTTAATTATAACGGGCACATGAGATTAAATTGCCAACAACAAATCCTTTCTATGTCTTGAGGAAGAGGATGTGCAAAATGTAAAGCAGAAGCTGTACCAATGCCTTCCAAGAAATGTTATCCAATTTGTTGGCAGGAAAATGTCTTAAAAGCTCTACCATGTGACTGTGTTCTTTAACTCCCGTTCAAACATTAATAGTGAGGTGAGTCTGTTCACCCACCACTGGTACCCCTCATTCTTACTGGCATGACTCAATAAAGACTGTGTTTTAGAGTTTGTGGTTTGTTACTGTACCTTTTTGTACCTGGACAGGAAATCGACTTCAACAAGGGTGAGAAAAAAAAAACACTCAAACCCCTTACATGGTGACAGATTGAAACTGGGTTACTGTCACTAAGAACATTCTTCCAAACATGCCAAGATCAAAATTCAATTGATTGTCATGGTATAAAGTGCAATATTACACAAAATTCACTTCATTCAGACATAAAGCAGACAGGGTCACATTAGCAGGAAGTTAGACATAGTGTTCCTTGCAGTCAAGAGGAAAAGAGAATTCCCTGAGTCCCCTACAGCCCCCAAACCCAGCCCTTGCCCACAAACACCCAGCCCCCTGCCCCCAAAATCCAGCGCAAACCATCAAATGCAGTCGCCTTGTTTAGAAAAGGTAATGGGGAGAATCTTGGGAATTATAGACCAGTATAGGATCTATGAGCATTTGCAGAAGTACAGACTTCTCAAGGACAGTCAACATGCCTTTGTGATGGTAAGGTCATGCCTCATAAGTCTAAATGAGTTTTATTTGAGGGGGGTAACAAAGGAAATGAATGAGGCTCGTGTGGTAGATGTGGTCTACATGGATTTTAGCAAGAATTTGACGAGACTCATCAGAAAGTAATTTGGCAAAGGATCAGGGTATCTTTGGCTGTGGATAAAAAATTGTCTTGTTGGAAGAAAGCAGAGAGCAGTGGAGTGCCACAAAGATCTGTTCTGGGACCCCTGCACTTGGTGATTTTTATAAATGACCTGGATGGAGGGGCAGAAGATGGGTCAGTAAGTCTGCAGATGATGTGAAGGTTGGAGGAGTTGTGGATGAAGCTGAAGGTTGTCGAAGGATACAAGAGGATACAGACAGGATGCAGATTTGGGCAGAAAAGTTGCAGATGGATTTCAATCCAGGTAAGTGTGAGGTGATGCATTTTGGAAGTACAAACCAGAAGGCTGGGTACAAGGTTACCAGTCGGTTTCTTGAGTGTGGATAAACTGAGGGAATTTGGGGTTCAAATCCAAACATCCCTCAAGGTTTCCGCTCAGGTTGATAGGATAGTTATGAAGGCCAATGGGATGATGAGCTTCATTAAACTTTTCTACGTGGTCTTGCGTGAAAGTGAGGCCATTTTGGCAGGAAAGCGCAGAAAAATTAACCACGATCACAGGAGTGGCCTCCACGTGAGACCTGGAGCAATATCTTCATGGAAACAAGCGACAACTTAACCAAATATCTAATATCATTTATAAAAATAGCACTGGCCTTCACGAAAAGATGTATCACGATCAACTGGATGTCCGATAGCACGCTGGGCTGGGGAAATGAACTGCTGTTACCTACGGAAAAAAAAATCACATAAACGTGACCCTTTGGTAAAGGTCTGTCAGCTGTACCTGGACCACATAGGGGCCCAGACACTAATATAAATGAACAATAAAAGGGGATAAAAGTAACCATTATATAAACCAAAACCAAGTTTCCCCAACTGGACTCATCTACTTGTAATCTCTGAAAATGTGGATATGAAAACAAACTGCAATAGAGAGAGAAAAAATTCAAAGTGCAAAAGGAAGAGTCTTTAAATGAATCCCTGAATGTGTGTTGAGTCTCGTGGTGAAGGGGTAGCAGCTATTCCTGAACCTGGCTATACCTCTTTCCTGATGGGAGCAGTGAGAACAGAGCGGGTGATGTGGATCCTTGATTGCTGCTGCTCTCTGACAGCAGCGTTCCCTGCAAATGTTCTCAATGGTGGAGGGTTTTTACCTGAGATGTCCTGGGCGGTGTCCATACTTTTGCAGAGCTTTTTGCTCAGGGGTATTGGTGTCACAACAGCTCAAACCTACTACAAACTGAACCTTTCACCCCTCACACCTGTAAACCCACTATTTTTCTTGCATCAATGTGCCTGCCTAAATGTTAAAGGTCCCTATTATTCCAGACTCCACCATCCTGCCCGGCCATGTGCTCCAGGCACCCGCAGCCTTCTGCACGTTCTCTTTCTACAAGTCCTTCAGCAGCCTTGTGTTTCCTCAGCACTGCCTGCTCCTCCACCAAGCTCTGCCACAAATCCATTCACTATGAGCTTCCTGCATCACTCCAGAGAAAAGCCCAAGGTTTCTCTCTCTGAATATTGCATTTACTTCATTCTGAAGGGCTGAATTCCTGCAGCTTCCCAATCAAACATCTGCAATCGCCTTTAAATTGTGCCGCTCTGCACAGATTTGTGCCACCTGCTTTTAAACAGGTTAAATCCTATGGGCATTCTGACAGTGTCCTTCCACTCTCTCTCTCTCTCACTCTACCGGTGGAACTAAATCCTTCTGCTCAAATTGTTGCTTGGTCTGGGCTTCTGTCCTTTTGCCTGGATTCT
Organism: Narcine bancroftii; assembly: GCF_036971445.1. Lineage (NCBI taxonomy): Eukaryota > Metazoa > Chordata > Chondrichthyes > Torpediniformes > Narcinidae > Narcine > Narcine bancroftii. The sequence goes on along the minus strand of NC_091482.1, from coordinate 72,105,128 downwards.
CATCCTCTGCTATTTCAGTCTGAACCTTGCCGTCAGCCCGAGGAATAAAAACGTGTGGATATGGATCGGAATTCTTTCTGGCTGAAGCATCTCAAACACTGCTCTCATCTTCGTGTGTACACAGCTAGAGACAAGAACAAATCTTAGAAACATAGAAAAATAGGTGCAGAAGTAGGCCATTTAGCCCTTCAAGCCTACACCACCATTCAATATGATCATGGCTGATCAGTACTCGGTTCCTGTCTTCTCCCCATACCCCCTGATCCTCTTAGCCACAAGGGCCAAATCTAACCTACTCAACAAACACATTCTTCTGAATAACTGGGTGCTCATCAATGCTTTCAAAGCTCTAGATCCCCAGCACAATTTGCATCATTGTGCACGCAGACGAGTGCCCCAGAGTGGTCGATGCTGAATTTTTTTTTAAATTTAACCCTTGAATAAAATTCATCTTGACCTGGAGCACCTTTTACCATCTCGATCCTCTCTCTCCTTCCACATCATCCCTCTCCACCACTCCCCTGGGATAGGTGCAGAAGGTAGCATCTTAAACCGGAAAGTCTGAAGTTGCTGAGGTTGGGTGCAATGCACAGACGTGCTGGAGAACCTCAGCTGGTCACACCGCATCCTAAAGAGGTAAAGGACAACCAACATTTCATGCCTGGGCCCTCCGTCAGGAATGCCCGGAATGTTCCTGTGGTTGCGGTGTGACCCCCTGAGTCTCTCCAGCACATTAGTGCATTTGCAGGGAGTAGAAATCCTTTTCAGTAATGACTTTGGGAGTAAAATCCTGGGCAGCATAAGATCTGACTGATGAAGGAATTCTAATCCACTCGAGGTGAAGCGCCCTGTGCCATGTAACAGAGAGCTCGGAAAATGTTATCTGCAGTCCCCGCAATCAAAGATATATTTTCATTTTTAATTGCACGGCGAATACTAATTCGACAACCAACACCTTCATCCCCACCATGAAAAAAGGTCAAGTACCTAACAGTCATCCCTGTGGGCAGGATTCTAGCGGAGTTGAAAATCCGTGGGTGCCCGTATCTTGTCCTGAGTCACTGTCAAATCCATCTCCAGGATGTTGGCACTTTATTCCTGTGTGTTTTTTTGAACCTTGCTTAGTGCTAGGTGTTTGAATTAAGATTTTTCCATTAGTTTTTCCTTTTGAATTGAACATTACAATATATGTTAATGCACTTTCCAAAGTGTTTTACAATGTAAACAATATTTTAAAGAAAAATCTGAAGACTTCACCATCTGAGATGCAGGAACTAATCTGTGGCTTCAGCGGGTCTGCGCCCAGGGTTATTTGGATTAGTTGAAACAGGACCGTCTTCCAATGTCTGCAGTGAAACTGGGAGAAAGAGGGTTGGGCTGTCGGTGTCATAGTTAATGACGTCTCATTACAGAACTGAAAGCTTTCAGTCTGTGGTAAACTGATATTCTCATCCCACTGACCAGCATCCCTTCCTGCTCATTCCCATCCATGGGTCCGGGACTCCCTCGCCCTCACGGGTCCCCCTCACACTCGCAGTTCCCCGATCGCCTCAACCACACGGATCCCCTCAACCACGTGGATTAACACCCCCACCTTCAGCCTCGCGGGTCCCCCTCAGATTTCTGGGTCCACGTCCCCGTCCCCCCTCAGCCTTCCGGGTCCCCGTCCCCCCTCAGCCTTCCGGGTCCCCGTCCCCCCTCAGCCTTCCGGGTCCCCGTCCCCCCTCAGCCTTCCGGGTCCCCGTCCCCCCTCAGCCTTCCGGGTCCCCGTCCCCCCTCAGCCTTCCGGGTCCCCGTCCCCCCTCAGCCTTCCGGGTCCCCGTCCCCCCTCAGCCTTCCGGGTCCCCGTCCCCCCTCAGCCTTCCGGGTCCCCGTCCCCCCTCAGCCTTCCGGGTCCCCGTCCCCCCTCAGCCTTCCGGGTCCCCGTCCCCCCTCAGCCTTCCGGGTCCCCGTCCCCCCTCAGCCTTCCGGGTCCCCGTCCCCCCTCAGCCTTCCGGGTCCCCGTCCCCCCTCAGCCTTCCGGGTCCCCGTCCCCCCTCAGCCTTCCGGGTCCCCGTCCCCCCTCAGCCTTCCGGGTCCCCGTCCCCCCTCAGCCTTCCGGGTCCCCGTCCCCCCTCAGCCTTCCGGGTCCCCGTCCCCCCTCAGCCTTCCGGGTCCCCGTCCCCCCTCAGCCTTCCGGGTCCCCGTCCCCCCTCAGCCTTCCGGGTCCCCGTCCCCCCTCAGCCTTCCGGGTCCCCGTCCCCCCTCAGCCTTCCGGGTCCCCGTCCCCCCTCAGCCTTCCGGGTCCCCGTCCCCCCTCAGCCTTCCGGGTCCCCGTCCCCCCTCAGCCTTCCGGGTCCCCGTCCCCCCTCAGCCTTCCGGGTCCCCGTCCCCCCTCAGCCTTCCGGGTCCCCGTCCCCCCTCAGCCTTCCGGGTCCCCGTCCCCCCTCAGCCTTCCGGGTCCCCGTCCCCCCTCAGCCTTCCGGGTCCCCGTCCCCCCTCAGCCTTCCGGGTCCCCGTCCCCCCTCAGCCTTCCGGGTCCCCGTCCCCCCTCAGCCTTCCGGGTCCCCGTCCCCCCTCAGCCTTCCGGGTCCCCGTCCCCCCTCAGCCTTCCGGGTCCCCGTCCCCCCTCAGCCTTCCGGGTCCCCGTCCCCCCTCAGCCTTCCGGGTCCCCGTCCCCCCTCAGCCTTCCGGGTCCCCGTCCCCCCTCAGCCTTCTGGGTCCCCGTCCCCCCTCAGCCTTCTGGATCCTGATCACCCTCACCCTTCTGGGTCCTGATCACCCTCACCCTTCAGGGTCCTGATCACCCTCACCCTTCTGGGTCCTGATCACCCTCACCCTTCTGGGTCCTGATCACCCTCACCCTTCTGGGTCCTGATCACCCTCACCCCTCTGGGTCCTGATCACCCTCACCCCTCTGGGTCCTGATCACCCTCACCCCTCTGGGTCCTGATCACCCTCACCCCTCTGGCGGGACCCCGTCACCCTTCTGGGTCCTTGTCCCCTCTCCCAGCAGCCTCAGCATTCCACTGCCCCCCTCAGCCTCGCGAGTCCCCGACCCCCCCCTCAGCCTCGCGGGTCCCTGACGCCCCCCTCAGCCTCGCGGGTCCCCGACACCCCCCCTCAGCCTCTCGGGCCCCGACCCCCCCTCAGCATCGCGGCCCCCGCCCCCCCACCTCAGGCTCGCGGCCCCCGCCCCCCGACCTCAGGCTCGCGGCCCCCGCCCCCCCACCGCCTCGCGGCCCCCGACCCACCTCCAACCTCGCGGGCCCCGACCCCCCCTCAGCCTCGCCGCCCCCGAACCCCCCTCAGCCTCGCGGGTCCCCCGAACCCCCCTCAGCCTCGAGGGTCCCCGACCCCCCCCTCAGCCTCGCGGGTCCCCGACACCCCGCCCTCAGCCTCGCGGGTCCCCCGACCCCCCCCCTCAGCCTCGCGGGTCCCCCGACCCCCCTCAGCCTCGCGGGTCCCCCGACCCCCCCCCTCAGCCTCGCGGGTTCCCCGACCCCCCTCAGCCTCGCGGGTCCCCCGACCCCCCTCAGCCTCGCCGGTCCCCCGACCCCCCTCAGCCTCGCGGGTCCCCCGACCCCCCTCAACCACGCGGGTCCCCCGACCCCCCTCAGCCTCGCGTGTCCCGATCCCCGAGCCCCCCCGACCCCCCTCAGCCTCGCAGGTCCCGATCCCCGAGCCCCCCCTCAGCCTCGCGGGCCCCGACACACCCTCAGTCTCGCGGGTCCCCCGACCCCCCACAGTCTCGCGGGCCCGACCCCCCTCAGCCTCGCGGGCCCCGACCCCCCCCTCAGCCTCGCGGGCCCCGACCCCCCCCTCAGCCTCGCGGGCCCCGACCCCCCCCTCAGCCTCGCGGGCCCCGACCCCCCCCCCCTCAGCCTCGCGGGCCCCGACCCCCCCCTCAGCCTCGCGGGCCCCGAATCCCCCCCTCAGCCTCGCGGGCCCCGGCCCCCCCCTCAGCCTCGAGGGCCTCGACCCCCCTCAGCCTTGCGGCCCCCGCCCCCACCCCTTCAGCCTCGCGGCCCCCGAACCCCCTTCAACCTCGCGGCCCCCGGCCACCCTCAGATTCACGGGCCCCAAACCCCCCCTCAGCCTCGCGAGCCCCGACCCCCCCCCTCAGCCTCGCGGGCCCCGACCCCCCCCCTCAGCCTCGCGGACCCCGCCCCCCCACCTCAGGCTCGCGGCCCCCGCCCCCCCACCTCAGCCTCGCGGCCTCCGACCCCCCTCCAACCTCGCGGCCCCCGACCCCCCTCCAACCTCGCGGGCCCGACCCCCCTCAGCCTCGCCGCCCCCGACCCCCCCCCTCAGCCTCGCGGGCCCCGAACCCCCCTCAGCCTCGCGGGCCCCGAACCCCCGTCAGCCTCACGGGTACAGACCGCCCCCCCTCAGCCTCACGGGCCCCGACCCCCCCTCAGCCTCGCGGACCCCGACGCCCCCCTCAGCCTCGCGTGTCCCCGACACCCCGCCCTCAGCCTCGCGGATCCCCGACCCCCCACCTCAGCCTCGCGGGTCCCCCGACCCCCCTCAGCCTCGCGTGTCCCGATCACCGAGCCCCCCCCGACCCCCCGACCCCCCTCAGCCTCGCGGGTCCCGATCCCCGAGCCCCCCCTCAGTCTCGCGTCCCCTGACCCCCCTCCAACCTCGCGGGCCCCGACCCCCCTCAACCTCGCCGCCCCCGACCCCCCCCTCAGCCTCACGGGTCCTGACCCCCCCCCTCAGCCTCACGGGTCCAGACCCCCCTCTCAGCCTCACGGTCCCCCTACCCCCCCTCAGCCTCGCGGGCCCCGAACCCCCCCTCAGCCTCGCGGGCCCCAAACCCCCCCTCAGCCTCGCGGGCCACGACCCCCCCCTCAGCCTCGCGGCCCCCGCCCCCCTCCCTTCAGCCTCGCGACCCCCGAACCCCCTTCAGCCTCTCGGCCCCCGACCCCCCTCAGCCTCGCGGCCCCCGCCCCCCCACCTCAGGCTCGCGGCCCCCGACCCCCCTCCAACCTCGCGGGCCCCGACCCCCCTCAGCCTCGCCGCCCCCGACCCGCCCCCTCAGCCTCGCGGGCCCGGAACCCCCGTCAGCCTCACGGGTACAGACCCCCCCCCTCAGCCTCGCGGGCCCCGAACCCCCGACAGCCTCACGGGTATAGACCCCCCCCCTCAGCCACGCGGGCCCCGACCCCCCCCCTGAGCCTCGCGGACCCCGACCCCCCCCCTGAGCCTCACGGGTCCAGACCCCCCTCAGCCTCGCCGGTCCCGATCCCCGAGCCCCCCCTCAGTCTCGCGGCCCCCGACCCCCCTCCAACCTCGCGGGCCCCGACCCCCCTCAGCCTCGCCGCCCCCGACCCCCCCCTCAGCCTCATGGGTCCAGACCCCCCCCTCAGCCTCACGGGTCCAGACCCCCCTCTCAGCCTCACGGTCCCCGAACCCCCCTCAGCCTCGCGGGCCCCTACCCCCCCCCTCAGCCTCGCGGGCCCCGACCCCCCCCCCAGCCTCGCGGGCCCCGAACCCCCCCTCAGCCTCGCGGGCCACGACCCCCCCCTCAGCCTCGCGGGCCACGACCCCCCCCCTCAGCCTCACGGGTCCAGACCCCCCTCTCTTCAGCCTCACGGTCCCCGAACCCCCCTCAGCCTCGCGGGCCCCTACCCCCCCCTCAGCCTCGCGGGCCCCGAACCCCCCCTCAGCCTCGGGGGCCACGACCCCCCCCCTCAGCCTCGCGGGCCACGACCCCCCCCCTCAGCCTCGCGGGCCACGACCCCCCCCTCAGCCTCGCGGGCCCCGAACCCCCGTCAGCCTCACGGGTACAGACCCCCCCCCCCTCAGCATCGCGGGCCCCAACCCCCCCCCTTCAGCCTCGCGGCCCCCGAACCCCCCTCAGCCTCGCGGCCCCCGAACCCCCCCCTCAGCCTCACGGGTCCAGACCCCCCTTCAGCCTCGCGGACCCCGACCCCCCTCAGCCTCGCCGCCCCCGACCCCCCCCTCAGCCTCGCGGGCCCCGACCCCCCCCTCAGCCTCGCGGGCCCCGACCCCCCCCTCAGCCTCGCGGGCCCCGACCCCCCCCCTCAGCCTCGCGGGCCCCGACCCCCCCCCTCAGCCTCGCGGGTCCCCGACTACCACACACCCTAACGCCACCCCGACCCAAACTCCCTCACGGTTCCCCGGCCCCACCTCACAACCATCTTCCCGCCCGTTCCCCTCCGAGCTCCGGCCGCCCCAGACCCAAAGGGCGACCCGTGGAAACACCCTCCTCCCTGGTCTCGCTCCCAAAATGCCCCGATTCCCGCCCCTGAAGCACCGACACGAACCTCTCCCGCTCGCGACCAACTGCTCCAAAGGCGGGAAAGATCAACAACATGGCGGCCCCCAGCGGTCGCTCTCGCGAGAGCTTGAGCCACCCCTCCACGGGATCTCTTCGCCAGCCCAGTCCCACTGGGGAAGGGGCCGAGAGCTGCCTCAGGCTTCCAGTCCATCTCCCCTTCAGGCTGCACATTTCCACACCAGGACCTGCCCCACATTCCCCCCCAAGATTCCAGTCCATCCCACCTCCACCACCTTGGCCCAAAGCTCATTCCACGCTCCCACCCCCCTCTGAGGGAAGAAAATCTCCCTTCAATCTCAATCCATGTCCTCCTCTTTGAATCTCTCCCACTCTCCTTGGAAACAGCCTGTCCCCATGGACACGATCCGTCCCCCCTCACAATTTTCAAATCTTCCTCAATCTTCTACGCTCCAGGGAATAAAGTCCCAGCCTGTCCAACCTTCCCCTGGAACTCAAACCCCGAAAGCCAGACCACCTTCTTGTCCCTCTCCTCGACGCGCTGTCTCATTCCTATCCTTCCTCTCCTCCGGCCACCCAAACGGCACACAACGTTCCCAAGTTGGCCTCACCCATGCCTCGTCCAACTTCCTCGTGGCCTCCCACCTCCTGCACTCAATCCTCTCATTTCTGAAGGCCAAAATACCAGAAGCTTTCTTCACTCCCCCCCACCCCCCCCCCCATCTCTACAAGGGACTCCACTTTTGGGCAGTTCTGTACCACAGTTCCTCAATCCCTTTGTTTGACAACACTCCTCAATGGTCTGCCATTTAACATTCAAACTCTTACGTTTTAAGAATCAATTGCAGAGATCCATGGATGTGGGAAGTCAGGAGGGTTAGGGACTGGGTGCAGGTCGATGAGACTGGCAGAATGATATTTCACCATGAACGAGAAGGGCCGAAGGGTCACACCATTCTCAGGAAGGAGGATGAGCAGACAGATGTCATGGTCCACGGGTAGGAAAGGTGATGAGATCCTGCCAGGAGAGATGAGGGAGTTAAGTGCGAAGGTGAAGGGCACAACCAAGGGGTCTCTGTCTGTCTGTGTGCGTGTGTCACTACGTCTGTGTGTTTCTCTCTATGTCTCTGTGTGTCTCTCTGTGTCTGTGTGTGATTCTCTGTGTCTGTCTGTGTGTGTGTCTCTCTCTCTCTCTGTGTCTCTCTGTCTGTCAATCGGTCTGTGTGTGTATCTGTGACTGTGTGATTCTCTGTGTCTGTATGTCTCTCTGTGTCTGTCTCTGTGTCTGTGTGTCTCTCTGTGTCTATCTCTCTCTCTGCGTCTCTCTGTGTGTATCTCCCTCTGTGTGTGTGTCTCTGTGTCTGTTTGTGTGTCTCTGTCTGTGTCTCTTTGTGTGTCACTGTCTGTGTGTGTCTCTCTCTCCGTGTCACAATGTGTGTCTCTCTGTGTCTGTATGTGTGTGTCTCTCTCTCTCTCTCTGTCTGTGTCTCTTTCTGTGTCTCTGTATCTGTGTGTGTCCGTGTGTGTGTCTCTCTCTCTGTGTCTCTCTCTCTCTGTTTGTGTGTGTCTCTCTCTCTGTGTCGCTGTCTGTGTGTCTCTCTGTCTGTGTCTCTGTGTGTGTCTCTATATCTGTGTGTCTATGTCTCTGTGTGTGTGTCTCTCTCTATCTATGTCTGTGTGTATGTATCTGTGTGTGTGTGTGTCTGTCTCTCTGTGTCGTGTGTTTGTCTCTGTCTCTGGCTGAGTGTGTGTGTCTGTCTCTTTGTGTCGTGTGTGTGTCTGTCTCTTTGTGTCGTGTGTGTGTCTCTCTCTGTCTCTATGTGTGTCTCTCTGTCTCTTTCTGTGTGCGTGTCTCTCTCTCTGTCTGTGTGTGTGTCTCTCTGTCTGTCTGTGTGTGTCTCTGTGTGTGTCTGTCTGTCTGTGTCTCTGTGTGTGTCTCTGTCTGTCTCTCTCTCGCTGTCAGTGTTTCTTTCTCTGTGTGTCTGTGTGTCTGTATCTGTCTCTCTGTGTCTGTGTGTCTGTCTATCTGGGTATGTGTGTGTCGCTCTCTCTCGGTGTCTCTAATATTTGCTTATTCATTACCCACCATTATCCATTCCTACTGGTGGTGTGGGCTTTGTTCCCCAAGGCGTCTGTATTGGCTGTCCATAGACCATCTCTGCCCCAACGCATTCCTCGGTGTCACCTGCATTAAAATCAAGATGGCATCAGCACCTTTTTGGACACTTTTAGCTGTGTTTCCTCAGTTCTTCTGGCCAGTTTTGTGTTTCATTCACACATTCCTGCTTCCTGGGGTTGACGGCACTCGTGGAAGAACGCCAGTTCCTGAAACAATTCTTCATTCATCTTATTTGTAACATTTTTACATTTAATTTAACATATGCATTAAAAAACTTAAATTTCTTATTTGAAAATAAGATAAAATTAATGCATAGTGATTTCAAAAGTAACCCCTCCCACAGCTGCCCAATAGAAAACAATAAAGAGAGAAAACATCTAGATAGTATTTATAAAAATTGACCAAAACTCTCAAATAAAATCTTGGTTTTCTTGGTTTTAGGAGTCAGAAAGTTCGTGTTGGGTGGTTAAAACTTAATTCCGACAATTGGTAAATACACATCCCAAATCTTCAAAAGAGAAATTCAAATTTGTTCCGTGAATTCGATGTAATTATTTCAAGTGGGAATCAACGGCCTATTTCAGTGTGGCCATCGACCCATTCCCAAATACGCATCGGACTTCCAAGTTACTGCCACACATTTTAACCCTATAACAATTACAGCACAGAAACAGGTCACTTGGCCCTTCTTGTCTGCACTGAACTAAATACTCTCCTCTCGTACCACCTCTCTGCATTCCCCTCCCCTCCAATTTTCCCTGAAATGACAAAATGGACCCTGCCGCCACTATTTCTCCCGGAAGCTCACTCCACTCAGCCACCACTCTGAGTAAAGAAGTTCCCCCTCATGTTACTTCCAAACTTTTACCTCCTGTTTCAATCTCTGCTCCCGCAATGAAAAAAGTCTCTCCACATCAACTCGTTCTATCCTCCTAGTAATTTTAAAGACTTCGATCAAATCCCCTCTCAACCATCTACAATCCAAAGAATAAAGACTTCATTTGCTCAATCTTTCTTTGTAATCTAGTTGCTGATATCCAGGTAACATTGACTTAAATCTTCTCTGCACCCTCTCGACTTTGTTGATAGCTTTCCTCTCATTTGGTGACCAGAACTGCACACAGTACTCACAAAAGAGCCTCACCAACATCTTGTCTAGTCTCAACCTCACTGCCCGACTCCCGTATTCTATGCTATGGTTGATCAAGGCCAGCATTTTGAACAGATTCTTTTCGAGGTACTCTCTGATTACCCTCCAATAATTAACCTATCACTGTCAGGCTCACCTGGTTGGCTTTTGAAGCCGTTTTTCAACAAAGGAACATTAGATTACATCCATTCCTCTGGCACCTCACCCGTGGACAAACAGGTTTTAAATATTTCTGTCAGAGCCCTTGCAATTTCTACTCTTCTTTCCCTCAAGGCCAAGGGAATATCATGTCAGACCTCCATCCACCATCAGACAAAAATCAGCCATCACAAGGTGAAGGCAGGACAGTAATCCCACCTCTCCAGCACGAGTCACCCCAGGATCAAGTCAGCACTGACTGCAAGAAGTTTCTACATCCTCTCGGTGTCTGTGTGGATTTCCTCCCACACTCCACAGCTCAAGGGGGCCGTAAGTTCATTGGCGATTTGGGAAGCTCAAGACCATGGGGTGGAAGTGCACATTCTGGACCTGGGGGCATCAATTCAATTGAACAGCACAGATGAACCTTTGGGCACGACCTGATCTTTTTCTGGTTTCAAACTCATTATTTTTGAAAATTGTATGTGCACATCTAATGCAACACGACTGCTGCAAAACAGGCTTCTTGATGCATATCCATGACAAGAACTCGGGAGAATCTGATTTGGTTACTAGACTTTTGAACAGAACAGTGTCTGGACATTTTATCCCTAAACTGAAACTTTATAGACATACAGAACAAAAAGAGGGCAAAACAAGCTTGTGTCTCACCAATACCACAATTCACGGACACATTTAAAGTTCTCAAGGGTGGCAGAAAACACAGAACAGACAAACTCCTTCCACACTGTCACTTTGAGAGCTTTGGACTCACCATGCTATAAATATTGCCAAGCCATCACTCTCTCTCCAAATCAATGACCAAAAGTACTGGCTGAGCGATAGATTTGAGACATTTTACCCGCTATGTAGCAATCAGGCACAAGGAAAAGTGCTGCTTCCATTGTAAAATATTTAGGAATCTCAGACCACAAACAACCTTCACCCCAAAAAACAAGCAATTCTCCACAATAAAACTAGGTTTCCTTCCTGTCTGCAAGCATCTGCTCTCTTGAGTCTGAATGGCACAACTGGGGAAACCGTTTCAAACCCATGACCTGAAACAGCATATTCTCTTCCCCTAATTGGAGCTGTCTTGAATTGGCCACCACTGCCCGAGCAAGAATGAACTGGGAGATCTCACACTTGCTCCTTCACAGGTGAGACCTCCCTGTTCATTGGAGCTCCATATTATCCATCTTGCTCTATTTTGTTAACCTTAATCAAGTCTCCTCTCATTCTCCAACACTCCCATGAAAAATAAAAATCATGTATCCTGTAGTTCGCGAGTCCGGACACCAGGTGGTGGTATTATACCTCTCTCTCTCTCTCTCTCTCTCTCTCTCTCTCTCCCTAGCTTCATGCATGCAGTACTCGGTGTGAACAGGCGGTGGCAGCACTTTACAGCCCTTGCAATCTGTAGCTTGGACAGGAGATGGTTGGTTTGTACCTCGTGGGCTCTTGCACCAAGATTGAAGATTTAGAGATTTCCCATTGATTGGCAGAGAACATACACGACATCACATCCAACCCTGAGATTCCCTTTTTCCTGTGGACACGACCGAATTCCCACGAATGGATTGGGAAATCAATGTTCCCGGGTACACGTCCTATAGAAAAGACAGAAAGTTAAGAAATGAAATTCAGGCGTTTGAAAGGAAAGACATTGAAACACGTGGGTAGAGTCTGTTTGGATAGAATTAAGAAATTGTAAAGGCATGAGGACCATAATGGGGGTCATTTACAGGCCTCCGAAAAGTAGCTCAGATATCGGTGGCAGTATAAATCAGGAATTAAGAGTGGCATGTCAAAATGGTAGCAATACGGTAGTTATGGGGGACTTCAACATGAAGGTGGACTGGGATAATCAGACGGGGGCAGGAACACAAGAGAGTGAGTTTATTGAATGTCTACGAGATACTTTCTTGGAGCAGCTAGTGGAGGAACATACCAGGGGGAAGTCGATTCTGGACTTGGTGCTGTGCAGCGACGCAGAGTTAATAAGTGACCTCGATGTAGGGGAGCCATAGGGAATAGTGACCATGGTATGGTTACTTTTGAGCTGCAATTAGAAAGGGAAAAGGAAAGGAAGTCGGAAGCATCTGTACTGCAGTTAAATAAAGGGGATTATGCAGCTATGAGGGAGGAGCTAGCCAAAATAAAATGGAAAGATACACTAGCTGGGAGGACAACTGGGGAAAATGGCAGGTATTTTTGGACATTTTTTACAGGATTCAAGACAAATTTATTCCAAAGTGGAGGAAAGGCTCTAGGAGATGCAAATGGCAGCCGTGGCTAACTAATGAAATCAAGTGCACTATCAAATCCAAAGGGAGTAAGTATAAGATAGCGAAGCGGAGTGGGAAGTTAGAGGATTGGGAAACCTTCAAAGAGCAGTCATAAGAGAGGGGAAAATGAAGTATGAGAGGAAATTAGCAAATAATATAATGGAGGATAGCAAAAGCTTTTTTAAATATGTGAAGAGGAAGAAATTGGTTCTGTCTACAATTGGTCCATTAAGAATGGAAAAAGGTGGAATTATTACCGGAAACAAGGAGTTGGCTGAGGAATTTAACAAATACTTTGCATCTGTCTTCACCAAGGAGGATATAAGTCAAGAGACTTGGGGATCTTTCCTGGGGAAGTAGGGGATCTAATGGATATCCGGATCTAGAAGGAGGAGGTTGTGAGTAAATTGTTGGGACTGAGGGCTGATAAATCCCCAGGGCCTGATGGGCTGCATCCCAGAAGTTGCTATGGAAATTGTGGAGGCACTGGTCGACATTTTCCAAAGTTCCATAGATTCGGGGGAGGTCCCTGAGGATTGGAGAGTGGCTGATGTGGTGCCGATTTTTAAGAAGGGAGGGAGGGAGAAAACGGGAAATTATAGACCGGTCAGCCTGACGTCAGTGGTGGGGAAGATATTGGAATCTATCATAAAAGGAGTAATAGCAGAACACTTAGGCAGAAATAATAGTATAAGGGCTAGTCAGCATGGATTCCTTACGGGTAAGTGATGCTTGACTAACCTTCTAGAATTTTTCGAGGATGTGACAAAGAGGGTGGACTTGGGAGAGCCAGTGGATGTGGTGTATTTGGACTTCCAGAAGGCCTTTGATAAGGTACCGCACGGGAGACTAGTGGGCAAGATCAGGGAGCATGGTATTGGAGGTAAGGTGCTGACATGGATAGGAAATTGGTTAAGAAATAGGAAACAAAGGGTTGGAGTAAGCGGGTATTTTTCAGGATGGCAGCATGTGACGAGTGGAGTGCCGCAGGGATCGGTATTGGGTCCTCAGTTGTTTGTAATTTATGTAAATGATTTGGATGAGGGGATTATTAATAACATGAGCAGATTTGCAGATGACACTAAACTGGGTGGCGGTGTGGGGTGTGAGGAGGATGTCAGGAAAATGCAGAGGGACTTGGACAGGTTGGGGGTGTGGGCTGCTGAATGGAAGATGACGTTCAATGTGAGCAAATGTGAGGTTATCCATTTTGGGGGCAATAATAGCAAAGCTGAGTATTATTTAAATGGAGACAGGCTAGGGAATGGGAAGGAGCAAATGGATCTGGGTGTACTTGTTCACCGGTCACTGAAGGCTAACGTGCACGTTCAGAAAGCTGTGAAGGCGGCAAATGGCATGTTGGCTTTCATAAAGAGGGAATTGGAGTATAGGAACAGAGATGCCCTTCTGCAGTTCTGCAGGGCCCTGGTGAGACCCCACCTGGAGTATTGTGTCCAGTTCTTGTCTCCAATTTTGAGGAAGGACATACTAGCTATAGAGGATGTGCAGAGCAGATTTACAAGGTTAGTTCCAGGGATGGCGGGGTTGACATATGCTGAAAGGCTAGAAAAACTGGACTTGTATCCGATGGAGTTTAGAAGGATGAGGGGGGACATGATTGAGGTATACAAAATTATCAGGGGCACAGATAGGGTGAAGTCGGATTACTTGTTCCCAGTGATGGGGGAGACGAGGACTAGAGGGCATAGTTTAAGAATACAGGGTAGGCCCTTTAGGACGGAGATGAGAAAACATTTTTTTACCCAGAGAAGTGTGAATCTGTGGAATGCTCTGCCACAGAGGGTGGTAGAGGCAGATTCGCTGATTATGTTCAAAAGAGAGTTAGATAAGACTCTAGTGGGCAAAGGAGTTAAGGTTTATGGGGATAAGGCTGGAAAGGGGTACTGATAGTAGTGATCAGCCATGATCTGTAAAATGGCGGTGCTGGCTCGACAGGCCGAAGGGCCTACTCCAGCTCTTATTGTCTATTGAACCATTCCTCCAAGATCCCTCTGTTCCTCAATGCCCTCCCCTTCAATGCATACATCTTGGTTATTCTTCCCAACATAAAGCACCTCACACTTACCTACATTAAACTCCATCTGCCATCTTTCCAAATAGTCCAAATCCTTTTGTAATCCATGAAAACCCTCCTCACTCTCCACAACTCTTGAAAATAAGCCAAATGTATTACGTTATGTTAAGCTTCTCTTTGAAAATTTTAATTTCACATGCATTAAATGCGTACGTAAATTTCTCATTCAAAGATAATGAAAAATTAATACATAGTATTTTTTTAAATTCCCCCTGCCCAACAACCCAATAGAAAAGATAGATAACATCTGGAAAGTATTTATAAAAAAATTACTAAAAAACTATCAAATAAAATCTAACAAATTTTCTTGATTTTAGGAGTTTGAAGGTTCAGTTGGGCGATTACAACTTAATTCCTACAGTTTATAAATAGGATTCCCTAATCTTTCCAAAAATTTCAAATTTGTTACAGAAATTACATGTAATTATTTCAAGTGTCAAGGGACTTGGGGGGTTCTCGTTCAGGAAAACATAGTGAGTGGGTAACCACCAGGTTGGATCGGCAGGAAAAGAAAGCAAATTCTATGTTGGCCTTTGTTTCTAGGGTAGGGAGGTGTTGATGGGGCATGGGAGAGACCTCATTTGGAGAACTGCGAAGTTTATCTTAAAAAGGATGTGCTGATGTTGGAGAAAGAGCAGAGATTTACCAGGATGATATATCTCCACTCTTCATTGGAGTATAGAAGAAGGAGAGGAGATTTCAGAAACCTTTCCAATGCTGAAAGGATTGGACAGTAGATGTGAATAATGTTTCCTTTGGATAAAAAGACATTGTCTTAGAATTGGAAGGTACCTATTTAAAGCAGATGAGAAATTTATTTCACCAGAAGGTCATGGAATTTGTTGCTGGATTGTTGAGAGAGTTTAAGTGGTGGGGGGGGGCGGAATTAATAGATGTTTAATGAGTCAGGGTATCAAGGGATCAGGGGAAAAAGCCATAACTTGGAATGAGAGGCGAGAACTGTTTAGATCAGGGGATAGCAGACACAGTGGGCTGAATGGCCAACTTCTGTTCCTTGTGATTTGACACCATTTTAACTAATGTACCTTTGAGAATTTTAACATCCATCCATATGTCCTCTGTATTTTGGATGTGAAACAACGGCTGTGCAGGAGAAGCCAGTGAGTTGGTGAGACCAATTGCTCTTCAGACTGGAGGCCTGTGATGAGAGATGTGCCTCAGGGATAGGTGCTGGAACAATAATGTGGTGAATTGGATTAGCAAGTTGGCAGGTGACACCAAGAACGGAGGAGTTGTGGACAGCCAAGAAATCTTGCAGAAGGATCTGGACCAGCTGGAGAAAGGGCAGATGGAATTTAATGCAGACAAGTGTGAGGTGTCACATTTTGAAGGGCAAACCAAGAAAAGATAGACACGGTGAACGGTCGGGCACTGAGGAGTGAGGTTGAACAGAGGGACATGGTAAACGGGTGTCATTCCATGTAAGTGCTGTCACAGGTGGATTTGGGCGAGAATTGAAGATACCCAAGTTAACTAAAATTGAAAATTGTAAATGGGGCAAAAAAAGGGATCTATTTCAGAAATGATTGTGACAACAGAAAATGGCTAAACCAACTTTAGATTAAATGAGAGATTCTTCTTTAGAATTAACCCAAGAAGAACGGACTACTTACTATGTGTGAAGATGGTGGATTAAATTGATGAATGTGGGATATAATTGGGTGAATTATAATTTTTTTTTACATCAGTTGTATTTAACTCCAGGAAAAAAAGATAAGGATTTAGTAATTCAGACTAATGTTTTCATTGTGGGATTCAAATTAATACTTTTTTTTGTCTGTCTGGTTATGTGATAAAGTTAAGCCTCTGAGGATTTATTTGAAACTACTTTAAAGAAACTCTTTTTATGTTCGATCTACTGCTTTTTCTAATGCGGTATATTACAACTTGATCAACGGGATTAAGAATGGATAAACCTCAAATTGAGTTTATTCAGTTAGTATTAGCAGTGGCCAGTAAATGCATTGCGATGACGTGGAAAATTAGGTTTGGTGTTTTCATTCTGCCGCAACGAATTGATATGATTTTTCTCTCCCTCAGTCAAGGGAGTTTGGGGGGGGGTAATTATGGGGAGGGGGGATGGAATATAGTTTTTTTTGGGAGGTTGGTTTATTTTGTTTACTATGTATTTTATATGTTCATAAATAAAGTTTAAAAAAAGATACACAACCAGTGTTTCAGGCTTGTGCCTTTTAACAGGGCTATGAGTATCTGTACTCTATAAAGGTTCACTGCTTGATCAGATGAGCTTCTCCAGCATTTATGTCCTTACAGAATTTGGTTGAGTTACTATATGTGGACATCAGGTCATTTTTTCACCCTTAAACTGTCCATCCACACAGACAGGAACTTCTTTTTCCCACAACTAGCCTCATTTGGTGAAGTGTGTGGAATATTAGCTGTAGAATATCTTCTTCTGGGAATTATGATGAAGAAACCATCACACAGACTTTGCCAGAAAGCTGGGAAAGAGAGTTAAAAAGCACATTCCAGACAGGGATCAATTCTCACCTCCTCTACTGAGCCATACATATCCAAATGCCTGCCTGATCTTCAAAACAATGGTGCAAATTTTTAGACCTGATCCAAAGGCTGCAATAAGCCCCCAGCACCACTCAGACCCTGAATGGTATTGTTTCTGCTTTGAAGTGAAGAATTTAAGACTGCTATGAAATTCAGACATTTGGGTAAATTGGAAACCAGAAATCAGGCAGGCAGAGAATGATTACTAACAAGAACTGTGAGCAACTCTTCCAGACTCCTGTTGATTTTTTTGTGTTCCCTAACCCTAACTGGTACATGAGATTAGATGACCAACAAGAAGTCCTTTCCTTGTCTTTAGGAAGAGGATATGCAAAATGTAAAATACAGTGGCAGATAGAACAGTAACAGGTCATAACAAGCCCTGACCATCTGAAACAGGTCATGGGAATATAAATTTATTCAGTAATGTAGAAATGACTGCAAAAGCTGAGAAATTAGGAATTCATAAACTGAGGCAAAGATGGGATGGAGATTTGAACATAGAAAATGGACTGATCGTTATAAATGAGATAGACTGGTTCAATACAATTTTATTCACCAGACACCTCAAAAGAAAATACATGGAATCGGATTTGTTTCAAATGTTAACAAGTCATTTGTACTTTTCTGCATTTGACTTGGCAATGTCCTAAAGTTGGGCAGCTTGGTTGAAATAAGTATTTTTTTAAAAATTCCCACAGGATCCATGAGAAAGAGATGTTAAGGAATTAAATTTAAATTAAAACTGAATATTTACCAGGTTTAAATTGCTGCAAATTGTACAGCTAGAAAGTGCGTGGCCATATCTTGCAAACTGGCTGAGGTTCGGAACTGTTCACCACAGGAAAATAATGTATCGTTCACGAGATGAACATTCTATCTTTGGAGCCCACATTTCCTAAAGGTGGGTTGAAGTGAAGTTTTGAAATATTCACAATATTATGGTTAAATAAAACATCTGTTAAAGATCTCTGGTCCCTCATATGGGATGTGGAGAGGGTGGGTCTGGGTAGATCTCAATTTGTATTAATCAGCCACATGTATCGGGATTTGAATTATATTCTTGTAAAATTAACAAGAATATAACTAACTCTTAAAAATTAATTTAAAAAAAAACCCTGACCCACACAAATGCCCCTGTTCACCTTGCCATTTTGTAAAAGGTGATGGGGGGAAAATCCTGACACAAGGGACAGATTTGAACCTGGGTCACTGTCATTTTCTGTTAAACATGCCAAGATCAAAATTCGACTGACTGTCCTGTAACATAGTGCAATATTACACACACGTAAGGTAAGATGGTTACATCAGTAAAAATTAAATGAAATGCTTCTTACAGTCAAGAGCAAAAGAATTCCCTGCAGCCTCCAAACCAGCCCTTGCCCACAAATAACACCACCGCCCCCCTCCCCACCCCAATTCTGGGATCAAACCATCAGCAGCCTACACTTTGTTGGAATCTAGGGGTTAAAACATTATGAAAGAAATGATTAATTAATAAGTTGATATGTACTGCATGGTTCAGGGAAAAAGAGGAATGTGATTAAGTGGCAATCACAGCATGGAGCGAAGTTGGCTGAGCAAAATTGTCTGCTCCCAAATACAGGGAGAGGAAATTCATAAAACGATTTAGGAGGAAAGCTCCAACTGAAGGAGGTGGTGAGTAGCACAGGAGACACAGGCCAGACCAGAACAAAGAATGGCCTGCAAGAAACCAAGGGAATGGAAAACCAGTCTAGGAGGAAGATTAAGGCATGAGGAGGTGTTAAAGAGAACAGCAGAAATTGGCCAGACAGGAACAGAAAGGTGATTAGAAATATCTGGTGATGAATTAATTTCTGATCAAAACAACAGGATAGTCTGGCCTGGAGGATTAAGATGGGAGCGCTACACCCCAGATATCTGCAAAACAGGAGATGACTTGTGATAACCCTTATGCAAAAAGATCTAGCAAAGGAAGCCAACTTTTGTTCTGTATGATAAGGTTGATCTATATAAACTGAGCCAACTGGACAATAGGGGTCAGTCTTGGGGAATAGCTCACTGTGCAGGTGACCTATGAACTAACGACTGACCCAGAGCTCTGTTAAGTTTTATTCTTGTGCTGTGTAATAAATTGACTGTTGAACCGAATACCTTCTCCTATCACTTCATTCAAAGAACACGCTGGACTCAGACCACATACAGACTAAATTAAGAGTAAGGGAAAGCCAGAGTCCGACAACTTCAGAGCCAAACCTCAGGCACAAACATCCCAAAACCATCATCCCAAGACAAGAGCTAAAGTTGCAGGCACCGTAAACCACACACATTAAAGCAACACATTTCTCTGGCTCAATACCCACGAACCACATGGAACACCAGTTTGCAAACTACCCACAAACACCGGATTCCTTTCACCCCAACAACTCAAAGAACCACCCCAGAAAAAGCAGCCACAGTAAAACCAGGCTTCCTACGTTCCTCTGATGGCAGCATCACCTCATCTCTGCCTGAAACCTGCAAGTGACTAGAGTGGGGAAACTCTCCTGTTTTAAACCCTGAGCTGGAATCAGGAGGACAATTAATTCAGGTGTGAAATATCTCAGTAAATTGTGGCTGGCCCTTTAAACAAGGCCCATCTCCGCCCTTCAAGAGAGCTGCAATTAAGGGAATAGCACCTTTTTAATTTGGAGTGGGAGTTAAAACAGTTTTCTCACCTGTGGCATTGAGATGTTTGAGGAGATGATACCTCTAGATAGGGGAGTGTTAGAGCTTTATGAGAGATTTGTTTGTTTGTGGGGCTTGTCTTTTGAATTTTGGTTTGGAAGCCTTTTGTGGTCTATGACAGCTGAAAACTAAGCAAACTAGGGTTTTCTTTGATCCTGATGGTTGTGCAGCAGTTCAAACTTCTCAAATGCAGAATTTGAGCTGTTTGCTCTCCCAGTGCCCTAGAGCATTGGTTTGGGAATATTTATGCCACAGGTGGTGTTATGGTCCTGTTAAGTCAATGACTCTGGATCAAATCTGGCCCCGTCTGTAAGGGGTTTGTGTGTTCACCCACTCTTCAGTGGAGGTGGCAGGTTAACAGGGGTTTGTGGGGGGGAAAATCGCAGGTGAATGAGGGGGAATGCACAGAGCTGGTGGGGTGAATAGGAGTGTGAGGCAGTTGTTGGCGAAGGAGAGTGTGTTGCAGGGATGTGTAGCTGAGGACTCACCATCCAATCTCAGACCAGAGTGAAACAGGATTCTTATCGTGCTCACAAATTCCTTCGTCACTCCTCAAACGATGATCAGTATTCTGACTCAAGCGTTTTCTGGCCTTGTGACGACAAGCGGGCCTAACGTTCCAATGGCAAATGAGGCAGGGAGGATGTTTCCTGTAATAGAGGTGGTAAAAGTTCCATTAGAGAGGAATACGTTGCCTTTAACTGATAACATGCGGTGGGGTCTCGGTACATTTGGTGATGTCTGGGATCTCTCTATCAATATAAAAAATGAAAATCAAGGCTGTGGGGGGGGGGGGGGGTATCTAATATTTGCTTATGTCATAATCTAATTCATCCCAACTGGCAGTGCGGGCTTTGTTCCCCAAGGCATCCGTATTGGCTGTCCATGGACCATCTCTGTCCCAATGCAGTCCTCAGTGTCTCTTGCATTTAAATCAATGATGGAATCAGCACCTTTTGGCCAATTTTAGCTGTGTTTACTCAGTCAATCTGGCCAGTTTAGTTTTTCATACAGTACTGGTGTCTGGGGTTAATGGGAGTAGTGGATGATTGATAATTCCTGAAATAATTCTTCATTCATCTTATTTTTTTTAAATTATTTAATTTCACATATGCATTAAAAACTAATTTTTTATTTGAAATAACATCAAATGAATGCATAGTGATTAAAAAAAATTAACCCCTTGTCTTGGGATGATGGTTTTGGGATGTTTGTGCCTGAGGTTTGTCTCTGAAGTGGACGCTGCTGATGGGTTGATCCCAGAATGGGGGGGGGGGGGGGGGTGTTTGTGGGCAAGGGCTGGATTGGAGGAATTCTCTTGCTCTTGACTGCAAGAACCATTTAATTTAATTTTTCCTGATGTAAAGAAAAAAAGAAAAAAACATCTGGATAGTATTTTTAAAAATTTACCAAACCTTTCAAATAAAATCTAACATCTTAAATTTCTTGATTTTAGGAGTCGGAAGGTTCATGTTGAGCTTCCAAGTTACTGCCACACATTTTACCCCTAGAACAATTACAGCACAGAAACAGGTCATTTGGCCCTTCTCGTCTGCTCTGAACTAAATACTCTCCTCCAGTACCACCTCTCTGCATTCCCCACCCCTCCAATTTTCTCTTAAATGACAAAATGGACCCTGCTTTCACTATTTCTCCCGGAAGCTCACTCCACTCAGCCACCATTGAGTCAAGAAGTTCCCCCTCACGTTACTTCAAAACTTTTGCCTCTTAACTCAAGACCTCTTGTTTCAATCTCTCCCACTTGCAATGGATTGCCTATCCACATCAACTCTATCCATCCTTCTTGTAATTTTAAATACTCTACCAAATCCCCTCTCGGCTTTCGAGTTGACAGGAATGCACTCATGGATGGTTGGATGAATTCTCTTGGGGAACAGTTCATAGTGGCTCAAAAGTGCTTGATTAGATGCAAGGAGAGCTGCCACTGAATGTTGCATGTATTTGGTTCTGGGTTTCGAAGGTACCTCAGCTCTCTCTCTTTTGTACTCGGTCCAAAAGACATTGCTGATCTTATTTGGAATTAGACCAGTTTCAATGAAGCAATGCTGAAGATTTTTGCTGGGGGGGGGGGGGGAATAAGCATTGCATTAAATTAAGCTGCGGCTGGTCATCCTTAAGTGTTGATCTGCAGTCCAAGTCTGGTGAGCTTTCTGGGATGGGCTAACATTCCAGGCAACTCCTTCTTCACACAACAGGATTCAACATTTAATAGGACGGGGGGTGGGGGAATAATCTTGGGTTAAGTTCCATTTGTGTTTTAGTTCATAAAGCCCATTGGATTTTGACTTCTATCGGGAGCACAGTGGGATATGAACAACATTTCTTGTTGTTTTCAGAGTATATCTTTCCCCTGGTTTATAATTCTTTGTGTGAATCATTTTTTTACTCCTGTCCAAGTTAGTAACAGGAAACACTGTGGGAGTGGGACGCTGTTTCATCGCTGGTAAAGTCCAACAACTGGTGAAACATTGACATGATTGAAGCTCTCTGGAAGGCAGCTTTCCAATTACTGCAGGTAACTTTCAGTTCAAGATCTTTCACCCCATCTTCCTCACTCGTGCACAGTGTCACGGCCGTCAATGACGGAGGGAGGAAAGTTGGTTTGAAAATGAGCAAATTGTTTACGTCAGAGCCAAGTCTGAAACCACCTTTTATTGAATCAAGTGAGATGCAGGACTGGTCACGGTGGCTGCTGGGAAGCACATGCAGATAGCCTTGCCCACAAGGAATCTTTTGAGTCCTCATTCTCAACATAGGGTGGCAGTGTCCTAGGGTCTCCTTCTTTCGCCTCGTCTTCCTTAATCATCTGAAGCCTGATTTCTTTCCCCTCTCATTCAGCCTGCATTATTTTCTGCATCCTCTCCCTGTTACTCCCTTGCTTTCTATTCCCTTCATTTTCTCCCTCATCATTAATTTTAGCAAAGATGACTGGCTTGGTTTAGTCTGTAACATGTTTGAGTTTCAAGTGGAACATTTAACGTGGGCTCAGTGCTGTTTTGAAATATTAGCAGAACAGAGGATGACACCAGTCACTGATGGATAGAAGAGAAAAAGATCCCCCTCTCTCTGGTAAGGTCGTGGGCAAGAGACCAAAGAGAGGAACAAGTCTGAATAAACATCTTTCCTGATTAACTGTGTCCGGTGCATTGATTGAGTGGTGCTGTTGCAGCAGACCCCACTCTTATCCATAATTGATTGGAAACTAATCTATGGTCACTGGACCCAAAATGTTCACATACACGTTTTACCTCTCTAACTATTACAGCATCGAAATAGGCCAACTTTGCCCTTCGAGTCCACGCCGAACACTTTGTCCTACCTAATCCCATTGACCTACACTCGCCCCTTGACCCTCCATTCCTTTCCTGTCCAAATACATATCCAACTTTTCCTTAAGAGCTAATATTGAGCCTGCCTCCTCCACTTCATCTGCAAGTCCATTCCACACACCCACCACTCTGAGTGAAAGTCCCCCCCTCACATTTCCTCGAAACTTCTGCCCCTTTCTCTCAACCCACGTCAAATCTATACCCCAATAATTTTAAATACCTCAACCCAATCCAACCTCAACCTTTTATGCTCCGCAGAATAAAAATTTTGCTTAACCTTTCCCTATAACTTAGACCTGTGGTTTTCAAAATGCTCTCAAACTCAAATTCCACTTGAAGCAATCCCTACACCAGAAGTGCTCTGTGATTAGTCAGGAATTGATTCAGGTGCTATGAAAGGAACCATCTACATCCTACAGGATGGAGCGCCAGAATAGCGTACATAGTTGAAGAAATTAAATTCCAAGACTTTGCTCTGCAAAGTGTTTCAACTTCAAAAGTACAGCCCCTCATGGCCAATTCCAGGAATTTACTGGGACAGGGTCCAGTGGAAAAGGGACACTGTCCAAATGCCAGTGTCAAACGATGTCATTTCACGCCACCTCTAACCCTACTCATATCCTCGGCGTTTGCCGACGTCGGCCTGATGGTAAAACCAGTGAAAGAGAGACAGCAGAGAATCACCTGTTTCCAGTCGAAGGCAGAACACTCCGCTCCCCGGGGATGAGTTGTGTTCAGTGGAAAAGCAATCTTGTGTCCCAGTGGAAATGGCACCAAGGGCTTCCTAACCTGAGACACTGCATGGCCAATGAACTGGGATTCCCGTGGAAAAAGGGTTTCAGACTGCTTTGTAAAATCTGCATGCTGTGCTTCAACCAAAATGAAGACCAATGGGATGATGAGCTTCATTAAACTTTTCTACGTGGTCGTGCGTGAAAGTGAGGCCATTTTGGCAAGAAAGCACAGAAAAATTAACCACGATCACAGGAGTGGCCTCCACGTGAGACCTGGAGCAATATCTTCATGGAAACAAGCGACAACTTGACCAAATATCTAATCTCATTTATAAAAATAGCACTGGCCTTCGTGAAAAGATGTATCACGATCAACTGGATGTCCGATAGTACGCTGGGCTGTGGAAATGAACTGCTGTTACCTACGGGAAAAAAAAATCACATAAACGTGACCCTTTAGTAAAGGTATGTCAGCTGTACCTGGACCACATAGGGGCCCAGACACTAATATAAATGAACAATAAAAGGGGATGAATGTAACCATTATATAGACCAAAACCAAGTTTCCCCAACTGGACTCATCTACTTGTAATCTCTGAAAATGTGGATATGAAAACAAACTGCAATAGAGAGAGAAAAAATTCAAAGTGCAAAAGGGAGAGTCTTTAAATGAGTCCCTGAATGTGTGTTGAGTCTCGTGATGAAGGGGTAGCTGCTGTTCCCGAACCTGGCTATACCTCTTTCCTGATGGGAGCAGTGCGAACAGAGCGGGTGATGTGGATCCTTGATTGCTGCTGCTCTCTGACAGCAGCGTTCCCTGCAAATGTTCTCAAATGTGGCGGGTTTTTACCTGAGATGTCCTGGGCGGTGTCCATACTTTTGTAGAGATTTTTGCTCAGGGGTATTGGTGTCACAAGACAACTGATCAAACCTACGACAAACTGAACCTTTCACCCCTCACACCCGTAAACCCACTATTTTTCTTGCATCAATGTGCCTGTCTAAATGTTAAAGGTCCCTATCATTCCAGACCACACCATCCTGCCCGGCCATGCACTCCAGGCACCCGCAGCCTTCTGCACGTTCTCTTTCTACAAGTCCTTCAGCAGCCTTGTGTTTCCTCAGCACTGCCTGCTCCTCCACCAAGCTCTGCCTGAAATCCAACACTCTATGAGCTTCCTGCATCACTCCAGAGAAAAGCCCAAGGCTTCTCTCTCTGGATATTGCATTTACTTCATTCTGATGGGCTCAATTCCTGCAGCTTCCCAATCAAACATCTGCAATCGCCTTTAAATTGTGCCCCTCTGCACAGATTTGTGCCACCTGCTTTTAAACAGGTTAAATCCTATGGGCATTCTGACAGTATCCTTCCACTCTCTCTCTCTCTCTACCGGTGGAACTAAATCCTTCTGCTCAAATTGTTGCTTGGTCTGGGGTCTGTCCTTTTGCCTGGATTCTCATTCTCTGCTATTTCAATCTGAAATACGAGGAATAAAACCGTGGGAATATGGATCGGAATTCTTTCTGGCTAGAGCATCTCAAACACTGCTCTCATCCTCGTGTGTGCACAGGTAGAGACAAGAACAAATCTTGTCCTTAGTCACTGTGAAATCCATCTCCAAGATGATGGCACTTGATTCCTGTGTGTTTTTTTTTAACCTTGCTTAGTGCTAGTTTTTCCTTTTGAATTGAACATTGCAATATATGTTAATACACTTTCCAAATGGTTTTACAATGTAAACAATATTTTAAAGAAAAATCTGAAGACTTCACCATCTGAGATGCAGATTCTAATTTGTGGCTTCGGCGGGTCCGCGCCCAGGGGTATTTGAATTATTTTAAAGAGGACCGTCTTCCAATGTCTGCAGTGAAACTGGGAGAAAGAGGGTTGGGCTGTCGGTGTCATAGTTAATGACGTCTCATTACAGAACTGAAAGTTTACAGTCTGTGGTGAACTGATATTCTCGTCCCACTGAGCAGCACCCCTTCCTGCTCATTCCCATCCATGGGGCCGGGACTCCCTCAACCTCACGGGTCCCCCTCACACTCGCAGTTCTCCGATCCCCTCAACCATACGGATCCCCCAAAGCAACCGGGTTCCCACCCCCACCTTCAGCCTCGCAGGTGCCCTCAGCCTTCTGGGTCCACGTCCCGGTCCCCCCTCCGCCCTCTGGGTCACCATACCTCCTCAACCTTCTGGGTCCCCGTCCCCTCCCCCCCTCAGCCTTCTGGGTCCCCATCCCCGTCCCCCTCAGCCTTCAGGGTCACCGTACCTCCTCAACCTTCTGGGTTTCCGTCCCCTTCCCCCCTCAGCCTTCTGGGTCCCAGTCCCCTCTCAGCCTTCTGGATCCCCGTCTCCCCTCAGCCTTCTGGGTCCCCGTGCCCTCAGTCTTCTGGGTCCCCTTCTCCCCTCAGCCTTCTGGGTCCCCGTCCCCCCTCAGCGTTCTGGGTCCCTGTCCCCCCTCAGCCTTCTGGGTCCCCGTCCCCCCTCAGCCTTCTGGGTCCCCGTGTCCCCTCAGCCTTCTGGGACCCCGTGCCCTCAGCCTTCTGGGTCCCCTTCCCCCCCTCAGCCTTCTGGGTCCCCTTCCCCCCTCAGCCTTCTGGGTCCCCGTCCCCCATCAGCCTTGTGGGTTCCCGTCCCCTTCCCCCCTCATCCTTCTGGGTCCCCGTCCCCACTCAGCCCTCTGGGTCACCATCCCCGTCCCCCCTAAGCCTTCTGGGTCCCCGTCCCCGTCCCCGTCCCCCCTCAGCCTTCTGGGTCCCCGTCCCCGTTCCCCCTCAGCCTTCTGGGTCCCCGTCCACGTCCCCACTCAGCCCTCTGGGTCACCGTCCCCGTCCCCCCTCAGCCTTCTGGGTCCCCGTCCCCGTCCCCCCTCAGCCTTCTCGGTCCCCGTCCCCCCTCAGCCTTCTGGGTCCCCGTCCCCGTCCCCGTCCCCCCTCAGCCTTCTGGGTCCCCGTCCCCCCTCAGACTTCTGGGTCCTCGTCCCCGACTCACTTCATCATTCTGGGTCCCCGTCCCTGTCCCCCCCTCAACCTTCTGGGTCCCCGTCCCCCCTCTGTCTTCTGGGTCCCCATCCCCGACCCCCTCAGCCTTCTGGGTCCCCATCCCCGTCCCCCCCTCAGCCTTCTGGGTCCCCGTCCCCATCCCCCCTTAGCCTTCTGGGTCCCCGTTTCCCCCTCAGCCTTCTGGGTCCCCGTTTCCCCCTCAGCCTTCTGGGTCCCTGTCCCCCCTCAGCTTTTTGGGTCCCCGTCCCCCCTCACCTTTCTGGGTCCTGATCACCCTCGCCCTTCTGGGGCCTGATCACCCTCACCCTTCTGGGTCCTGATCACCCTCACCCTTCTGGGTCCTGATCACCCTCACCCTTCTGGGTCCTTATCACCCTCAACCTTCTGGGTCCTGATCACCCTCACCCTTCTGTGTCCTGATCACCATTACCCTTCTGGGTCCTCATTCCCCTCACCCTTCTGGTTCCACGAGTACCTCAGCCTTGCGTGTCCCTCAACCTTCTGGATACACGTCCCCCTCAGCCTCGCAGGATCCCTGGCCCCGACAGCCTTGCGTGTCCCTTACTCCTCTGGCAAATCTCCCACACCCCTCTGGCGGGTCCCCCTCACCCTTCTGGGTCCTCGACCCCCCTCACCCTTCTGGGTCCTCGACCCCCCTCACCCTTCTGGGTCCCCGACCCCCTCACCCTTCTGGGTCCCCGACCCCCTCACCCTTCCGGGTCCCCGAACCCCTCACCCTTCTGGGTCCCCGTCCCTCTCCCCCCTCTGCCTCGCGGGCCCCGAGCCCCCTCTGCCTCGCGGGCCCCGACACCCCTCAGCTTCGTTGGAGCGTTCCCCCCTCAGCCTCGCGGGCCCCGACCCCCCTCAACCTCGCGGGACGTTACGCCCCTGAGCCTAGCGGGCTACGACCCCCCTCAACCTCGTGGTCGGCGACCCTCCTCAGCCTCGCAGGTCCCCGATCCCCCTCAGCCACGCGGATCCCCCTCCCCCCCACAGCCTCACGGACCCCGACCCCCCCCCCTTCAGCCTCATGGGTCCCCGACTACCACACACCCTAAAGCCACCCCGACCCAAACTCCCTCACGGTACCCCGGCCCCACCTCACAACCATCCCCCTGCCCGTTCCCCTCCGAGCTCCGGCCGCTCCAGACCCAAAGGGCGACCCGTGGAATCTCCGTCCTCCCTGGTCTCGCTCCCAAAATGCCCCGATTCCCGCCCGTGAGGAACCGAAACGAACCTTTCTCCCCCTCCCGCTCGCGACCAACTCCTCCAAAGGCGGGAAAGATCAACAACATGGCAGCCATCAGGGGTTGCTCTCGCGAGAGCTTGATCCACCCCTCCACGGGATCTCCTCTCCACCACCCCGAGCACCTGGATGGAGCCCCAGGGCTCGAGGTCCAGCCCTTTGGAGCCCCCTCTCTCCTGAGAACCTCGTCCCACTGGGGAAGGGTCCGAGAGCTGCCTCGGGCCTCCAGTCCATCTCCCCTTCAGGCTGCACATTTCCACACCAGGACCTGCCCCACATTCCCCCCCAAGATTCCAGTCCATCCCACCTCCACCACCTTGGCCCAAAGCTCATTCCACGCTCCCACCCCCCTCTGAGGGAAGAAAATCCCCCTTCAATCTCAATCCATGTCCTCCTCTTTGAATCTCTCCCACTCTCCTTGGAAACAGCCTGTCCCCATGGACACGATCCGCCCCCCCCTCACAATTTTCAAATCTTCCTCAATCTTCTACGCTCCAGGGAATAAAGTCCCAGCCTGTCCAACCTTCCCCTGGAACTCAAACCCCGAAAGCCAGACCACCTTCTTGTCCCTCTCCTCGACGCGCTGTCTCATTCCTATCCTTCCTCTCCTCCGGCCACCCAAACGGCACACAACGTTCCCAAGTTGGCCTCACCCATGCCTCGTCCAACTTCCTCGTGGCCTCCCAACTCCTGCACTCAATCCTCTCATTTCTGAAGGCCAAAATACCAGAAGCTTTCTTCACTCCCCCCCACCCCCCCATCTCTACAAGGGACTCCACTTTCGGGCAGTTCTGTACCACAGTTCCTCAATCCCTTTGTTTGACAACACTCCTCAATGGTCTGCCATTTAACATTCAAACTCTTACGTTTTAAGAATCAATTGCAGAGATCCATGGATGTGGGAAGTCAGGAGGGTTAGGGACTGGGTGCAGGTCGATGAGACTGGCAGAATGATATTTCACCATGGACGAGAAGGGCCGAAGGGTCCCTTTTCTTTGCTGTGGGGTTTCTAGGGTAGAGTTCACACCATTCTCAGGAAGGAGGATGAGCAGACAGATGTCATGGTCCACGGGTAGGAAAGGTGATGAGATCCTGCCAGGAGAGATGAGGGAGTTAAGTGCACAACCAAGGGGTCTCTCTCTGTCAGTCTGTGTGTGTCTCTATCTCTCTGTGTCTCTCTCTCTGTCTGTCTGTGTCTCTGTCTGTCTGTGTCTCTCTCTCTGTCTGTGTCTCTCTCTCTGTCTGTGTCTCTCTCTCTGTCTGTGTCTCTCTCTCTGTCTGTGTCTCTCTCTCTGTCTGTTCTCTCTTTGTGTCACTCTGTGTCTCTCTGTGTGTGTCTCTGTGTCTGTGTGTCTCTCTCTGTCTGTGTGTGTCTGTCTGTGTGTGTCTCTGTGTGTATGTCTGTGACTCTCTCGCTGTGTCTCTCTCTGTCTGTGTCTCTCCCTCTCTGTCTCTCTCTCACTGTCAGTGTCTCTCTCTCTGTCTGTATGTGTCTCTCTGTGTGTCTGTGTCTGTATATCTGTCTCTCTGTGTCTATATATCTGTCTCTCTGTGTCTGTGTGTGAGTGTGTCTGTCTGTCTGGGTATGTGTGTGTGTGTCTCTCTGTGTCTGTGTGTGAGTGTGTCTGTCTGTCTGGGTATGTGTGTGTGTCTCTCTCTGTCTGTGTGTGAGTGTGTCTGTCTGTCTGGGTATGTGTGTGTGTGTCTCTCTCTGTCTGTGTCTCTGTATCTGTGTCTGACTCTGTCTCTGTGTGTGTGTCTCTCTCTGTCTGTGTCTCTGTATCTGTGTCTGACTCTGTCTCTGTGTGTGTGTCTCTCTCTCTGTCTGTGTGTCTCTCTCTCTGTCTGTGTGTCTCTCTCTCTGTCTGTGTGTCTCTCTCTCTGTCTGTGTGTCTCTCTCTCTGTCTGTGTGTCTCTCTCTCGCTGTCAGTGTCTCTCTCTCTGTCTGTATGTGTCTCTCTGTGTGTCTGTGTCTGTATATCTGTCTCTCTGTGTCTATATATCTGTCTCTCTGTGTCTGTGTGTGAGTGTGTCTGTCTGTCCGGGTATGTGTGTGTGTCTCTCTCTGTCTGTGTCTCTGTATCTGTCTCTGTGCCTGGGTGTGTGTGTCTCTCTATGTCTGTGTCTCTCTCTGTGTCTGTGTGTGTGTGTGTCTGTGTCTCTCTGTGTGTCTGTGTCTCTCTGTCCGTGTCTCTCTGTCCGTGTCTCTCTGTCCGTGTCTCTCTGTCCGTGTCTCTCTCTCTGTCTATCTCTCTCTCTCTGTCTGTGTCCCTCTCTGTGTGGGTCTGTGTGTGTGTGTCTCTCTCTCTCTCTCTGTCTCTCTCTCTCTGTCTGTTTGTGTGTCTTTCTCTCTCTGTGTCTCTGTGTGTGTCACTGTCTGTGTGTGTCTCTCTGTCTCTCTCTCGCTGTCAGAGTCTCTCTCTGTCTCTGCCTGTGTGTGTTTCTGTGTGTGTGTGTGTGTGTGTGTGTCTGTCTGGGTATGTGTGTCGCTCTCTATCAGTGTCTCTAATATTTGCTTATTCATTACCCACCATTATCCATCCCTACTGGTGGTGCGGGCTTTGTTCCCCAAGGCGTCTGTATTGGCTGTCCATAGACCATCTCTGCCCCAACGCATTCCTCGGTGTCACCTGCGTTAAAATCAAGATGGCATCAGCACCTTTTTGGGCACTTTTAGCCGTGTTTCCTCAGATGTTCTGGCCAGTTTTGTGTTTCGTTCACACATTCCTGCTGCCTGGGGTTCACGGCACTCGTGGAAGATCGCCAGTTCCTGAAACAATTCTTCATTTATCTTATTTGTAACATTTTTACATTTAATTTAACATATGCATTAAAAAACTTAAATTTCTTATTTGAAAATAAGATAAAATTAATGCATAGTGATTTAAAAAGTAACCCCTCCCACAGCTGCCCAATAGAAAACAATAAAGAGAGGAAACATCTAGATAGTATTCATAAAAATTGAGCAAAACTCTCAAATAAAATCTTGCTTTTCTTGGTTTTAGGAGTCAGAAAGTTCGTGTTGGGTGATAACAACTTAATTCCTACAATTGGTAAATACACATCCCAAATCTTCAAAAGAGAAATTCAAATTTGTTCCGTGAATTCAATGTAATTATTTCAAGTGGGATACAACGGCCTATTTCAGTGTGGCTATCGACCCATTCCCAAATACGCATCGGACTTCCAAGTTACTGCCACACATTTTAACCCTATAACAATTACAGCACAGAAACAGGTCATTTGGCCCTTCTTGTCTGCACTGAACTAAATACTTTCCTCTCGTACCACCTCTCAGCATTCCGCTCCCCTCCAATTTTCCCTGAAATGACAAAATGGACCCTGCCGCCACTACTTTTCCCGGAAGCTCACTCCACTCAGCCACCACTCTGAGTAAAGAAGTTCCCCCTCATGTTACTTCCAAACTTTTACCTCCTGTTTCAATCCCTGCTCCCCGCAATGAAAAAAGTCTATCCACATCAACTCGTTCTATCCTCCTAGTAATTTTAAAGACTTCGATCAAATCCCCTCTCAACCATCTACAATCCAAAGAATAAAGACTTCATTTGCTCAATCTTTCTTTGTAATCTAGTTGCTGATATCCAGGTAACATTGACGTAAATCTTCTATGCACCCTCTCTACTTTATTGATAGCTTTCCTCTCATTTGGTGACCAGAACTGCACACAGTACTCTCAACAGGGCCTCACCAATACCTTGTCTAGTCTCAACCTCACTGCCCGACTTCTGTATTTGATGCTATGGTTGCTCAAGGCCAGCTATTTGAACAGATTCTTTTCGAGGTACTCTCTGATTACCCTCCAATAATTAACCTATCACTGTCAGCCTCACCTGGTTGGCTTTTGAAGCCGTTTTTAAACAAAGGAACATAAGATTACATCCATTCCTCTGGCACCTCACCCGTGGATAAACAGGTTTTAAATATTTCTGTCAGAGCCCTTGCAATTTCTACTCTTCTTTCCCTCAAGGCCAAGGGAATATCATGTCAGACGTCCATCCACCAACAGACAAAAATCAGCCATCACAAGGTGAAGGCAGGTCAGTAGTCCCACCTCTCCAGCACGAGTCACCCCAGGATCAAGTCAGCACTGACTGCAAGAAGTTTCTACATCCTCTCGGTGTCCGTGTGGATTTCCTCCCACACTCCACAGCTCAAGGGGGCCGTAAGTTCATTGGCGATTTGGAAGCTCAAGACCATGGGGTGGAAGTGCACATTCTGGTCCTGGGTGCATCAATTCAATTCAACTGCACGGATGAACCTTTGGGCACGACCTGATCTTTTTCTGGTTTCAAACTCATTATTTTTGAAAATTGTATGTGCACCTCTAATGCAACACGACTGCTGCAAAACAGGCTTCTTGATGCATATCCATGACAAGAACTCGGGAGAATCTGATTTGGTTACTAGACTTTTGAACAGAACAGTGTCTGGACATTTTATCCCTAAACTGAAACTTTATAGACATACAGAACAAAAAGAGGGCAAAACAAGCTTGTGTCTCACCAATACCACAATTCACGGACACTTTTTAAGTTCTCAAGGGTGGCAGAAAACACAAACAACAGACAAACTCCTTCCACACTGTCACTTTGAGAGCTTTGGACTCACCATGCTATAAATATTGCCAAGCCATCACTCTCTCTCCAAATCAATGACCCAAAGTCCTGGCTGAGCGATAGATTTGAGACATTTTACCTGCTATGTAGCAATCAGGCACAAGGAAAAGTGCTGCTTCCATTGTAAAGTATTTAGGAATCTCAGACCACAAACAACCTTCACCCCAAAAAACAAGCAATTCTCCACAATAAAACTAGGTTTCCTTCCTGTCTGCAAGCATCTGCTCTCTTGAGTCTGAATGGCACAACTGGGGAAACCGTTTCAAACCCATGACCTGAAACAGCATATTCTCTTCCCCGAAATGGAGGTGTCTTGCAATTGGCCACCACTGCCCGAGCAAGAATGAACTGGGAGATCTCACACTTGCTCCTTCACAGGTGAGACCTCCCTGTTCATTGGAGCTCCATATTATCCATCTTGCTCTATTTTGTTAACCTTAATCAAGTCTCCTCTCATACTCCAACACTCCCATGAAAAATAAAAATCATGTATCCTGTAGTTCGCGGGTCTGGACACCAGGTGGTGGTATTATACCTAGATCTTTCTCTCTCTCTCTCTCTCTCTCTCTCTCTCTCTCGCTTCATGCATGCAGTACTCGGTGTGAACAGGCGGTGGCAGCACTTTACAGCTCTTGCAATCTGCAGCTTGGACAGGAGATGTCGGTGTTACAGAGACATGGCTGCGGGAAGGGCAGGATTGGGAAATCAATGTTCCCGGGTACACGTCCTATAGAAAAGACAGAAAGTTGGGAAGAGGAGGTGGGGTAGCTCTGTTGGTAAGAAATAAAATTCAGGCATTTGAAAGGAAAGACATTGAAACAGGTGGGTAGAGTCTGTTTTGATAGAATTAAGAAATTGTAAAGGCATGAGGACCATAATGGGGGTCATTTACAGGCCTCCGAAAAGTAGCTCAGATATCGGTGGCAGTATAAATCAGGAATTAAGAGTGGCATGTCAAAGTGGTAGCAATAAGGTAGTTATGGGGGACTTCAACATGAAGGTGGACTGGGATAATCAGACGGGGGCAGGAACACAAGAGAGTGAGTTTATTGAATGTCTACGAGATACTTTCTTCCATTGATTTAATTATAAATTTGGTTACTTTGTTCTTTCTGTTAATTTTTTTCCCAGTTTTATCCATATTTGAATCCAAATTCAGGTTGAAATCCCCTCCTATTAATATGTTCCCTTGCGTATCTGCTACCTTCAAAAAAATATCTTGCATAAAATTTTGATCTTCTTCGTTCGGTGAATATACATTGAGTAGATTCGAAAACTCCGAATATATCTGACATTTTATCATTACATATCTCCCTGCTGGATCTATTATTTCCTCTTCTATTTTAAATGGCACATTTTTACTAATTAATATAGCTACTCCTCTTGCTTTTGAATTATACGATGCTGGTGTTACGTGTCCTACCCAATACGAGATACTTTCTTGGAGCAGCTAGTGGAGGAACCTACCAGGGGGAAGTCGATTCTGGACTTGGTGCTGTGCAGCGACGCAGAGTTAATAAGTGACCTCGATGTAGGGGAGCCATTAGGGAATAGTGACCATGGTATGGTTATTTTTGAGCTGCAATTAGAAAGGGAAAAAGAAAGGAAGTCGGAAGCATCTGTACTGCAGTTAAATAAAGGGGATTATGCAGCTATGAGGGAGGAGCTAGCCAAAATAAAATGGAAAGATACACTAGCTGGGAGGACAACTCGGGAAAAATGGCAGGTGCTTTTGGACATTTTCCACAGGATTCAGGACAAATTTATTCCAAAGTGGAAGAAAGGCTCTAGGAGATGCAAATGGCAGTCGTGGCTAACTAATGAAATCAAGTGCAATATCAAATCCAAAGGGAGTAAGTATAAGATAGCGAAGTGGAGTGGGAAGCTAGAGGATTGGGAAACCTTCAAAGAGAATCAGAGGGTAATTAAGAAAGTCATAAGAGAGGGGAAAATGAAGTATGAGAGGAAATTAGCAAATAATATAATGGAGGATAGCAAAAGCTTTTTTAAATATGTGAAGAGGAAGAAATTGGTTCGGTCTAAAATTGGTCCATTAAGAATGGAAAAGGCTGGAATTATTATCGGAAACAAGGAGATGGCTGAGGAATTTAACAAATACTTTGCATCGGTCTTCACCAAGGAGGATATAGGTTATGGTCAGTTAGGGGGTAGTGGTCATGCGGTATCAAGAGACTTGGGGAACTTTCCTGGGGAAGTAGGGGATCTAATGGATATCCGGATCTAGAAGCAGGAGGTTGTGAGTAAATTGTTGGGACTGAGGGCTGATAAAACCCCAGGGCCTGATGGGCTGCATCCCAGGGTGCTTAAAGAAGTTGCTATGGAAATTGTGGAGGCACTGGTCGACATATTCCAAAGTTCCATAGATTCGGGGGAGGTCCCTGAGGATTGGAGAATGGCTGATGTGGTGCCGATTTTTAAGAAGGGACGGAGGAAGAAAACGGGAAATTATAGACCGGTCAGCCTGACGTCAGAGGTGGGGAAGATATTGGAATCTATCATAAAAGGAGTAATAGCAGAACACTTAGGCAGAAATAATAGTATAAGGGCTAGTCAGCATGGATTCCTTAAGGGTAAGTCATGCTTGACTAACCATCTGGAATTTTTCAAGGATGTGACAAAGAGGGTGGACTTGGGAGAGCCAGTGGATGTGGTGTATTTGGACTTCCAGAAGGCCTTTGATAAGGTACCGCACGGGAGACTAGTGGGCAAGATCAGGGAGCATGGAATTGGAGGTAAGGTGCTGACATGGATAGGAAATTGGTTAAGAAATAGGAAACAAAGGGTTGGAGTAAGCCAGTCCTTTTCAGGATGGCAGGATGTGACGAGTGGAGTGCCGCAGGGATCGGTATTGGGTCCTCAGTTGTTTGTAATTTATGTAAATGATTTGGATGAGGGGATTATTAATAACTTGAGCAAATTTGCAGATGACACTAAACTGGGTGGCGGTGTGGGGTGTGAGGAGGATGTCATGAAAATGCAGAGGGACTTGGACAGGTTGGGGGTGTGGGCTGCTGAATGGAAGATGACGTTCAATGTGAGCAAATGTGAGGTTATCCATTTTGGGGGCAATAATAGGAAAGCTGAGTATTATTTAAATGGAGACAAGCTCGGGAGTGGGGAGGAGCAAATGGATCTGGGTGTACTTGTTCACCCGTCCCTGAAGGCTAACATGCAGGTTCAGAAAGCTGTGAAGAAGGCAAATGGCATGTTGGCTTTCATAAAGAGGGGATTGGAGTATAGGAACAGAGACGCCCTTCTGCAGTTGTACAGGGCCCTGGTGAGACCCGACCTGGACTATTGCGTCCAGTACTGGTCTCCAATTTTGAGGAAGGACATACTAGCTATAGAGGATGTGCAGCGCAGATTTACAAGGTTAGTTCCAGCGATGGCGGGGTTGACATATGCTGAAAGGCTAGAAAAACTGGACTTGTATCCGATGGAGTTTAGAAGGATGAGGGGGGACATGACTGAGATAAACAAAATTATCAGGGGGATGGACAGGGTGAAGTCGGATTACTTATTCCCAATGATGGGGGAGACAAGGACCAGAGGGCATAGTTTAAGAATACAGGGTAGGCCCTTTAGGACAGAGAGGAGAAAACATTTTTTTACCCAGAGAAGTGTGAATCTGTGGAATGCTCTGCCACAGAGGGTGGTAGAGGCAGATTCGCTGATTATGTTCAAAAGAGAGTTAGCTAAGACTCTAGTGGGCAAAGGAGTTAAGGGTTATGGGGATAAGGCTGGAAAGGGGTAATGATAGTAGTGATCAGCCATGATCTGTAAAATGGCGGTCACTGAAGGCTCGACAGGCCGAAAGGCCTACTCCTACTCCTATTGTCTATTGAACCATTCCTCCAAGATCCCTTTGTTCCTCAATGCCCTCCCCTTCACTGCATACGTCTTGGTTATTCTTCCCAAAATAAAGCACCTCACACTTACCTACATTAAACTCCATCTGCCATCTTTCCAAACAGTCCAAATCCTTTTGTAGTCCATGAAAACCCTCCTCACTCTCCACAACTCTTGAAAATAAGCAAAATGCATTACATTATGTTAAGCTTCTCTTTGAAAATATTAATTTCACATGCATTAAATGCCTACATAAATTTTGTCATTCAAAGATAATGAAAAATTAATATATAGTATATTTTTTAAATTCCCCCTGCCCAACAACCCAATAGAAAAGAAAGATAACATAACATATAACATAAGATAACAATTACAGCACGTAAACAGGCCATTAGGCCCTTCTACTCCGCACCGAACCAAACACCCCTCTCTAGTCCCACCTCCCTGCACAATGCCCATAACCCTCCATCTTCTTCTCATCCATATACTTGTCCAACCTTTTCTTAAATAATACTATTGACTCCGCCGCCACTATTTCTCCTGGAAGCTCATTCCACACGGCTACCACTCTCTGAGTAAAGAAGTTCCCCTTCATATTACCTCTAAACCTCTGCCCCTTAATTCTTAACTCATGTCCTCTTGTTTTAATCTTTCCTCCTCTTAACGGAAATAGTCTATCAACATCCATTCTGTCTATCCCTTTCATAATCTTAAATACTTCTATCAAATTCCCTCTCGACCTTCTACGCTCCAAAGAATAAAGACCTAATCTGTCCAATCTCTCCCTATACTCTAGATGCTTAAACCCAGGTAACATTCTGGTAAACCTTCTCTGCACTCTCTCCACTCTGTTTATATCCTTCCCATAATTAGGCGACCAGAACTGCACACAGAACTCCAAATTAAGCCGCACCGTCTTATACAGTCTCAACATCACCTCCCAACTCCTATATTCCATGCAATGATTGATAAAGGCCAGCATACTAAAAGCCTTCTTCACCACCCTAAGTATTTATAAAAAAATTACTAAAAAACTATCAAATAAAATCTAACAAATTTTCTTGATTTTAGGAATCAGAAGGTTCAGGTTGGGCGATTACAACTTAATTCCTACAGTTTATAAATAGGATTCCCAAATCTTTCCAAAACTTTCATATTTGTTACAGAAATTACATGGAATTATTTCAAGTGTCAAGGGACTTGGGGGGTTCTCGTTCAGGAAAACATAGTGAGTGGGTAACCACCAGGTTGGATCGGCAGGAAAAGAAAGCAAATTCTATGTTGGCCTTTGTTTCGAGGGTAGGGAGGTGTTGATGGGGCATGGGAGAGACCTCATTTGGAGAACTGCGAAGTTTATCTTAAAAAGGATGTGCTGATGTTGGAGAGAGAGCAGAGATTTACCAGGATGATATATCTCCACTCTTCATTGGAGTATAGAAGAAGGAGAGGAGATCACAGAAACCTTTCCAATGCTGAATGGATTGGACAGTAGATGTGAATAATGTTTCCCTTGGATAAAAAGACATTGTCTTAGAGTTAGAAGATACCTATTTAAAGCAGATGAGAAATTTATTTCACCAGAAGGTCATGGAATTTGTTGCTGGATTGTTGAGGGAGTTTAAGTGGGGGTGGGGGGGGGGGCGGAATTAATAGATGCAGATAGCCTTGCCCACAAGGAATCTTTTGAGTCCTCATTCTCAACATAGGGTGGCAGTGTCCTAGGGTCTCCTTCTTTCACCTTGTCTTCCTTAATCATCTGGAGCCTGATTTCTTTCCCCTCTCATTCAGCCTGCATTATTTTCTGCATCTTTTCCCTGTTACTCCCTTGCTTTCTGTTCCTTTCGTTTTCTCCCTCATCATTAATTTTAGCAAAGATGACTGGCTTGGTTTAATCTGTAACATGTTTGAGTTTCAAGTGGAACATTTAACGTGGGCTCAGTGCTGTTTTGAAATATTAGCAGAACAGAGGATGACACCAGTCACTAATAGATAGAAGAGAAAAAGATCCCCCTCTCTCTGGTAAGGTCGTGGGCAAGAGACCTAAGAGAGGAACAAGTCTGAATAAACATCTTTCCTGATTAACTGTGTCCGGTGCATTGATTGAGTGGTGCTGTTGCAGCAGACCCCACGGTTACCCATAATTGATTGGAAACTAATCTATGGTCACTGGACCCAAAATGTTCACATACACGTTTTACCTCTCTAACCATTACAGCATCGCTGTAATGAACAATAAAAGGGGATAAAAGTAACCATTATATAGACTTGGCCCTTCGAGTCCACGCCGAACACTTTGTCCTACGTAATCCTATTGACCTACACTCGCCCCTTGACCCTCCATTCCTTTCCTGTCCAAATATATATCCAACTTCTCCTTAAGTGCTAATATTGAGCCTGCCTCCTCCACTTCATCTGCAAGTCCATTCCACACACCCACCACTCTGAGTGAAAGTCCCCCCTCACATTTCCTCTAAACTTCTGCCCCTTTCTCTCAACCCACGTCCAATCGATACCACAATAATTTTAAATACCTCAACCCAATCCAACCTCAACCTTTTATGCTCCGCAGAATAAAAATCTTGCTTAAACTTTCCCTATAACTTAGACCTGTGGATTTCAAAATGCTCCCAAACTCAAATTCCACTTGAAGCAATCCCTACACCAGAAGTGCTCTGTGATTAGTCAGGGATTGATTCAGGTGCGATGAAAGGAACCATCTACATCCTACAGGATGGAGCGCCAGAATAGCGAACATAGTTGTAGAAATTAAATTCCACGACTTTGCTCTGCAAAGTGTTTCAACTTCAAAAGTACAGCCCCTCATGGCCAATCCCGGGAATTTACTGGGACAGGGTCCAGTGGAAAAGGGACACTGTCCAAATGCCAGTGTCAAATGATGTCATTTCACGCCACCTCTAACCCAACTCATATCCTCGGCGTTTGCAGATGTCGGCCTGATGGTAAAACCAGTGGAACAGAGACAGCAGAGAATCACCTCTTTCCAGTCGAAGGCAGAACACTCCGCTCCCCGGGGATGAGTTGCGTTCAGTGGAAAAGCAATCTTGTGTCCCAGTGGAAATGGCACCAAGGGCTTCCTAACCTGAGACACTGCATGGCCAATGAAATGGGATTCCCATGGAAAAAGGGTTTCAGACTGCTTTGTAAAATCTGCATGCAGTGCCTCAACCGAAATGAAGGACAATGGGATGATGAGCTTCATTAAACTTTTCTACGTGGTCGTGCATGAAAGTGAGGCCATTTTGGCAGGAAAGCGCAGAAAAATTAACCACGATCACAGGAGTGGCCTCCACTCGAGACCTGGAGCAATATCTTCATGGAAACAAGCGACAACTTAACCAAATATCTAAACTCATTTATAAAAATAGCACTGGCCTTAGCGAAAAGATGTATCACGATCAACTGGATGTCCGATAGCACGCTGGGCTGTGGAAATGAACTGCTGTTACCTACGGGAAAAAAAAATCACATAAACGTGACCCTTTGGTAAAGGTCTGTCAGCTGTACCTGGACCACATAGGGGCCCAGACACTAATATAAATGAACAATAAAAGGGGATAAAAGTAACCATTATATAGACCAAAACCAAGTTTCCCCAACTGGACTCATCTACTTGTAATCTCTGAAAATGTGGATATGAAAACAAACTGCAATAGAGAGAGAAAAAATTCAAAGTGCAAAAGGGAGAGTCTTTAAATGAGTCCCTGAATGTGTGTTGAGTCTCGTGGTGAAGGGGTGGCAGCTGTTCCTGAACCCGGCTATACCTCTTTCCTGATGGGAGCAGTGAGAACAGAGCGGGTGATGTGGATCCTTGATTGCTGCTGCTCTCTGACAGCAGTGTTCCCTGCAAATGTTCTCAATGGTGGAGGATTTTTACCTGAGATGTCCAGGGCGGTGTTCATACTTTTGCAGAGCTTTTTGCTCAGGGGTATTGGTGTCACAAGAGAATAGCTCAAACCTACTACAAACTGAACCTTTCCCCCCTCACACCCGTAACCCACTATTTTTCTTGCATCAATGTGCCTGTCTAAATGTTAAAGGTCCCTATTATTCCAGACTCCACTATCCTGCCCAGCCATGCGCTCCAGGCATCCGCAGCCTTGTGGGTCCCCGTCCCCGTACCCACTCAGCCTTCTGGGTCCCCGTCCCCGTCCCCGTCCCCCCTCAGCCTTCTGGGTCCCCGTCCCCCCTGAGCATTCTGGCTCCCCATCCCCGTCCCCCCTCAGCCTTCTGGGTCCCCGTCCCCCCTCAGCCTTCTGGGTCCCCGTCCCCCCTCAGCCTTCTGGGTCCCCGTCCCCCCTCAGCCTTCTGGGTCCCCGTCCCCCCTCAGCCTTCTGGGTCCCCATCCCCCCTCAGCCTCGCGGGCCCCGCCCCCCCGTCAGCCTCACGGGCCTCAACCCCCCACCAGCCTCACGGGCCCCAACCCCCCCCCAGCCTCTCGGGCCCCGACCCCCCCTCAGCCTTCAGGGTCCCCGTCCCCCCTCAGCATTCTGGGTCCCGGTCCCCCCTCAGCCTTCTGGGTACCAGTCCCCGTTCCTCCTCAGCCTTCTGGGTTCCCGTCCCCGTCCCTCCTCAGCCGTCTGGGCCCCCGTCCCCCCTCAGCCTTCTGGGTCTCTGTCCCCGTCCCCCCCTCAGCCTTCAGGGTCCCAGTCCCCCCCTCAGCCTTCAGGGTCCCAGTCCCCCCCTCAGCCTTCTGGGTCCCCGTCCCCGTCCCTCCTCAGCCGTCTGGGCCCCCGTCCCCCCTCAGCCTTCTGGGTCTCTGTCCCCGTCCCCCCCTCAGCCTTCAGGGTCCCAGTCCCCCCCTCAGCCTTCAGGGTCCCAGTCCCCCCCTCAGCCTTCTGGGTCCCCGTCCCCGTCCCTCCTCAGCCTTCTGGGTCCCCGTCCCCGTCCCTCCTCAGCCTTCTGGCTCCCCGTCCCTCCTCAGCCTTCTGGGTCCCCGTCCCTCCTCAGCCTTCTGGGTCCCAGTCCCCGTCCCTCCTCAGCCTTCTGGGTCCCCGTCCCTCCTCAGCCTTCTGGGTCCCGGTCCCCCCTCAGCCTTCTGGATCCCGGTCCCCCCTCAGCATTCTGGGCCCTCGCCCCCCCTCCTCAGGCTCGCGGACCCCCCGCCCCCCACCTCAGGCTCGCGGGCCCCGACTCCCCCCTTCAGCCTCGCGGCCCCCGACCCCCCTTCAACCTCGCGGCCCCCGACCCCCCTTCAACCTCGCGGCCCCCGACCCCCCCGTCAGCCTCACGGGTCCCGACTACCACACACCCTAATGTCACCCCGACCCAAACTCCCTCACGGTTTCCCGGCCCCACCTCACAACCATCTCCCCGCCCGTTCCCCTCCGAGCTCCGGCCGCCCCGGACCCAAAGGGCGACCCGTGGAAACTCCCTCCTCCCTGGTCTCGCTCCCAAAATGCCCCGATTCCCGCCCGTGAAGCACCGACACGAACCTCTCCCGCTCGCGACCAACTGCTCCAAAGGCGGGAAAGATCAACAACATGGCGGCCCCCAGGGGTCGCTCTCGCGAGAGCTTTAGCCACCCCTCCACGGGATCTCTTCGCCACCCCAGTCCCACTGGGGAAGGGTCCGAGAGCTGCCTCAGGCTTCCAGTCCATCTCCCCTTCAGGCTGCACATTTCCACAC
Source organism: Narcine bancroftii (assembly GCF_036971445.1). Classification (NCBI taxonomy): domain Eukaryota; kingdom Metazoa; phylum Chordata; class Chondrichthyes; order Torpediniformes; family Narcinidae; genus Narcine; species Narcine bancroftii. The sequence goes on along the minus strand of NC_091482.1, from coordinate 72,063,349 downwards.
CAGGACCTGCCCCACATTCCCCCCCAAGATTCCAGTCCATCCCACTCCACCACCTTGGCCCAAAGCTCATTCCACGCTCCCACCCCCCTCTGAGGGAAGAAAATCCCCCTTCAACCTCAATCCATGTCCTCCTCTTTGAATCTCTTCCACTCTCCTTGGAAACAGCCTGTCCCCATGGACACGATCCGTCCCCCCTCACAATTTTCAAATCTTCCTCAATCTTCTACGCTCCAGGGAATAAAGTCCCAGCCTGTCCAACCTTCCCCTGGAACTCAAACCCCGAAAGCCAGACCACCTTCTTGTCCCTCTCCTCGACGCGCTGTCTCATTCCTATCCTTCCTCTCCTCCGGCCACCCAAACGGCACACAATGTTCCCAAGTTGGCCTCGCCCATGCCTCGTCCAACTTCCTCGTGGCCTCCCACCTCCTGCACTCAATCCTCTCATTTCTGAAGGCCAAAATACCAGAAGCTTTCTTCACTCCCCCCACCCCACCCCCCCATCTCCACATGGGACTCCACTTTCGGGCAGTTCTGTACCACAGTTCCTCAATCCCTTTGTTTGACAACACTCCTCAATGGTCTGCCATTTAACATTCAAACTCTTACGTTTTAAGAATCAATTGCAGAGATCCATGGATGTGGGAAGTCAGGAGGGTTAGGGACTGGGTGCAGGTCGATGAGACTGGCAGAATGATATTTCACCATGGATGAGAAGGGCCGAAGGGTCCCTTTACTTTGCTGTGGGGTTTCTAGGGTAGAGTTCACACCATTCTCAGGAAGGAGGATGAGCAGACAGATGTCATGGTCCACGGGTAGGAAAGGTGATGAGATCCTGCCAGGAGAGATGAGGGAGTTAAGTGCGAAGGTGAAGGGCACAACCAAGGGGTATCTGTCTGTCTGTGTGCGTGTGTCACTACGTCTGTGTGTTTCTCTCTATGTCTCTGTGTGTCTCTCTGTGTCTGTGTGTTTCTGTGTCTGAGTGTCTCTGTGTCTGTGTTTCTCTCTGTGTCTGTGTCTCTCTCTCTCTCTGCGTCTCTCTGTGTGTATCTCCCTCTGTGTGTGTGTCTCTGTGTCTGTTTGTGTGTCTCTCTCTGTCTCTTTGTGTGTCACTGTCTGTGTGTGTCTCTCTCCCTGTGTCACAATGTGTGTCTCTCTGTGTCTGTATGTGTGTGTGTGTCTCTCTCTCTGTCTGTGTCTCTGTATCTGTGTGTGTCCGTGTGTGTGTCTCTCTGTCTGTGTCTCTCTGTCTGTGTCTCTCTCTCTCTGTTTGTGTGTGTCTCTCTCTCTCTGTGTCGCTGTCTGTGTGTCTCTCTGTCTGTGTCTCTGTGTGTGTCTCTATATCTGTGTGTCTATGTCTCTGTGTGTGTCTCTATCTATGTCTGTGTTTATGTATCTGTGTGTGTTTGTCTGTCTCTCTGTGTCGTGTGTTTGTCTCTGTCTCTGGCTGTGTGTGTGTGTCTGTCTCTTTGTGTCGTGTGTGTGTCTCTCTCTGTCTCTATGTGTGTCTCTCTGTCTCTTTCTGTGTGCGTGTCTCTCTCTCTGTCTGTGTGTGTGTCTCTCTATCTGTCTGTCTGTGTCTGTCTGTGTGTGTCTCTGTCTGTGTGTGTCTCTGTCTGTCTCTCTCTCGTTGTCAGTGTTTCTCTCTCTGTCTCTGTCTGTGTGTGTTTCTCTGTGTGTCTGTGTGTGTGTATCTGTCTCTCTGTGTCTGTGTGTGTGTGTCTGTCTGTCTGGGTATGTGTGTGTCGCTCTCTCTCGGTGTCTCTAATATATGCTTATTCATTACCCACCATTATCCATCCCTACTGGTGGTGCGGGCTTTGTTCCCGAAGGCGTCCGTATTGGCTGCCCATAGACCATCTCTGCCCCAACGCATTCCTCGGTGTCACCTGCATTAAAATCAAGATGGCATCAGCACCTTTTTGGACACTTTTAGCTGTGTTTCCTCAGTTCTTCTGGCCAGTTTTGTGTTTCGTTCACACATTCCTGCTTCCTGGGGTTCACGGCACTCGTGGAATATCGCCAGTTCCTGAAACAATTCTTCATTCATCTTATTTGTAACATTTTTACATTTAATTTCACATATGCATTAAAAAACTTAAATTTCTTATTTGAAAATAAGATAAAATTAATGCATAGTGATTTCAAAAGTAACCCCTCCCACAGCTGCCCAATAGAAAACAATAAAGAGAGAAAACATCTAGATAGTATTTATAAAAATTGACCAAAACTCTCAAATAAAATCTTGGTTTTCTTGGTTTTAGGAGTCAGAAAGTTCGTGTTGGGTGGTTAAAACTTAATTCCGACAATTGGTAAATACACATCCCAAATCTTCAAAAGAGAAATTCAAATTTGTTCCGTGAATTCGATGTAATTATTTCAAGTGGGAATCAACGGCCTATTTCAGTGTGGCCATCGACCCATTCCCAAATACGCATCGGACTTCCAAGTTACTGCCACACATTTTAACCCTATAACAATTACAGCACAGAAACAGGTCACTTGGCCCTTCTTGTCTGCACTGAACTAAATACTCTCCTCTCGTACCACCTCTCTGCATTCCCCTCCCCTCCAATTTTCCCTGAAATGACAAAATGGACCCTGCCGCCACTATTTCTCCCGGATGCTCACTCCACTCAGCCACCACTCTGAGTAAAGAAGTTCCCCCTCATGTTACTTCCAAACTTTTACCTCCTGTTTCAATCTCTGCTCCCGCAATGAAAAAAGTCTCTCCACATCAACTCGTTCTATCCTCCTAGTAATTTTAAAGACTTCGATCAAATCCCCTCTCAACCATCTACAATCCAAAGAATAAAGACTTCATTTGCTCAATCTTTCTTTGTAATCTAGTTGCTGATATCCAGGTAACATTGACTTAAATCTTCTCTGCACCCTCTCGACTTTGTTGATAGCTTTCCTCTCATTTGGTGACCAGAACTGCACACAGTACTCACAAAAGAGCCTCACCAACATCTTGTCTAGTCTCAACCTCACTGCCCGACTCCCGTATTCTATGCTATGGTTGATCAAGGCCAGCATTTTGAACAGATTCTTTTCGAGGTACTCTCTGATTACCCTCCAATAATTAACCTATCACTGTCAGGCTCACCTGGTTGGCTTTTGAAGCCGTTTTTCAACAAAGGAACATTAGATTACATCCATTCCTCTGGCACCTCACCCGTGGACAAACAGGTTTTAAATATTTCTGTCAGAGCCCTTGCAATTTCTACTCTTCTTTCCCTCAAGGCCAAGGGAATATCATGTCAGACCTCCATCCACCATCAGACAAAAATCAGCCATCACAAGGTGAAGGCAGGACAGTAATCCCACCTCTCCAGCACGAGTCACCCCAGGATCAAGTCAGCACTGACTGCAAGAAGTTTCTACATCCTCTCGGTGTCTGTGTGGATTTCCTCCCACACTCCACAGCTCAAGGGGGCCGTAAGTTCATTGGCGATTTGGGAAGCTCAAGACCATGGGGTGGAAGTGCACATTCTGGACCTGGGGGCATCAATTCAATTGAACAGCACAGATGAACCTTTGGGCACGACCTGATCTTTTTCTGGTTTCAAACTCATTATTTTTGAAAATTGTATGTGCACATCTAATGCAACACGACTGCTGCAAAACAGGCTTCTTGATGCATATCCATGACAAGAACTCGGGAGAATCTGATTTGGTTACTAGACTTTTGAACAGAACAGTGTCTGGACATTTTATCCCTAAACTGAAACTTTATAGACATACAGAACAAAAAGAGGGCAAAACAAGCTTGTGTCTCACCAATACCACAATTCACGGACACATTTAAAGTTCTCAAGGGTGGCAGAAAACACAGAACAGACAAACTCCTTCCACACTGTCACTTTGAGAGCTTTGGACTCACCATGCTATAAATATTGCCAAGCCATCACTCTCTCTCCAAATCAATGACCAAAAGTACTGGCTGAGCGATAGATTTGAGACATTTTACCCGCTATGTAGCAATCAGGCACAAGGAAAAGTGCTGCTTCCATTGTAAAATATTTAGGAATCTCAGACCACAAACAACCTTCACCCCAAAAAACAAGCAATTCTCCACAATAAAACTAGGTTTCCTTCCTGTCTGCAAGCATCTGCTCTCTTGAGTCTGAATGGCACAACTGGGGAAACCGTTTCAAACCCATGACCTGAAACAGCATATTCTCTTCCCCTAATTGGAGCTGTCTTGAATTGGCCACCACTGCCCGAGCAAGAATGAACTGGGAGATCTCACACTTGCTCCTTCACAGGTGAGACCTCCCTGTTCATTGGAGCTCCATATTATCCATCTTGCTCTATTTTGTTAACCTTAATCAAGTCTCCTCTCATTCTCCAACACTCCCATGAAAAATAAAAATCATGTATCCTGTAGTTCGCGAGTCCGGACACCAGGTGGTGGTATTATACCTCTCTCTCTCTCTCTCTCTCTCTCTCTCTCTCTCTCTCTCTCCCTAGCTTCATGCATGCAGTACTCGGTGTGAACAGGCGGTGGCAGCACTTTACAGCCCTTGCAATCTGTAGCTTGGACAGGAGATGGTTGGTTTGTACCTCGTGGGCTCTTGCACCAAGATTGAAGATTTAGAGATTTCCCATTGATTGGCAGAGAACATACACGACATCACATCCAACCCTGAGATTCCCTTTTTCCTGTGGACACGACCGAATTCCCACGAATGGATTGGGAAATCAATGTTCCCGGGTACACGTCCTATAGAAAAGACAGAAAGTTAAGAAATGAAATTCAGGCGTTTGAAAGGAAAGACATTGAAACACGTGGGTAGAGTCTGTTTGGATAGAATTAAGAAATTGTAAAGGCATGAGGACCATAATGGGGGTCATTTACAGGCCTCCGAAAAGTAGCTCAGATATCGGTGGCAGTATAAATCAGGAATTAAGAGTGGCATGTCAAAATGGTAGCAATACGGTAGTTATGGGGGACTTCAACATGAAGGTGGACTGGGATAATCAGACGGGGGCAGGAACACAAGAGAGTGAGTTTATTGAATGTCTACGAGATACTTTCTTGGAGCAGCTAGTGGAGGAACATACCAGGGGGAAGTCGATTCTGGACTTGGTGCTGTGCAGCGACGCAGAGTTAATAAGTGACCTCGATGTAGGGGAGCCATAGGGAATAGTGACCATGGTATGGTTACTTTTGAGCTGCAATTAGAAAGGGAAAACGAAAGGAAGTCGGAAGCATCTGTACTGCAGTTAAATAAAGGGGATTATGCAGCTATGAGGGAGGAGCTAGCCAAAATAAAATGGAAAGATACACTAGCTGGGAGGACAACTGGGGAAAATGGCAGGTATTTTTGGACATTTTTTACAGGATTCAAGACAAATTTATTCCAAAGTGGAGGAAAGGCTCTAGGAGATGCAAATGGCAGCCGTGGCTAACTAATGAAATCAAGTGCACTATCAAATCCAAAGGGAGTAAGTATAAGATAGCGAAGCGGAGTGGGAAGTTAGAGGATTGGGAAACCTTCAAAGAGCAGTCATAAGAGAGGGGAAAATGAAGTATGAGAGGAAATTAGCAAATAATATAATGGAGGATAGCAAAAGCTTTTTTAAATATGTGAAGAGGAAGAAATTGGTTCTGTCTACAATTGGTCCATTAAGAATGGAAAAAGGTGGAATTATTACCGGAAACAAGGAGTTGGCTGAGGAATTTAACAAATACTTTGCATCTGTCTTCACCAAGGAGGATATAAGTCAAGAGACTTGGGGATCTTTCCTGGGGAAGTAGGGGATCTAATGGATATCCGGATCTAGAAGGAGGAGGTTGTGAGTAAATTGTTGGGACTGAGGGCTGATAAATCCCCAGGGCCTGATGGGCTGCATCCCAGAAGTTGCTATGGAAATTGTGGAGGCACTGGTCGACATTTTCCAAAGTTCCATAGATTCGGGGGAGGTCCCTGAGGATTGGAGAGTGGCTGATGTGGTGCCGATTTTTAAGAAGGGAGGGAGGGAGAAAACGGGAAATTATAGACCGGTCAGCCTGACGTCAGTGGTGGGGAAGATATTGGAATCTATCATAAAAGGAGTAATAGCAGAACACTTAGGCAGAAATAATAGTATAAGGGCTAGTCAGCATGGATTCCTTACGGGTAAGTGATGCTTGACTAACCTTCTAGAATTTTTCGAGGATGTGACAAAGAGGGTGGACTTGGGAGAGCCAGTGGATGTGGTGTATTTGGACTTCCAGAAGGCCTTTGATAAGGTACCGCACGGGAGACTAGTGGGCAAGATCAGGGAGCATGGTATTGGAGGTAAGGTGCTGACATGGATAGGAAATTGGTTAAGAAATAGGAAACAAAGGGTTGGAGTAAGCGGGTATTTTTCAGGATGGCAGCATGTGACGAGTGGAGTGCCGCAGGGATCGGTATTGGGTCCTCAGTTGTTTGTAATTTATGTAAATGATTTGGATGAGGGGATTATTAATAACATGAGCAGATTTGCAGATGACACTAAACTGGGTGGCGGTGTGGGGTGTGAGGAGGATGTCAGGAAAATGCAGAGGGACTTGGACAGGTTGGGGGTGTGGGCTGCTGAATGGAAGATGACGTTCAATGTGAGCAAATGTGAGGTTATCCATTTTGGGGGCAATAATAGCAAAGCTGAGTATTATTTAAATGGAGACAGGCTAGGGAATGGGAAGGAGCAAATGGATCTGGGTGTACTTGTTCACCGGTCACTGAAGGCTAACGTGCACGTTCAGAAAGCTGTGAAGGCGGCAAATGGCATGTTGGCTTTCATAAAGAGGGAATTGGAGTATAGGAACAGAGATGCCCTTCTGCAGTTCTGCAGGGCCCTGGTGAGACCCCACCTGGAGTATTGTGTCCAGTTCTTGTCTCCAATTTTGAGGAAGGACATACTAGCTATAGAGGATGTGCAGAGCAGATTTACAAGGTTAGTTCCAGGGATGGCGGGGTTGACATATGCTGAAAGGCTAGAAAAACTGGACTTGTATCCGATGGAGTTTAGAAGGATGAGGGGGGACATGATTGAGGTATACAAAATTATCAGGGGCACAGATAGGGTGAAGTCGGATTACTTGTTCCCAGTGATGGGGGAGACGAGGACTAGAGGGCATAGTTTAAGAATACAGGGTAGGCCCTTTAGGACGGAGATGAGAAAACATTTTTTTACCCAGAGAAGTGTGAATCTGTGGAATGCTCTGCCACAGAGGGTGGTAGAGGCAGATTCGCTGATTATGTTCAAAAGAGAGTTAGATAAGACTCTAGTGGGCAAAGGAGTTAAGGTTTATGGGGATAAGGCTGGAAAGGGGTACTGATAGTAGTGATCAGCCATGATCTGTAAAATGGCGGTGCTGGCTCGACAGGCCGAAGGGCCTACTCCAGCTCTTATTGTCTATTGAACCATTCCTCCAAGATCCCTCTGTTCCTCAATGCCCTCCCCTTCAATGCATACATCTTGGTTATTCTTCCCAACATAAAGCACCTCACACTTACCTACATTAAACTCCATCTGCCATCTTTCCAAATAGTCCAAATCCTTTTGTAATCCATGAAAACCCTCCTCACTCTCCACAACTCTTGAAAATAAGCCAAATGTATTACGTTATGTTAAGCTTCTCTTTGAAAATTTTAATTTCACATGCATTAAATGCGTACGTAAATTTCTCATTCAAAGATAATGAAAAATTAATACATAGTATTTTTTTAAATTCCCCCTGCCCAACAACCCAATAGAAAAGATAGATAACATCTGGAAAGTATTTATAAAAAAATTACTAAAAAACTATCAAATAAAATCTAACAAATTTTCTTGATTTTAGGAGTTTGAAGGTTCAGTTGGGCGATTACAACTTAATTCCTACAGTTTATAAATAGGATTCCCTAATCTTTCCAAAAATTTCAAATTTGTTACAGAAATTACATGTAATTATTTCAAGTGTCAAGGGACTTGGGGGGTTCTCGTTCAGGAAAACATAGTGAGTGGGTAACCACCAGGTTGGATCGGCAGGAAAAGAAAGCAAATTCTATGTTGGCCTTTGTTTCTAGGGTAGGGAGGTGTTGATGGGGCATGGGAGAGACCTCATTTGGAGAACTGCGAAGTTTATCTTAAAAAGGATGTGCTGATGTTGGAGAAAGAGCAGAGATTTACCAGGATGATATATCTCCACTCTTCATTGGAGTATAGAAGAAGGAGAGGAGATTTCAGAAACCTTTCCAATGCTGAAAGGATTGGACAGTAGATGTGAATAATGTTTCCTTTGGATAAAAAGACATTGTCTTAGAATTGGAAGGTACCTATTTAAAGCAGATGAGAAATTTATTTCACCAGAAGGTCATGGAATTTGTTGCTGGATTGTTGAGAGAGTTTAAGTGGTGGGGGGGGGGCGGAATTAATAGATGTTTAATGAGTCAGGGTATCAAGGGATCAGGGGAAAAAGCCATAACTTGGAATGAGAGGCGAGAACTGTTTAGATCAGGGGATAGCAGACACAGTGGGCTGAATGGCCAACTTCTGTTCCTTGTGATTTGACACCATTTTAACTAATGTACCTTTGAGAATTTTAACATCCATCCATATGTCCTCTGTATTTTGGATGTGAAACAACGGCTGTGCAGGAGAAGCCAGTGAGTTGGTGAGACCAATTGCTCTTCAGACTGGAGGCCTGTGATGAGAGATGTGCCTCAGGGATAGGTGCTGGAACAATAATGTGGTGAATTGGATTAGCAAGTTGGCAGGTGACACCAAGAACGGAGGAGTTGTGGACAGCCAAGAAATCTTGCAGAAGGATCTGGACCAGCTGGAGAAAGGGCAGATGGAATTTAATGCAGACAAGTGTGAGGTGTCACATTTTGAAGGGCAAACCAAGAAAAGATAGACACGGTGAACGGTCGGGCACTGAGGAGTGAGGTTGAACAGAGGGACATGGTAAACGGGTGTCATTCCATGTAAGTGCTGTCACAGGTGGATTTGGGCGAGAATTGAAGATACCCAAGTTAACTAAAATTGAAAATTGTAAATGGGGCAAAAAAAGGGATCTATTTCAGAAATGATTGTGACAACAGAAAATGGCTAAACCAACTTTAGATTAAATGAGAGATTCTTCTTTAGAATTAACCCAAGAAGAACGGACTACTTACTATGTGTGAAGATGGTGGATTAAATTGATGAATGTGGGATATAATTGGGTGAATTATAATTTTTTTTTACATCAGTTGTATTTAACTCCAGGAAAAAAAGATAAGGATTTAGTAATTCAGACTAATGTTTTCATTGTGGGATTCAAATTAATACTTTTTTTTGTCTGTCTGGTTATGTGATAAAGTTAAGCCTCTGAGGATTTATTTGAAACTACTTTAAAGAAACTCTTTTTATGTTCGATCTACTGCTTTTTCTAATGCGGTATATTACAACTTGATCAACGGGATTAAGAATGGATAAACCTCAAATTGAGTTTATTCAGTTAGTATTAGCAGTGGCCAGTAAATGCATTGCGATGACGTGGAAAATTAGGTTTGGTGTTTTCATTCTGCCGCAACGAATTGATATGATTTTTCTCTCCCTCAGTCGAGGGAGTTTGGGGGGGGGTAATTATGGGGAGGGGGGATGGAATATAGTTTTTTTTGGGAGGTTGGTTTATTTTGTTTACTATGTATTTTATATGTTCATAAATAAAGTTTAAAAAAAGATACACAACCAGTGTTTCAGGCTTGTGCCTTTTAACAGGGCTATGAGTATCTGTACTCTATAAAGGTTCACTGCTTGATCAGATGAGCTTCTCCAGCATTTATGTCCTTACAGAATTTGGTTGAGTTACTATATGTGGACATCAGGTCATTTTTTCACCCTTAAACTGTCCATCCACACAGACAGGAACTTCTTTTTCCCACAACTAGCCTCATTTGGTGAAGTGTGTGGAATATTAGCTGTAGAATATCTTCTTCTGGGAATTATGATGAAGAAACCATCACACAGACTTTGCCAGAAAGCTGGGAAAGAGAGTTAAAAAGCACATTCCAGACAGGGATCAATTCTCACCTCCTCTACTGAGCCATACATATCCAAATGCCTGCCTGATCTTCAAAACAATGGTGCAAATTTTTAGACCTGATCCAAAGGCTGCAATAAGCCCCCAGCACCACTCAGACCCTGAATGGTATTGTTTCTGCTTTGAAGTGAAGAATTTAAGACTGCTATGAAATTCAGACATTTGGGTAAATTGGAAACCAGAAATCAGGCAGGCAGAGAATGATTACTAACAAGAACTGTGAGCAACTCTTCCAGACTCCTGTTGATTTTTTTGTGTTCCCTAACCCTAACTGGTACATGAGATTAGATGACCAACAAGAAGTCCTTTCCTTGTCTTTAGGAAGAGGATATGCAAAATGTAAAATACAGTGGCAGATAGAACAGTAACAGGTCATAACAAGCCCTGACCATCTGAAACAGGTCATGGGAATATAAATTTATTCAGTAATGTAGAAATGACTGCAAAAGCTGAGAAATTAGGAATTCATAAACTGAGGCAAAGATGGGATGGAGATTTGAACATAGAAAATGGACTGATCGTTATAAATGAGATAGACTGGTTCAATACAATTTTATTCACCAGACACCTCAAAAGAAAATACATGGAATCGGATTTGTTTCAAATGTTAACAAGTCATTTGTACTTTTCTGCATTTGACTTGGCAATGTCCTAAAGTTGGGCAGCTTGGTTGAAATAAGTATTTTTTTAAAAATTCCCACAGGATCCATGAGAAAGAGATGTTAAGGAATTAAATTTAAATTAAAACTGAATATTTACCAGGTTTAAATTGCTGCAAATTGTACAGCTAGAAAGTGCGTGGCCATATCTTGCAAACTGGCTGAGGTTCGGAACTGTTCACCACAGGAAAATAATGTATCGTTCACGAGATGAACATTCTATCTTTGGAGCCCACATTTCCTAAAGGTGGGTTGAAGTGAAGTTTTGAAATATTCACAATATTATGGTTAAATAAAACATCTGTTAAAGATCTCTGGTCCCTCATATGGGATGTGGAGAGGGTGGGTCTGGGTAGATCTCAATTTGTATTAATCAGCCACATGTATCGGGATTTGAATTATATTCTTGTAAAATTAACAAGAATATAACTAACTCTTAAAAATTAATTTAAAAAAAAACCCTGACCCACACAAATGCCCCTGTTCACCTTGCCATTTTGTAAAAGGTGATGGGGGGAAAATCCTGACACAAGGGACAGATTGGAACCTGGGTCACTGTCATTTTCTGTTAAACATGCCAAGATCAAAATTCGACTGACTGTCCTGTAACATAGTGCAATATTACACACACGTAAGGTAAGATGGTTACATCAGTAAAAATTAAATGAAATGCTTCTTACAGTCAAGAGCAAAAGAATTCCCTGCAGCCTCCAAACCAGCCCTTGCCCACAAATAACACCACCGCCCCCCTCCCCACCCCAATTCTGGGATCAAACCATCAGCAGCCTACACTTTGTTGGAATCTAGGGGTTAAAACATTATGAAAGAAATGATTAATTAATAAGTTGATATGTACTGCATGGTTCAGGGAAAAAGAGGAATGTGATTAAGTGGCAATCACAGCATGGAGCGAAGTTGGCTGAGCAAAATTGTCTGCTCCCAAATACAGGGAGAGGAAATTCATAAAACGATTTAGGAGGAAAGCTCCAACTGAAGGAGGTGGTGAGTAGCACAGGAGACACAGGCCAGACCAGAACAAAGAATGGCCTGCAAGAAACCAAGGGAATGGAAAACCAGTCTAGGAGGAAGATTAAGGCATGAGGAGGTGTTAAAGAGAACAGCAGAAATTGGCCAGACAGGAACAGAAAGGTGATTAGAAATATCTGGTGATGAATTAATTTCTGATCAAAACAACAGGATAGTCTGGCCTGGAGGATTAAGATGGGAGCGCTACACCCCAGATATCTGCAAAACAGGAGATGACTTGTGATAACCCTTATGCAAAAAGATCTAGCAAAGGAAGCCAACTTTTGTTCTGTATGATAAGGTTGATCTATATAAACTGAGCCAACTGGACAATAGGGGTCAGTCTTGGGGAATAGCTCACTGTGCAGGTGACCTATGAACTAACGACTGACCAAGAGCTCTGTTAAGTTTTATTCTTGTGCTGTGTAATAAATTGACTGTTGAACCGAATACCTTCTCCTATCACTTCATTCAAAGAACACGCTGGACTCAGACCACATACAGACTAAATTAAGAGTAAGGGAAAGCCAGAGTCCGACAACTTCAGAGCCAAACCTCAGGCACAAACATCCCAAAACCATCATCCCAAGACAAGAGCTAAAGTTGCAGGCACCGTAAACCACACACATTAAAGCAACACATTTCTCTGGCTCAATACCCACGAACCACATGGAACACCAGTTTGCAAACTACCCACAAACACCGGATTCCTTTCACCCCAACAACTCAAAGAACCACCCCAGAAAAAGCAGCCACAGTAAAACCAGGCTTCCTACGTTCCTCTGATGGCAGCATCACCTCATCTCTGCCTGAAACCTGCAAGTGACTAGAGTGGGGAAACTCTCCTGTTTTAAACCCTGAGCTGGAATCAGGAGGACAATTAATTCAGGTGTGAAATATCTCAGTAAATTGTGGCTGGCCCTTTAAACAAGGCCCATCTCCGCCCTTCAAGAGAGCTGCAATTAAGGGAATAGCACCTTTTTAATTTGGAGTGGGAGTTAAAACAGTTTTCTCACCTGTGGCATTGAGATGTTTGAGGAGATGATACCTCTAGATAGGGGAGTGTTAGAGCTTTATGAGAGATTTGTTTGTTTGTGGGGCTTGTCTTTTGAATTTTGGTTTGGAAGCCTTTTGTGGTCTATGACAGCTGAAAACTAAGCAAACTAGGGTTTTCTTTGATCCTGATGGTTGTGCAGCAGTTCAAACTTCTCAAATGCAGAATTTGAGCTGTTTGCTCTCCCAGTGCCCTAGAGCATTGGTTTGGGAATATTTATGCCACAGGTGGTGTTATGGTCCTGTTAAGTCAATGACTCTGGATCAAATCTGGCCCCGTCTGTAAGGGGTTTGTGTGTTCACCCACTCTTCAGTGGAGGTGGCAGGTTAACAGGGGTTTGTGGGGGGGAAAATCGCAGGTGAATGAGGGGGAATGCACAGAGCTGGTGGGGTGAATAGGAGTGTGAGGCAGTTGTTGGCGAAGGAGAGTGTGTTGCAGGGATGTGTAGCTGAGGACTCACCATCCAATCTCAGACCAGAGTGAAACAGGATTCTTATCGTGCTCACAAATTCCTTCGTCACTCCTCAAACGATGATCAGTATTCTGACTCAAGCGTTTTCTGGCCTTGTGACGACAAGCGGGCCTAACGTTCCAATGGCAAATGAGGCAGGGAGGATGTTTCCTGTAATAGAGGTGGTAAAAGTTCCATTAGAGAGGAATACGTTGCCTTTAACTGATAACATGCGGTGGGGTCTCGGTACATTTGGTGATGTCTGGGATCTCTCTATCAATATAAAAAATGAAAATCAAGGCTGTGGGGGGGGGGGGTATCTAATATTTGCTTATGTCATAATCTAATTCATCCCAACTGGCAGTGCGGGCTTTGTTCCCCAAGGCATCCGTATTGGCTGTCCATGGACCATCTCTGTCCCAATGCAGTCCTCAGTGTCTCTTGCATTTAAATCAATGATGGAATCAGCACCTTTTGGCCAATTTTAGCTGTGTTTACTCAGTCAATCTGGCCAGTTTAGTTTTTCATACAGTACTGGTGTCTGGGGTTAATGGGAGTAGTGGATGATTGATAATTCCTGAAATAATTCTTCATTCATCTTATTTTTTTTAAATTATTTAATTTCACATATGCATTAAAAACTAATTTTTTATTTGAAATAACATCAAATGAATGCATAGTGATTAAAAAAAATTAACCCCTTGTCTTGGGATGATGGTTTTGGGATGTTTGTGCCTGAGGTTTGTCTCTGAAGTGGACGCTGCTGATGGGTTGATCCCAGAATGGGGGGGGGGGGGGGGGGGGGTGTTTGTGGGCAAGGGCTGGATTGGAGGTATTCTCTTGCTCTTGACTGCAAGAACCATTTCATTTAATTTTTCCTGATGTAAAGAAAAAAAGAAAAAAACATCTGGATAGTATTTTTAAAAATTTACCAAACCTTTCAAATAAAATCTAACATCTTAAATTTCTTGATTTTAGGAGTCGGAAGGTTCATGTTGAGCTTCCAAGTTACTGCCACACATTTTACCCCTAGAACAATTACAGCACAGAAACAGGTCATTTGGCCCTTCTCCTCTGCTCTGAACTAAATACTCTCCTCCAGTACCACCTCTCTGCATTCCCCACCCCTCCAATTTTCTCTTAAATGACAAAATGGACCCTGCTTTCACTATTTCTCCCGGAAGCTCACTCCACTCAGCCACCATTGAGTCAAGAAGTTCCCCCTCACGTTACTTCAAAACTTTTGCCTCTTAACTCAAGACCTCTTGTTTCAATCTCTCCCACTTGCAATGGATTGCCTATCCACATCAACTCTATCCATCCTTCTTGTAATTTTAAATACTCTACCAAATCCCCTCTCGGCTTTCGAGTTGACAGGAATGCACTCATGGATGGTTGGATGAATTCTCTTGGGGAACAGTTCATAGTGGCTCAAAAGTGCTTGATTAGATGCAAGGAGAGCTGCCACTGAATGTTGCATGTATTTGGTTCTGGGTTTCGAAGGTACCTCAGCTCTCTCTCTTTTGTACTCGGTCCAAAAGACATTGCTGATCTTATTTGGAATTAGACCAGTTTCAATGAAGCAATGCTGAAGATTTTTGCTGGGGGGGGGGGGGAATAAGCATTGCATTAAATTAAGCTGCGGCTGGTCATCCTTAAGTGTTGATCTGCAGTCCAAGTCTGGTGAGCTTTCTGGGATGGGCTAACATTCCAGGCAACTCCTTCTTCACACAACAGGATTCAACATTTAATAGGACGGGGGGTGGGGGAATAATCTTGGGTTAAGTTCCATTTGTGTTTTAGTTCATAAAGCCCATTGGATTTTGACTTCTATCGGGAGCACAGTGGGATATGAACAACATTTCTTGTTGTTTTCAGAGTATATCTTTCCCCTGGTTTATAATTCTTTGTGTGAATCATTTTTTTACTCCTGTCCAAGTTAGTAACAGGAAACACTGTGGGAGTGGGACGCTGTTTCATCGCTGGTAAAGTCCAACAACTGGTGAAACATTGACATGATTGAAGCTCTCTGGAAGGCAGCTTTCCAATTACTGCAGGTAACTTTCAGTTCAAGATCTTTCACCCCATCTTCCTCACTCGTGCACAGTGTCACGGCCGTCAATGACGGAGGGAGGAAAGTTGGTTTGAAAATGAGCAAATTGTTTACGTCAGAGCCAAGTCTGAAACCACCTTTTATTGAATCAAGTGAGATGCAGGACTGGTCACGGTGGCTGCTGGGAAGCACATGCAGATAGCCTTGCCCACAAGGAATCTTTTGAGTCCTCATTCTCAACATAGGGTGGCAGTGTCCTAGGGTCTCCTTCTTTCGCCTCGTCTTCCTTAATCATCTGAAGCCTGATTTCTTTCCCCTCTCATTCAGCCTGCATTATTTTCTGCATCCTCTCCCTGTTACTCCCTTGCTTTCTATTCCCTTCATTTTCTCCCTCATCATTAATTTTAGCAAAGATGACTGGCTTGGTTTAGTCTGTAACATGTTTGAGTTTCAAGTGGAACATTTAACGTGGGCTCAGTGCTGTTTTGAAATATTAGCAGAACAGAGGATGACACCAGTCACTGATGGATAGAAGAGAAAAAGATCCCCCTCTCTCTGGTAAGGTCGTGGGCAAGAGACCTAAGAGAGGAACAAGTCTGAATAAACATCTTTCCTGATTAACTGTGTCCGGTGCATTGATTGAGTGGTGCTGTTGCAGCAGACCCCACTCTTATCCATAATTGATTGGAAACTAATCTATGGTCACTGGACCCAAAATGTTCACATACACGTTTTACCTCTCTAACTATTACAGCATCGAAATAGGCCAACTTTGCCCTTCGAGTCCACGCCGAACACTTTGTCCTACCTAATCCCATTGACCTACACTCGCCCCTTGACCCTCCATTCCTTTCCTGTCCAAATACATATCCAACTTTTCCTTAAGAGCTAATATTGAGCCTGCCTCCTCCACTTCATCTGCAAGTCCATTCCACACACCCACCACTCTGAGTGAAAGTCCCCCCCTCACATTTCCTCGAAACTTCTGCCCCTTTCTCTCAACCCACCTCAAATCTATACCCCAATAATTTTAAATACCTCAACCCAATCCAACCTCAACCTTTTATGCTCCGCAGAATAAAAATTTTGCTTAACCTTTCCCTATAACTTAGACCTGTGGTTTTCAAAATGCTCTCAAACTCAAATTCCACTTGAAGCAATCCCTACACCAGAAGTGCTCTGTGATTAGTCAGGAATTGATTCAGGTGCTATGAAAGGAACCATCTACATCCTACAGGATGGAGCGCCAGAATAGCGTACATAGTTGAAGAAATTAAATTCCACGACTTTGCTCTGCAAAGTGTTTCAACTTCAAAAGTACAGCCCCTCATGGCCAATTCCAGGAATTTACTGGGACAGGGTCCAGTGGAAAAGGGACACTGTCCAAATGCCAGTGTCAAACGATGTCATTTCACGCCACCTCTAACCCTACTCATATCCTCGGCGTTTGCCGACGTCGGCCTGATGGTAAAACCAGTGAAAGAGAGACAGCAGAGAATCACCTGTTTCCAGTCGAAGGCAGAACACTCCGCTCCCCGGGGATGAGTTGTGTTCAGTGGAAAAGCAATCTTGTGTCCCAGTGGAAATGGCACCAAGGGCTTCCTAACCTGAGACACTGCATGGCCAATGAACTGGGATTCCCGTGGAAAAAGGGTTTCAGACTGCTTTGTAAAATCTGCATGCTGTGCTTCAACCAAAATGAAGACCAATGGGATGATGAGCTTCATTAAACTTTTCTACGTGGTCGTGCGTGAAAGTGAGGCCATTTTGGCAAGAAAGCACAGAAAAATTAACCACGATCACAGGAGTGGCCTCCACGTGAGACCTGGAGCAATATCTTCATGGAAACAAGCGACAACTTGACTAAATATCTAATCTCATTTATAAAAATAGCACTGGCCTTCGTGAAAAGATGTATCACGATCAACTGGATGTCCGATAGTACGCTGGGCTGTGGAAATGAACTGCTGTTACCTACGGGAAAAAAAAATCACATAAACGTGACCCTTTAGTAAAGGTATGTCAGCTGTACCTGGACCACATAGGGGCCCAGACACTAATATAAATGAACAATAAAAGGGGATGAATGTAACCATTATATAGACCAAAACCAAGTTTCCCCAACTGGACTCATCTACTTGTAATCTCTGAAAATGTGGATATGAAAACAAACTGCAATAGAGAGAGAAAAAATTCAAAGTGCAAAAGGGAGAGTCTTTAAATGAGTCCCTGAATGTGTGTTGAGTCTCGTGATGAAGGGGTAGCTGCTGTTCCCGAACCTGGCTATACCTCTTTCCTGATGGGAGCAGTGCGAACAGAGCGGGTGATGTGGATCCTTGATTGCTGCTGCTCTCTGACAGCAGCGTTCCCTGCAAATGTTCTCAAATGTGGCGGGTTTTTACCTGAGATGTCCTGGGCGGTGTCCATACTTTTGTAGAGATTTTTGCTCAGGGGTATTGGTGTCACAAGACAACTGATCAAACCTACTACAAACTGAACCTTTCACCCCTCACACCCGTAAACCCACTATTTTTCTTGCATCAATGTGCCTGTCTAAATGTTAAAGGTCCCTATCATTCCAGACCACACCATCCTGCCCGGCCATGCACTCCAGGCACCCGCAGCCTTCTGCACGTTCTCTTTCTACAAGTCCTTCAGCAGCCTTGTGTTTCCTCAGCACTGCCTGCTCCTCCACCAAGCTCTGCCTGAAATCCAACACTCTATGAGCTTCCTGCATCACTCCAGAGAAAAGCCCAAGGTTTCTCTCTCTGGATATTGCATTTACTTCATTCTGATGGGCTCAATTCCTGCAGCTTCCCAATCAAACATCTGCAATCGCCTTTAAATTGTGCCCCTCTGCACAGATTTGTGCCACCTGCTTTTAAACAGGTTAAATCCTATGGGCATTCTGACAGTATCCTTCCACTCTCTCTCTCTCTCTACCGGTGGAACTAAATCCTTCTGCTCAAATTGTTGCTTGGTCTGGGGTCTGTCCTTTTGCCTGGATTCTCATTCTCTGCTATTTCAATCTGAAATACGAGGAATAAAACCGTGGGAATATGGATCGGAATTCTTTCTGGCTAGAGCATCTCAAACACTGCTCTCATCCTCGTGTGTGCACAGGTAGAGACAAGAACAAATCTTGTCCTTAGTCACTGTGAAATCCATCTCCAAGATGATGGCACTTGATTCCTGTGTGTTTTTTTTTAACCTTGCTTAGTGCTAGTTTTTCCTTTTGAATTGAACATTGCAATATATGTTAATACACTTTCCAAATGGTTTTACAATGTAAACAATATTTTAAAGAAAAATCTGAAGACTTCACCATCTGAGATGCAGATTCTAATTTGTGGCTTCGGCGGGTCCGCGCCCAGGGGTATTTGAATTATTTTAAAGAGGACCGTCTTCCAATGTCTGCAGTGAAACTGGGAGAAAGAGGGTTGGGCTGTCGGTGTCATAGTTAATGACGTCTCATTACAGAACTGAAAGTTTACAGTCTGTGGTGAACTGATATTCTCGTCCCACTGAGCAGCACCCCTTCCTGCTCATTCCCATCCATGGGGCCGGGACTCCCTCAACCTCACGGGTCCCCCTCACACTCGCAGTTCTCCGATCCCCTCAACCATACGGATCCCCCAAAGCAACCGGGTTCCCACCCCCACCTTCAGCCTCGCAGGTGCCCTCAGCCTTCTGGGTCCACGTCCCGGTCCCCCCTCCGCCCTCTGGGTCACCATACCTCCTCAACCTTCTGGGTCCCCGTCCCCTCCCCCCCTCAGCCTTCTGGGTCCCCATCCCCGTCCCCCTCAGCCTTCAGGGTCACCGTACCTCCTCAACCTTCTGGGTTCCCGTCCCCTTCCCCCCTCAGCCTTCTGGGTCCCAGTCCCCTCTCAGCCTTCTGGATCCCCGTCTCCCCTCAGCCTTCTGGGTCCCCGTGCCCTCAGTCTTCTGGGTCCCCTTCTCCCCTCAGCCTTCTGGGTCCCCGTCCCCCCTCAGCGTTCTGGGTCCCTGTCCCCCCTCAGCCTTCTGGGTCCCCGTCCCCCCTCAGCCTTCTGGGTCCCCGTGTCCCCTCAGCCTTCTGGGACCCCGTGCCCTCAGCCTTCTGGGTCCCCTTCCCCCCCTCAGCCTTCTGGGTCCCCTTCCCCCCTCAGCCTTCTGGGTCCCCGTCCCCCATCAGCCTTGTGGGTTCCCGTCCCCTTCCCCCCTCATCCTTCTGGGTCCCCGTCCCCACTCAGCCCTCTGGGTCACCATCCCCGTCCCCCCTAAGCCTTCTGGGTCCCCGTCCCCGTCCCCGTCCCCCCTCAGCCTTCTGGGTCCCCGTCCCCGTTCCCCCTCAGCCTTCTGGGTCCCCGTCCACGTCCCCACTCAGCCCTCTGGGTCACCGTCCCCGTCCCCCCTCAGCCTTCTGGGTCCCCGTCCCCGTCCCCCCTCAGCCTTCTCGGTCCCCGTCCCCCCTCAGCCTTCTGGGTCCCCGTCCCCGTCCCCGTCCCCCCTCAGCCTTCTGGGTCCCCGTCCCCCCTCAGACTTCTGGGTCCTCGTCCCCGACTCACTTCATCATTCTGGGTCCCCGTCCCTGTCCCCCCCTCAACCTTCTGGGTCCCCGTCCCCCCTCTGTCTTCTGGGTCCCCATCCCCGACCCCCTCAGCCTTCTGGGTCCCCATCCCCGTCCCCCCCTCAGCCTTCTGGGTCCCCGTCCCCGTCCCCCCTTAGCCTTCTGGGTCCCCGTTTCCCCCTCAGCCTTCTGGGTCCCCGTTTCCCCCTCAGCCTTCTGGGTCCCTGTCCCCCCTCAGCTTTTTGGGTCCCCGTCCCCCCTCACCTTTCTGGGTCCTGATCACCCTCACCCTTCTGGGGCCTGATCACCCTCACCCTTCTGGGTCCTGATCACCCTCACCCTTCTGGGTCCTGATCACCCTCACCCTTCTGGGTCCTTATCACCCTCAACCTTCTGGGTCCTGATCACCCTCACCCTTCTGTGTCCTGATCACCATTACCCTTCTGGGTCCTCATTCCCCTCACCCTTCTGGTTCCACGAGTACCTCAGCCTTGCGTGTCCCTCAACCTTCTGGATACACGTCCCCCTCAGCCTCGCAGGATCCCTGGCCCCCACAGCCTTGCGTGTCCCTTACTCCTCTGGCAAATCTCCCACACCCCTCTGGCGGGTCCCCCTCACCCTTCTGGGTCCTCGACCCCCCTCACCCTTCTGGGTCCTCGACCCCCCTCACCCTTCTGGGTCCCCGACCCCCTCACCCTTCTGGGTCCCCGACCCCCTCACCCTTCCGGGTCCCCGAACCCCTCACCCTTCTGGGTCCCCGTCCCTCTCCCCCCTCTGCCTCGCGGGCCCCGAGCCCCCTCTGCCTCGCGGGCCCCGACACCCCTCAGCTTCGTTGGAGCGTTCCCCCCTCAGCCTCGCGGGCCCCGACCCCCCTCAACCTCGCGGGACGTTACGCCCCTGAGCCTAGCGGGCTACGACCCCCCTCAACCTCGTGGTCGGCGACCCTCCTCAGCCTCGCAGGTCCCCGATCCCCCTCAGCCACGCGGATCCCCCTCCCCCCCACAGCCTCACGGACCCCGACCCCCCCCCCTTCAGCCTCATGGGTCCCCGACTACCACACACCCTAAAGCCACCCCGACCCAAACTCCCTCACGGTACCCCGGCCCCACCTCACAACCATCCCCCTGCCCGTTCCCCTCCGAGCTCCGGCCGCTCCAGACCCAAAGGGCGACCCGTGGAATCTCCGTCCTCCCTGGTCTCGCTCCCAAAATGCCCCGATTCCCGCCCGTGAGGAACCGAAACGAACCTCTCTCCCCCTCCCGCTCGCGACCAACTCCTCCAAAGGCGGGAAAGATCAACAACATGGCAGCCATCAGGGGTTGCTCTCGCGAGAGCTTGATCCACCCCTCCACGGGATCTCCTCTCCACCACCCCGAGCACCTGGATGGAGCCCCAGGGCTCGAGGTCCAGCCCTTTGGAGCCCCCTCTCTCCTGAGAACCTCGTCCCACTGGGGAAGGGTCCGAGAGCTGCCTCGGGCCTCCAGTCCATCTCCCCTTCAGGCTGCACATTTCCACACCAGGACCTGCCCCACATTCCCCCCCAAGATTCCAGTCCATCCCACCTCCACCACCTTGGCCCAAAGCTCATTCCACGCTCCCACCCCCCTCTGAGGGAAGAAAATCCCCCTTCAATCTCAATCCATGTCCTCCTCTTTGAATCTCTCCCACTCTCCTTGGAAACAGCCTGTCCCCATGGACACGATCCGCCCCCCCCTCACAATTTTCAAATCTTCCTCAATCTTCTACGCTCCAGGGAATAAAGTCCCAGCCTGTCCAACCTTCCCCTGGAACTCAAACCCCGAAAGCCAGACCACCTTCTTGTCCCTCTCCTCGACGCGCTGTCTCATTCCTATCCTTCCTCTCCTCCGGCCACCCAAACGGCACACAACGTTCCCAAGTTGGCCTCACCCATGCCTCGTCCAACTTCCTCGTGGCCTCCCAACTCCTGCACTCAATCCTCTCATTTCTGAAGGCCAAAATACCAGAAGCTTTCTTCACTCCCCCCCACCCCCCCATCTCTACAAGGGACTCCACTTTCGGGCAGTTCTGTACCACAGTTCCTCAATCCCTTTGTTTGACAACACTCCTCAATGGTCTGCCATTTAACATTCAAACTCTTACGTTTTAAGAATCAATTGCAGAGATCCATGGATGTGGGAAGTCAGGAGGGTTAGGGACTGGGTGCAGGTCGATGAGACTGGCAGAATGATATTTCACCATGGACGAGAAGGGCCGAAGGGTCCCTTTTCTTTGCTGTGGGGTTTCTAGGGTAGAGTTCACACCATTCTCAGGAAGGAGGATGAGCAGACAGATGTCATGGCCCACGGGTAGGAAAGGTGATGAGATCCTGCCAGGAGAGATGAGGGAGTTAAGTGCACAACCAAGGGGTCTCTCTCTGTCAGTCTGTGTGTGTCTCTATCTCTCTGTGTCTCTCTCTCTGTCTGTCTGTGTCTCTGTCTGTCTGTGTCTCTCTCTCTGTCTGTGTCTCTCTCTCTGTCTGTGTCTCTCTCTCTGTCTGTTCTCTCTTTGTGTCACTCTGTGTCTCTCTGTGTGTGTCTCTGTGTCTGTGTGTCTCTCTCTGTCTGTGTGTGTCTGTCTGTGTGTGTCTCTGTGTGTATGTCTGTGACTCTCTCGCTGTGTCTCTCTCTGTCTGTGTCTCTCCCTCTCTGTCTCTCTCTCACTGTCAGTGTCTCTCTCTCTGTCTGTATGTGTCTCTCTGTGTGTCTGTGTCTGTATATCTGTCTCTCTGTGTCTATATATCTGTCTCTCTGTGTCTGTGTGTGAGTGTGTCTGTCTGTCTGGGTATGTGTGTGTGTGTCTCTCTGTGTCTGTGTGTGAGTGTGTCTGTCTGTCTGGGTATGTGTGTGTGTCTCTCTCTGTCTGTGTGTGAGTGTGTCTGTCTGTCTGGGTATGTGTGTGTGTGTCTCTCTCTGTCTGTGTCTCTGTATCTGTGTCTGACTCTGTCTCTGTGTGTGTGTCTCTCTCTGTCTGTGTCTCTGTATCTGTGTCTGACTCTGTCTCTGTGTGTGTGTCTCTCTCTCTGTCTGTGTGTCTCTCTCTCTGTCTGTGTGTCTCTCTCTCTGTCTGTGTGTCTCTCTCTCTGTCTGTGTGTCTCTCTCTCGCTGTCAGTGTCTCTCTCTCTGTCTGTATGTGTCTCTCTGTGTGTCTGTGTCTGTATATCTGTCTCTCTGTGTCTATATATCTGTCTCTCTGTGTCTGTGTGTGAGTGTGTCTGTCTGTCCGGGTATGTGTGTGTGTCTCTCTCTGTCTGTGTCTCTGTATCTGTCTCTGTGCCTGGGTGTGTGTGTCTCTCTATGTCTGTGTCTCTCTCTGTGTCTGTGTGTGTGTGTGTCTGTGTCTCTCTGTGTGTCTGTGTCTCTCTCTGTCCGTGTCTCTCTGTCCGTGTCTCTCTGTCCGTGTCTCTCTGTCCGTGTCTCTCTCTCTGTCTATCTCTCTCTCTCTGTCTGTGTCTCTCTCTGTGTGGGTCTGTGTGTGTGTGTCTCTCTCTCTCTCTCTGTCTCTCTCTCTCTGTCTGTTTGTGTGTCTTTCTCTCTCTGTGTCTCTGTGTGTGTCACTGTCTGTGTGTGTCTCTCTGTCTCTCTCTCGCTGTCAGAGTCTCTCTCTGTCTCTGCCTGTGTGTGTTTCTGTGTGTGTGTGTGTGTGTGTGTGTCTGTCTGGGTATGTGTGTCGCTCTCTATCAGTGTCTCTAATATTTGCTTATTCATTACCCACCATTATCCATCCCTACTGGTGGTGCGGGCTTTGTTCCCCAAGGCGTCTGTATTGGCTGTCCATAGACCATCTCTGCCCCAACGCATTCCTCGGTGTCACCTGCGTTAAAATCAAGATGGCATCAGCACCTTTTTGGGCACTTTTAGCCGTGTTTCCTCAGATGTTCTGGCCAGTTTTGTGTTTCGTTCACACATTCCTGCTGCCTGGGGTTCACGGCACTCGTGGAAGATCGCCAGTTCCTGAAACAATTCTTCATTTATCTTATTTGTAACATTTTTACATTTAATTTAACATATGCATTAAAAAACTTAAATTTCTTATTTGAAAATAAGATAAAATTAATGCATAGTGATTTAAAAAGTAACCCCTCCCACAGCTGCCCAATAGAAAACAATAAAGAGAGGAAACATCTAGATAGTATTCATAAAAATTGAGCAAAACTCTCAAATAAAATCTTGCTTTTCTTGGTTTTAGGAGTCAGAAAGTTCGTGTTGGGTGATAACAACTTAATTCCTACAATTGGTAAATACACATCCCAAATCTTCAAAAGAGAAATTCAAATTTGTTCCGTGAATTCAATGTAATTATTTCAAGTGGGATACAACGGCCTATTTCAGTGTGGCCATCGACCCATTCCCAAATACGCATCGGACTTCCAAGTTACTGCCACACATTTTAACCCTATAACAATTACAGCACAGAAACAGGTCATTTGGCCCTTCTTGTCTGCACTGAACTAAATACTTTCCTCTCGTACCACCTCTCAGCATTCCGCTCCCCTCCAATTTTCCCTGAAATGACAAAATGGACCCTGCCGCCACTACTTTTCCCGGAAGCTCACTCCACTCAGCCACCACTCTGAGTAAAGAAGTTCCCCCTCATGTTACTTCCAAACTTTTACCTCCTGTTTCAATCCCTGCTCCCCGCAATGAAAAAAGTCTATCCACATCAACTCGTTCTATCCTCCAAGTAATTTTAAAGACTTCGATCAAATCCCCTCTCAACCATCTACAATCCAAAGAATAAAGACTTCATTTGCTCAATCTTTCTTTGTAATCTAGTTGCTGATATCCAGGTAACATTGACGTAAATCTTCTATGCACCCTCTCTACTTTATTGATAGCTTTCCTCTCATTTGGTGACCAGAACTGCACACAGTACTCTCAACAGGGCCTCACCAATACCTTGTCTAGTCTCAACCTCACTGCCCGACTTCTGTATTTGATGCTATGGTTGCTCAAGGCCAGCTATTTGAACAGATTCTTTTCGAGGTACTCTCTGATTACCCTCCAATAATTAACCTATCACTGTCAGCCTCACCTGGTTGGCTTTTGAAGCCGTTTTTAAACAAAGGAACATAAGATTACATCCATTCCTCTGGCACCTCACCCGTGGATAAACAGGTTTTAAATATTTCTGTCAGAGCCCTTGCAATTTCTACTCTTCTTTCCCTCAAGGCCAAGGGAATATCATGTCAGACGTCCATCCACCAACAGACAAAAATCAGCCATCACAAGGTGAAGGCAGGTCAGTAGTCCCACCTCTCCAGCACGAGTCACCCCAGGATCAAGTCAGCACTGACTGCAAGAAGTTTCTACATCCTCTCGGTGTCCGTGTGGATTTCCTCCCACACTCCACAGCTCAAGGGGGCCGTAAGTTCATTGGCGATTTGGAAGCTCAAGACCATGGGGTGGAAGTGCACATTCTGGTCCTGGGTGCATCAATTCAATTCAACTGCACGGATGAACCTTTGGGCACGACCTGATCTTTTTCTGGTTTCAAACTCATTATTTTTGAAAATTGTATGTGCACCTCTAATGCAACACGACTGCTGCAAAACAGGCTTCTTGATGCATATCCATGACAAGAACTCGGGAGAATCTGATTTGGTTACTAGACTTTTGAACAGAACAGTGTCTGGACATTTTATCCCTAAACTGAAACTTTATAGACATACAGAACAAAAAGAGGGCAAAACAAGCTTGTGTCTCACCAATACCACAATTCACGGACACTTTTTAAGTTCTCAAGGGTGGCAGAAAACACAAACAACAGACAAACTCCTTCCACACTGTCACTTTGAGAGCTTTGGACTCACCATGCTATAAATATTGCCAAGCCATCACTCTCTCTCCAAATCAATGACCCAAAGTCCTGGCTGAGCGATAGATTTGAGACATTTTACCCGCTATGTAGCAATCAGGCACAAGGAAAAGTGCTGCTTCCATTGTAAAGTATTTAGGAATCTCAGACCACAAACAACCTTCACCCCAAAAAACAAGCAATTCTCCACAATAAAACTAGGTTTCCTTCCTGTCTGCAAGCATCTGCTCTCTTGAGTCTGAATGGCACAACTGGGGAAACCGTTTCAAACCCATGACCTGAAACAGCATATTCTCTTCCCCTAAATGGAGGTGTCTTGCAATTGGCCACCACTGCCCGAGCAAGAATGAACTGGGAGATCTCACACTTGCTCCTTCACAGGTGAGACCTCCCTGTTCATTGGAGCTCCATATTATCCTTCTTGCTCTATTTTGTTAACCTTAATCAAGTCTCCTCTCATACTCCAACACTCCCATGAAAAATAAAAATCATGTATCCTGTAGTTCGCGGGTCTGGACACCAGGTGGTGGTATTATACCTAGATCTTTCTCTCTCTCTCTCTCTCTCTCTCTCTCTCGCTTCATGCATGCAGTACTCGGTGTGAACAGGCGGTGGCAGCACTTTACAGCTCTTGCAATCTGCAGCTTGGACAGGAGATGTCGGTGTTACAGAGACATGGCTGCGGGAAGGGCAGGATTGGGAAATCAATGTTCCCGGGTACACGTCCTATAGAAAAGACAGAAAGTTGGGAAGAGGAGGTGGGGTAGCTCTGTTGGTAAGAAATAAAATTCAGGCATTTGAAAGGAAAGACATTGAAACAGGTGGGTAGAGTCTGTTTTGATAGAATTAAGAAATTGTAAAGGCATGAGGACCATAATGGGGGTCATTTACAGGCCTCCGAAAAGTAGCTCAGATATCGGTGGCAGTATAAATCAGGAATTAAGAGTGGCATGTCAAAGTGGTAGCAATAAGGTAGTTATGGGGGACTTCAACATGAAGGTGGACTGGGATAATCAGACGGGGGCAGGAACACAAGAGAGTGAGTTTATTGAATGTCTACGAGATACTTTCTTCCATTGATTTAATTATAAATTTGGTTACTTTGTTCTTTCTGTTAATTTTTTTCCCAGTTTTATCCATATTTGAATCCAAATTCAGGTTGAAATCCCCTCCTATTAATATGTTCCCTTGCGTATCTGCTACCTTCAAAAAAATATCTTGCATAAAATTTTGATCTTCTTCGTTAGGTGAATATACATTGAGTAGATTCGAAAACTCCGAATATATCTGACATTTTATCATTACATATCTCCCTGCTGGATCTATTATTTCCTCTTCTATTTTAAATGGCACATTTTTACTAATTAATATAGCTACTCCTCTTGCTTTTGAATTATACGATGCTGGTGTTACGTGTCCTACCCAATACGAGATACTTTCTTGGAGCAGCTAGTGGAGGAACCTACCAGGGGGAAGTCGATTCTGGACTTGGTGCTGTGCAGCGACGCAGAGTTAATAAGTGACCTCGATGTAGGGGAGCCATTAGGGAATAGTGACCATGGTATGGTTATTTTTGAGCTGCAATTAGAAAGGGAAAAA
This sequence comes from Narcine bancroftii, assembly GCF_036971445.1. NCBI lineage: Eukaryota > Metazoa > Chordata > Chondrichthyes > Torpediniformes > Narcinidae > Narcine > Narcine bancroftii. The sequence continues at coordinate 72,036,081 of NC_091482.1, read as the reverse complement.
GAAAGGAAGTCGGAAGCATCTGTACTGCAGTTAAATAAAGGGGATTATGCAGCTATGAGGGAGGAGCTAGCCAAAATAAAATGGAAAGATACACTAGCTGGGAGGACAACTCGGGAAAAATGGCAGGTGCTTTTGGACATTTTCCACAGGATTCAGGACAAATTTATTCCAAAGTGGAAGAAAGGCTCTAGGAGATGCAAATGGCAGTCGTGGCTAACTAATGAAATCAAGTGCAATATCAAATCCAAAGGGAGTAAGTATAAGATAGCGAAGTGGAGTGGGAAGCTAGAGGATTGGGAAACCTTCAAAGAGAATCAGAGGGTAATTAAGAAAGTCATAAGAGAGGGGAAAATGAAGTATGAGAGGAAATTAGCAAATAATATAATGGAGGATAGCAAAAGCTTTTTTAAATATGTGAAGAGGAAGAAATTGGTTCGGTCTAAAATTGGTCCATTAAGAATGGAAAAGGCTGGAATTATTATCGGAAACAAGGAGATGGCTGAGGAATTTAACAAATACTTTGCATCGGTCTTCACCAAGGAGGATATAGGTTATGGTCAGTTAGGGGGTAGTGGTCATGCGGTATCAAGAGACTTGGGGAACTTTCCTGGGGAAGTAGGGGATCTAATGGATATCCGGATCTAGAAGCAGGAGGTTGTGAGTAAATTGTTGGGACTGAGGGCTGATAAAACCCCAGGGCCTGATGGGCTGCATCCCAGGGTGCTTAAAGAAGTTGCTATGGAAATTGTGGAGGCACTGGTCGACATATTCCAAAGTTCCATAGATTCGGGGGAGGTCCCTGAGGATTGGAGAATGGCTGATGTGGTGCCGATTTTTAAGAAGGGACGGAGGAAGAAAACGGGAAATTATAGACCGGTCAGCCTGACGTCAGAGGTGGGGAAGATATTGGAATCTATCATAAAAGGAGTAATAGCAGAACACTTAGGCAGAAATAATAGTATAAGGGCTAGTCAGCATGGATTCCTTAAGGGTAAGTCATGCTTGACTAACCATCTGGAATTTTTCAAGGATGTGACAAAGAGGGTGGACTTGGGAGAGCCAGTGGATGTGGTGTATTTGGACTTCCAGAAGGCCTTTGATAAGGTACCGCACGGGAGACTAGTGGGCAAGATCAGGGAGCATGGAATTGGAGGTAAGGTGCTGACATGGATAGGAAATTGGTTAAGAAATAGGAAACAAAGGGTTGGAGTAAGCCAGTCCTTTTCAGGATGGCAGGATGTGACGAGTGGAGTGCCGCAGGGATCGGTATTGGGTCCTCAGTTGTTTGTAATTTATGTAAATGATTTGGATGAGGGGATTATTAATAACTTGAGCAAATTTGCAGATGACACTAAACTGGGTGGCGGTGTGGGGTGTGAGGAGGATGTCATGAAAATGCAGAGGGACTTGGACAGGTTGGGGGTGTGGGCTGCTGAATGGAAGATGACGTTCAATGTGAGCAAATGTGAGGTTATCCATTTTGGGGGCAATAATAGGAAAGCTGAGTATTATTTAAATGGAGACAAGCTCGGGAGTGGGGAGGAGCAAATGGATCTGGGTGTACTTGTTCACCCGTCCCTGAAGGCTAACATGCAGGTTCAGAAAGCTGTGAAGAAGGCAAATGGCATGTTGGCTTTCATAAAGAGGGGATTGGAGTATAGGAACAGAGACGCCCTTCTGCAGTTGTACAGGGCCCTGGTGAGACCCGACCTGGACTATTGCGTCCAGTACTGGTCTCCAATTTTGAGGAAGGACATACTAGCTATAGAGGATGTGCAGCGCAGATTTACAAGGTTAGTTCCAGCGATGGCGGGGTTGACATATGCTGAAAGGCTAGAAAAACTGGACTTGTATCCGATGGAGTTTAGAAGGATGAGGGGGGACATGACTGAGATAAACAAAATTATCAGGGGGATGGACAGGGTGAAGTCGGATTACTTATTCCCAATGATGGGGGAGACAAGGACCAGAGGGCATAGTTTAAGAATACAGGGTAGGCCCTTTAGGACAGAGAGGAGAAAACATTTTTTTACCCAGAGAAGTGTGAATCTGTGGAATGCTCTGCCACAGAGGGTGGTAGAGGCAGATTCGCTGATTATGTTCAAAAGAGAGTTAGCTAAGACTCTAGTGGGCAAAGGAGTTAAGGGTTATGGGGATAAGGCTGGAAAGGGGTAATGATAGTAGTGATCAGCCATGATCTGTAAAATGGCGGTCACTGAAGGCTCGACAGGCCGAAAGGCCTACTCCTACTCCTATTGTCTATTGAACCATTCCTCCAAGATCCCTTTGTTCCTCAATGCCCTCCCCTTCACTGCATACGTCTTGGTTATTCTTCCCAAAATAAAGCACCTCACACTTACCTACATTAAACTCCATCTGCCATCTTTCCAAACAGTCCAAATCCTTTTGTAGTCCATGAAAACCCTCCTCACTCTCCACAACTCTTGAAAATAAGCAAAATGCATTACGTTATGTTAAGCTTCTCTTTGAAAATATTAATTTCACATGCATTAAATGCCTACATAAATTTTGTCATTCAAAGATAATGAAAAATTAATATATAGTATATTTTTTAAATTCCCCCTGCCCAACAACCCAATAGAAAAGAAAGATAACATAACATATAACATAAGATAACAATTACAGCACGTAAACAGGCCATTAGGCCCTTCTACTCCGCACCGAACCAAACACCCCTCTCTAGTCCCACCTCCCTGCACAATGCCCATAACCCTCCATCTTCTTCTCATCCATATACCTGTCCAACCTTTTCTTAAATAATACTATTGACTCCGCCGCCACTATTTCTCCTGGAAGCTCATTCCACACGGCTACCACTCTCTGAGTAAAGAAGTTCCCCTTCATATTACCTCTAAACCACTGCCCCTTAATTCTTAACTCATGTCCTCTTGTTTTAATCTTTCCTCCTCTTAACGGAAATAGTCTATCAACATCCATTCTGTCTATCCCTTTCATAATCTTAAATACTTCTATCAAATTCCCTCTCGACCTTCTACGCTCCAAAGAATAAAGACCTAATCTGTCCAATCTCTCCCTATACTCTAGATGCTTAAACCCAGGTAACATTCTGGTAAACCTTCTCTGCACTCTCTCCACTCTGTTTATATCCTTCCCATAATTAGGCGACCAGAACTGCACACAGAACTCCAAATTAAGCCGCACCGTCTTATACAGTCTCAACATAACCTCCCAACTCCTATATTCCATGCAATGATTGATAAAGGCCAGCATACTAAAAGCCTTCTTCACCACCCTAAGTATTTATAAAAAAATTACTAAAAAACTATCAAATAAAATCTAACAAATTTTCTTGATTTTAGGAATCAGAAGGTTCAGGTTGGGCGATTACAACTTAATTCCTACAGTTTATAAATAGGATTCCCAAATCTTTCCAAAACTTTCATATTTGTTACAGAAATTACATGGAATTATTTCAAGTGTCAAGGGACTTGGGGGGTTCTCGTTCAGGAAAACATAGTGAGTGGGTAACCACCAGGTTGGATCGGCAGGAAAAGAAAGCAAATTCTATGTTGGCCTTTGTTTCGAGGGTAGGGAGGTGTTGATGGGGCATGGGAGAGACCTCATTTGGAGAACTGCGAAGTTTATCTTAAAAAGGATGTGCTGATGTTGGAGAGAGAGCAGAGATTTACCAGGATGATATATCTCCACTCTTCATTGGAGTATAGAAGAAGGAGAGGAGATCACAGAAACCTTTCCAATGCTGAATGGATTGGACAGTAGATGTGAATAATGTTTCCCTTGGATAAAAAGACATTGTCTTAGAGTTAGAAGATACCTATTTAAAGCAGATGAGAAATTTATTTCACCAGAAGGTCATGGAATTTGTTGCTGGATTGTTGAGGGAGTTTAAGTGGGGGTGGGGGGGGGGGGCGGAATTAATAGATGCAGATAGCCTTGCCCACAAGGAATCTTTTGAGTCCTCATTCTCAACATAGGGTGGCAGTGTCCTAGGGTCTCCTTCTTTCACCTTGTCTTCCTTAATCATCTGGAGCCTGATTTCTTTCCCCTCTCATTCAGCCTGCATTATTTTCTGCATCTTTTCCCTGTTACTCCCTTGCTTTCTGTTCCTTTCGTTTTCTCCCTCATCATTAATTTTAGCAAAGATGACTGGCTTGGTTTAATCTGTAACATGTTTGAGTTTCAAGTGGAACATTTAACGTGGGCTCAGTGCTGTTTTGAAATATTAGCAGAACAGAGGATGACACCAGTCACTAATAGATAGAAGAGAAAAAGATCCCCCTCTCTCTGGTAAGGTCGTGGGCAAGAGACCTAAGAGAGGAACAAGTCTGAATAAACATCTTTCCTGATTAACTGTGTCCGGTGCATTGATTGAGTGGTGCTGTTGCAGCAGACCCCACGGTTACCCATAATTGATTGGAAACTAATCTATGGTCACTGGACCCAAAATGTTCACATACACGTTTTACCTCTCTAACCATTACAGCATCGCTGTAATGAACAATAAAAGGGGATAAAAGTAACCATTATATAGACTTGGCCCTTCGAGTCCACGCCGAACACTTTGTCCTACGTAATCCTATTGACCTACACTCGCCCCTTGACCCTCCATTCCTTTCCTGTCCAAATATATATCCAACTTCTCCTTAAGTGCTAATATTGAGCCTGCCTCCTCCACTTCATCTGCAAGTCCATTCCACACACCCACCACTCTGAGTGAAAGTCCCCCCTCACATTTCCTCTAAACTTCTGCCCCTTTCTCTCAACCCACGTCCAATCGATACCACAATAATTTTAAATACCTCAACCCAATCCAACCTCAACCTTTTATGCTCCGCAGAATAAAAATCTTGCTTAAACTTTCCCTATAACTTAGACCTGTGGATTTCAAAATGCTCCCAAACTCAAATTCCACTTGAAGCAATCCCTACACCAGAAGTGCTCTGTGATTAGTCAGGGATTGATTCAGGTGCGATGAAAGGAACCATCTACATCCTACAGGATGGAGCGCCAGAATAGCGAACATAGTTGTAGAAATTAAATTCCACGACTTTGCTCTGCAAAGTGTTTCAACTTCAAAAGTACAGCCCCTCATGGCCAATCCCGGGAATTTACTGGGACAGGGTCCAGTGGAAAAGGGACACTGTCCAAATGCCAGTGTCAAATGATGTCATTTCACGCCACCTCTAACCCAACTCATATCCTCGGCGTTTGCAGATGTCGGCCTGATGGTAAAACCAGTGGAACAGAGACAGCAGAGAATCACCTCTTTCCAGTCGAAGGCAGAACACTCCGCTCCCCGGGGATGAGTTGCGTTCAGTGGAAAAGCAATCTTGTGTCCCAGTGGAAATGGCACCAAGGGCTTCCTAACCTGAGACACTGCATGGCCAATGAAATGGGATTCCCATGGAAAAAGGGTTTCAGACTGCTTTGTAAAATCTGCATGCAGTGCCTCAACCGAAATGAAGGACAATGGGATGATGAGCTTCATTAAACTTTTCTACGTGGTCGTGCATGAAAGTGAGGCCATTTTGGCAGGAAAGCGCAGAAAAATTAACCACGATCACAGGAGTGGCCTCCACTCGAGACCTGGAGCAATATCTTCATGGAAACAAGCGACAACTTAACCAAATATCTAAACTCATTTATAAAAATAGCACTGGCCTTAGCGAAAAGATGTATCACGATCAACTGGATGTCCGATAGCACGCTGGGCTGTGGAAATGAACTGCTGTTACCTACGGGAAAAAAAAATCACATAAACGTGACCCTTTGGTAAAGGTCTGTCAGCTGTACCTGGACCACATAGGGGCCCAGACACTAATATAAATGAACAATAAAAGGGGATAAAAGTAACCATTATATAGACCAAAACCAAGTTTCCCCAACTGGACTCATCTACTTGTAATCTCTGAAAATGTGGATATGAAAACAAACTGCAATAGAGAGAGAAAAAATTCAAAGTGCAAAAGGGAGAGTCTTTAAATGAGTCCCTGAATGTGTGTTGAGTCTCGTGGTGAAGGGGTGGCAGCTGTTCCTGAACCCGGCTATACCTCTTTCCTGATGGGAGCAGTGAGAACAGAGCGGGTGATGTGGATCCTTGATTGCTGCTGCTCTCTGACAGCAGTGTTCCCTGCAAATGTTCTCAATGGTGGAGGATTTTTACCTGAGATGTCCAGGGCGGTGTTCATACTTTTGCAGAGCTTTTTGCTCAGGGGTATTGGTGTCACAAGAGAATAGCTCAAACCTACTACAAACTGAACCTTTCCCCCCTCACACCCGTAACCCACTATTTTTCTTGCATCAATGTGCCTGTCTAAATGTTAAAGGTCCCTATTATTCCAGACTCCACTATCCTGCCCAGCCATGCGCTCCAGGCATCCGCAGCCTTGTGGGTCCCCGTCCCCGTACCCACTCAGCCTTCTGGGTCCCCGTCCCCGTCCCCGTCCCCCCTCAGCCTTCTGGGTCCCCGTCCCCCCTGAGCATTCTGGCTCCCCATCCCCGTCCCCCCTCAGCCTTCTGGGTCCCCGTCCCCCCTCAGCCTTCTGGGTCCCCGTCCCCCCTCAGCCTTCTGGGTCCCCGTCCCCCCTCAGCCTTCTGGGTCCCCGTCCCCCCTCAGCCTTCTGGGTCCCCGTCCCCCCTCAGCCTCGCGGGCCCCGCCCCCCCGTCAGCCTCGCGGGCCTCAACCCCCCACCAGCCTCACGGGCCCCAACCCCCCCCCAGCCTCTCGGGCCCCGACCCCCCCTCAGCCTCGCAGGCCCCGACCCCCCCCACAGCATCACGGGCCCCGACACCCCCCCTCAGCCTCGCGGGTCCCCGACTACCACACATCCTAATGTCACCCCAGCCCAAACTCCCTCACGGTTCCCCGGCCCCACCTCACAACCATCTCCCCGCCCGTTCCCCTCCGAGCTCCGGCCGCCCCAGACCCAAAGGGCGACCCGTGGAAACTCCCTCCTCCCTGGTCTCACTCCCAAAATGCCCCGATTCCCACCCGTGAAGCACCGACACGAACCTCTCCGTCTCTCCCGCTCGCGACCAACTGCTCCAATGGCGGGAAAGATCAACAACATGGCGGCCCCCAGGGGTCGCTCTCGCGAGAGCTTGGGCCACCCCTCCACGGGATCTCTTCGCCACCCCAGTCCCACTGGGGAAGGGGCCGAGAGCTGCCTCGGGCCTCCAGTCCATCTCCCCTTCAGGCTGCACATTTCCACACCAGGACCTGCCCCACATTCCCCCCCAAGATTCCAGTCCATCCCACCTCCACCACCTTGGCCTAAAGCTCATTCCACGCTCCCACCCCCCTCTGAGGGAAAAAAATCCCCCTTCAATCTCAATCCACGTCCTCCTCTTTGAATCTCTCCCACTCTCCTTGGAAACAGCCTGTCCCCATGGACACGATCCGTCCCCCCTCACAATTTTCAAATCTTCCTCAATCTTCTACGCTCCAGGGAATAACCTTCCCCTGGAACTCAAACCCCGAAAGCCAGACCACCTTCTTGTCCCTCTCCTCGACGCGCTGTCTCATTCCTATCCTTCCTCTCCTCCGGCCACCCAAACGGCACACAATGTTCCCAAGTTGGCCTCACCCATGCCTCGTCCAACTTCCTCGTGGCCTCCCACCTCCTGCACTCAATCCTCTCATTTCTGAAGGCCAAAATACCAGAAGCTTTCTTCACACACCCCCCCCCCCCCCCACAATCTCTACATGGGACTCCACTTTCGGGCAGTTCTGTATCACAGTTTCTCAATCCCTTTCTTTGACAACACTCCTCAATGGTCTGCCATTTAACATTCAAACTCTTACGTTTTAAGAATCAATTGCAGAGATCCATGGATGTGGGAAGTCAGGAGGGTTAGGGACTGGGTGCAGGTCGATGAGACTGGCAGAATGATATTTCAACATGGACAAGAAGGGCCGAAGGGTCTCTTTTCTTTGCTGTGGGGTTTCTAGGGTAGAGTTCACACCATTCTCAGGAAGGAGGATGAGCAGACAGATGTCATGGTCCACGGGTAGGAAAGGTGATGAGATCCTGCCAGGAGAGATGAGGGAGTTAAGTGCGAAGGTGAAGGGCACAACCAAGGGGTCTCTGTCTGTCTGTGTGCGTGTGTCACTACGTCTGTGTGTTTCTCTCTATGTCTGTGTGTGATTCTCTGTGTCTGTGTGTGTGTCTCTCTCTCTGTCTGTGTGTGTCTCTCTCTCTCTGTCTGTGTGTGTCTCTCTCTCTCTGTCTGTGTGTGTCTCTCTCTCTGTCTGTGTCTCTCTCTCTGTCTGTGTCTCTCTCTGTGTCTGTGTCTCTATCTGTGTCAGTGTCTCTCTCTTCCTCTCTCTCTCTGTGTATCTCCCTCTGTGTGTGTGTCTCTGCGTCTGTTTGTGTGTCTCTGTCTGTGTCTCTTTGTGTGTCGCTGTCTGTGTGTGTCTCTCTCTCTCCCTGTGTCACAATGTGTGTCTCTCTGTGTCTGTATGTGTGTGTGTCTCTCTCTGTCTGTGTCTCTCTGTCTGTGTGTCTGTGTGTCTCTCTCTTTGTCTGTTTGTGTGTGTGTGTCTCTCTCTGTGTCGCTGTCTGTGTGTCTCTCTGTCTGTGTCTCTGTGTGTGTCTCTATATCTGTGTGTCTCTGTCTCTGTGTGTGTCTCTCTCTCTATCTATGTCTGTGTGTGTGTGTCTCTGTGTGTGTGTCTGTCTCTCTGTGTCGTGTGTTTGTCTCTGTCTATGGCTGTGTGTGTGTGTCTGTCTCTGTGTCGTGTGTGTGTCTCTCTCTGTCTCTATGTGTGTCTCTCTGTGTGCGTGTCTCTCTCTCCGTCTGTGTGTGTGTCTCTCTATCTGTCTGTCTGTGTCTGTGTGTGTGTCTCTGTCTGTGTGTGTCTCTGTGTGTGTCTCTGTCTGTCTCTCTCTCGCTGTCAGTGTTTCTCTCTCTGTCTCTGTCTGTGTGTGTTTCTCTGTGTGTCTGTCTGTGTGTGTATCTGTCTCTCTGTGTCTGTGTGTGTGTGTGTCTGTCTGTCTGGGTATGTTTGTGTCGCTCTCTCTCGGTGTCTCTAATATATGCTTATTCATTACCCACCATTATCCATCCATACTGGTGGTGCGGGCTTTGTTCCCCAAGGCGTCTGTATTGGCTGCCCATAGACCATCTCTGCCCCAACGCATTCCTCGGTGTCACCTGCATTAAAATCAAGATGGCATCAGCACCTTTTTGGACACTTTTAGCTGTGTTTTCTCAGTTCTTCTGGCCAGTTTTGTGTTTCGTTCACACATTCCTGCTTCCTGGGGTTCACGGCACTCGTGGAAGATCGCCAGTTCCTGAAACAATTCTTCATTTATCTTATTTGTAACATTTTTACATTTAATTTAACGTATGCATTAAAAAACTTAAATTTCTTATTTGAAAATAAGATAAAATTAATGCATAGTGATTTAAAAAGTAACCCCTCCCACAGCTGCCCAATAGAAAACAATAAAGAGAGAAAACATCTAGATAGTATTTATAAAAATTGACCAAAACTCTCAAATAAAATCTTGGTTTTCTTGGTTTTAGGAGTCAGAAAGTTCGTGTTGGGTGGTTAAAACTTAATTCTGACAATTGGTAAATACACATCCCAAATCTTCAAAAGAGAAATTCAAATTTGTTCCGTGAATTCGATGTAATTATTTCAAGTGGGAATCAACGGCCTATTTCAGTGTGGCCATCGACCCATTCCCAAATACGCATCGGACTTCCAAGTTACTGCCACACATTTTAACCCTATAACAATTACAGCACAGAAACAAGTCACTTGGCCCTTCTTGTCTGCACTGAACGAAATACTCTCCTCTCATACCACCTCTCTGCATTCGCCTCCCCTCCAATTTTCCCTGAAATGACAAAATGGACCCTGCCGCCACTAATTTTCCTGGAAGCTCACTCCACTCAGCTACCACTCTGAGTAAAGAAGTTCCCCCTCATGTTACTTCCAAACTTTTACCTCCTGTTTCAATCCCTGCTCCCCGCAATGAAAAAAGTCTATCCACATCAACTCGTTCTATCCTCCTAGTAATTTTAAAGACCTCGATCAAATCCCCTCTCAACCATCTACAATCCAAAGAATAAAGACTTCATTTGCTCAATCTTTCTTTGTAATCTAGTTGCTGATATCCAGGTAACATTGACTTAAATCTTCTCTGCACCCTCTCTACTTTGTTGATAGCTTTCCTCTCCTTTGGTGACCAGAACTGCACACAGTACTCTCAACAGGGCCTCACCAATACCTTGTCTAGTCTCAACCTCACTGCTCGACTCCCGTATTCTATGCTATGGTTGATCAAGGCCAGCTATTTGAACAGATTCTTTTCGAGGTACTCTCTGATTACCCTCCAATAATTAACCTATCACTGTAAGGCTCACCTGGTTTGCTTTTTTTTTTTTTTTTTAAATTTTTTATTTTTCACACCATAAATCACAATAGCCATGATATACACTTTTTCTTTTCCACACATTTACAGTGACTTTTTCTCCCTCCCCCCTCCCTCCTCCCAAGCCACCCCCCCATCCCCCCCCCTCTCATCCATTTTAGTTATACAATCTAGGTTGCATTAATTCAGTTAGACAATGTTGTCATTCAACAAAAATACACCAGAAATTCTGCTGAGTCCATTCTTTTCTTTTCTTCTCCTTCCATCAACCTGGTTTGCTTTTGAAGCCGTTTTTAAACAAAGGAACTTTAGATTACATCCATTCCTCTGGCACCTCACCCGTGGATAAACAGGTTTTAAATATTTCTGTCAGAGCCCTTGCAATTTCTACTCTTCTTTCCCTCAAGGCCAAGGGAATATCATGTCAGACCTCCATCCACCAACAGACAAAACTCAGCCATCACAAGGTGAAGGCAGGACAGTAGTCCCACCTCTCCAGCACGAGTCACCCCAGGATCAAGTCAGCACTGACTGCAAGAAGTTTCTACATCCTCTCGGTGTCTGTGTGGATTTCCTCCCACACTCCACAGCTCAAGGGGGCCGTAAGTTCATTGGCGAATTGGGAAGCTCAAGGCCATGGGGTGAAAGTGCACATTCTGGTCCTGGGGCCATCAATTCAATTCAACTGCACGGATGAACCTTTGGGCACGACCTGATCTTTTTCTGGTTTCAAACTCATTATTTTTGAAAATTGTATGTGCACCTCTAATGCAACACGACTGCTGCAAAACAGGCTTCATGATACATATCCATGACAAGAACTCGGGAGAATCTGATTTGGTTACTAGACTTTTGAACAGAACAGTGTCTGGACATTTTATCCCTAAACTGAAACTTTATAGACATACAGAACAAAAAGAGGGCAAAACAAGCTTGTGTCTCACCAATACCACAATTCACGGACACTTTTTAAGTTCTCAAGGGTGGCAGAAAACACAAAGAACAGACAAACTCCTTCCACATTGTCACTTTGAGAGCTTTGGACTCACCATGCTATAAATATTGCCAAGCCATCACTCTCTCTCCAAATCAATGACCCAAAGTCCTGGATGAGCGATAGATTTGAGACATTTTACCCGCTATGTAGCAATCAGGCACAAGGAAAATTGCTGCTTCCATTGTAAAGTATTTAGGAATCGCAGACCACAAATAACCTTCACCCCAAAAAACAAGCAATTCTCCACAATAAAACTAGGTTTCCTTCCTGTCTGCAAGCATCTGCTCTCTTGAGTCTGAATGGCACAACTGGGGAAACCGTTTCAAACCCATGACCTGAAACAGCATATTCTCTTCCCCTAATTGGAGCTGTCTTGCAATTGGCCACCACTGCCCGAGCAAGAATGAACTGGGAGATCTCACACTTGCTCCTTCACAGGTGAGACCTCCCTGTTCATTGGAGCTCCATATTATCCATCTTGCTCTATTTTGTTAACCTTAATCAAGTCTCCTCTCATTCTCCAACACTCCCATGAAAAATAAAAATCATGTACCCTGTAGTTCGCGAGTCCGGACACCAGGTGGTGGTATTATACCTAGATCTCTCTCTCTCTCTCTCTCTCTCTCTCTCTCCCTCGCTTCATGCATGCAGTACTCGGTGTGAACAGGCGGTGGCAGCACTTTACAGCCCTTGCAATCTGCAGCTTGGACAGGAGATGGTTGCTTTGTACCTCGTGGGCTCTTGCACCAAGATTGAAGATTTGCAGATTTCCCATTGATTGGCAGAGAACATACACGACATCACATCCAACCCTGAGATTCCCTTTTTCCTGTGGACACGGCCGAATTACCACGAATGGGTCGTGCCAAAATAAACGTTTCAGTGGAAACCTGGAAAGATAAAAGAATTGAAAACAAAGAAAATCATTAAAGTGCTGCAAGGGTCCTGAAATGAGTTCCTGATTGAGTTTGTTGTTGAGGAGTCTGAAGGTGGAGGGGGAGCAGCTGTTCCTGAACCTGGGGGTGTGAGTCTTGAGGCACCGAGACCTCTTTCCTGATGGCAGCAGAGAGAAGAGAAAGAGAGAGTGTGGATCCTTGATGATTGCTGATGTTTTCTGACAGCACCATTCCCTGTCGATAAACTCAGTAGTGGGGAGAGTTTTGTCTGTGATGTCCTGGGCTGTGTCCACGACCTTTTGGAGGGGTCTATTCTCAGGGGTATTGGTGTCCCCATACCAGACCATGATGCAGCCAGTCAGCACACTTTCCACCACATCTCTGTCAAAATTGGCCAGGGTTTCTGGTGTCATCCCAAACCTCCACAAACCCCTGAGGAAGTAGAGGTGCTGACGTGCTTTCTTATCGAGGTCATTGGTGTTGGGTCCAGGAAGATTTTTTGAGATGGTGACTCCCAAGAACCTAAAGTTGCTCACCCTCTCCACCCCTGATCCCCCAATCACCACTGGATTTTAAACCTCTGGCTTTCCTTTCCTGAAGTCAACAATCAATTCCTTGGTTTTGGTGACATTGGTTGCGAGGTTGTTGTTGATGCACCATTCAGCTCGGTTTTCAAACTCCCTCCTGCATATGGACTCATCCGCTTCCTTTATACAACCCACGCCCGTGGTATCGTCAGCAAATTTGTAGGGGATATTATTGATGTACCGAGCCACACAGTCGTGGGTGTAAAGTGAGTAGAGTGGGGGCTAAGAACACAGCCCTGTGGTGCTCTGGTACTGATGGAGATCGTGGAGGGGATATTCTTATCAACCTTCACTGATTGTGGTCTGGAGGTGTTAACTCCCAGGTCTTGGAGTTTACTGGTAAGTTTGGAGGGGATGAGGGGTAGTAGGGTGGGGGGCGAATAATGTTACTGGTCAGGGATAGTATCCCAGCTATAGAAAGGGAGGTAATTGCAGAGGGGGTGTCCACTGAGACACTGGGGATATTTAAAAGACATGGATAGAAGAAGAGTAGTAGCCTGTATTGTCATTTAAAACCAGGACACAGTTCAAAAATGAAATGACAGCCTCCAGAAACTACAATGCTAATCAGCATCAGGCAACACAAGATGCCATTTCAACTCCAGACAAAAGATCAAAACTACACAAGACTAAAATGCACCTACATAATGAGAAGAAAAAAGTGCCAACAATGGCACAAACTCTGGAACCTCCAAGCCAGGTTCACTCCAGTCTCCGGGACATCTCCTCCGCAGATCAGACAGCCAGGCATACACCATTCACTCCAGGCATCCAGATGTAGATCTGCCACAGCAGGTGGGGAAACAGAGGAGGAGAAAGCAAAGTAGGGAAACAGAGGGGTGGAAACATCAAAGTGGAAACGAAAGGGAGGAAACGGAGGCGGACAAACAGAGGCAGGGAAACAGAGGCGGCGAAACAGGCAGGGAAATAGAGGCATTGGAACAGATGATTGGAATAAGAATAGAGGAAAGAGAGGTGGAGAAATCAAGGTGGGGAAAGAGGAGGGGACAGAGACGCGGGGAACGAGACGCGGGGAACGAGAGGCGGGGAACGAGAGGCGGGGAACGAGAGGCGGGGAACGAGAGGCGGGGAACGAGAGGCGGGGAACGAGAGGCGGGGAACGAGAGGCGGGGAACGAGAGGCGGGGAACGAGAGGCGGGGAACGAGAGGCGGGGAACGAGAGGCGGGGAACGAGAGGCGGGGAAAGAGAGGCGGGGAAAGAGAGGCGGGGAAAGAGAGGCGGGGAAATGTTGCCTTAATAGGACTGTAATGCACATAACTCCCCACCCAATTCTGATTGGAGAACCTGGTTTGTTTGCTCTAGACAGTATTCAGTTAGACACACAACCAGCATTTCAGGCTTGAGCCCTTTATCAGGGCAAGTATGTGTACTATATAAAGTTCACTGCTTGACCTGCTAAGCCTCTCCAGCATTTGCGTTCTTGCAGAATTTGGTTGAGTTATTGGTTTGATATGGTTTTTTTGTATGTACTGGCCAGTACAGGCACGGGCTGGCCCGCCCTCCTGATGACATCCTCTCCTAGACTCCTTCCTGGACTCCTCCCCTGTGACCCAGGCCATAAAGGTCGAGTCACCGCTTCCTTTCCTAGTTTGGACCCAGGCCAACTAGTCTTTTGTGTTATGAAGACTATCGTTCCCCTCAGTCTTTGTCTCTGTGATTATTGGGGCAACTGGTAGTGCCCAACAATTACTATATGCAAACACCGTAGAATTGACATCAGGACATTTCGCCCCTTAACTGTACATTCATTTCGACAGGAACTTTAAACATACAGAACAGCAACAGGTCATAACAAGCCCTGACCACACAAATACCCCCATTCACCTTCCCATTTGGTGAAGGGTGCAGAATATTAGCTGCAGAATACCTTGTTATGGAAATGATGATGAAGAAACCATCTCACACACTTTACCAGCAAGCTGGGAGAGAGTTAAAAAGGACATTCCAGACAAGAATCAATTCTGAGCCATATCCTAATGCCTGCCTCATCTCTAAAACAATAGTGCGAATTGACTACTATCTGTGAAACCTGATCCAAAGGCTTCAATAAGCCTCCAGCACCACTCAGATCCTGAATGGCAGTTTCTGCTTTGAAGTTTTGGCCACCCTTGTCAACTTCAAGAATTTAAGATGACTGAAACGAGGCATTTCCATGTGTAAATAGGAAACCAGAAATCAGGCTGGCAGAGAATGATGACCAGTGTGTACTGTGAGCAACCCTTCCAGACTTCTGTTGAATTTTTGTGGACCAGAAGGATGTTCTTAATTATAACGGGCACATGAGATTAAATGACCAACAACAAATCCTTTTCATGTCTTCAGGAGGAGGAGTTGCAAAATGTAAAACATAAGCTGTAGCAATACCTTCCAAGAAATATTATCTAATTTGTTTGCAGGAAAAGACCTTAAACGCTGTACCCTGTGACTGTGTTCTTTACCCGAGGTTCAAACAGAACAAGTGAGGTGAGTCTATCCACCCGCCACTGCTACCCCTCATTCCCGCTGCGTAACTCAATAAAGACTGTGTTTTGGACTTTGTGGTTTATTACTGAACCTTTTTTGTACCCTTAAATAAGCTCAATTTTAACAAGGGTGGAAAAACAAACCCACACAAACTCATTACACGGGGACAGATTTGAACCTGGGTCACTTTCACTGAGAACATTCTGCCAAACATGCCAAAATCAAAATTCAATTATCATGTTATAAACTGCAATATTACACAAAATTCACTTAATTCAGACATAAAACAGAGATACATTAGCAGAAAGTTAAATGAAGTGCTTCTTTCAGTCAAAAGAGAATTCCCTGAGACCCTGAAGCCCCCAAACCCAGCCCTTGCCCACAAGCAGCCAGCCACTGCCCCCACACCCCCCAATCCAGCCCAAACCATCAAATGCAGTCGCCTGGTTTTAAAAAGGTATTGGGGAGATTCTTGGGAATTATAGACCAGTATAGGATCTATGAGCATTTGGAGAGAAGTACAAACTACTCAAGGACAGTCAGCATGGCTTTGTGAAGGGAAGGTCATGCCTCATGAGTCTAAATGAGTTTTATTTGAGGGGGGTAACAAAGGAAATCAATAGGGTGGTAGATGTGGTCTACATAAATTTTAGCAAGAATTTGACGGGACTCATCCAGAAAGTAATTTGGCAAAGGATCAGGGTCACTTTGGCTGTGGATAAAAAATTGTCTTGTAGGAAGAAAGCAGAGAGCAGTGGAGTGCCACAGGGATCTGTTCTGGGACGCCTGCTCTTGGTGATTTTTATAAATGACCTGGATGAAAAGGCAAAAGGATGAGTCAGTAAGTCTGCAGATGATACAAAGGATGGAGGAGTTGTGGATGGAGCTGAGGTTGAAAAAGGTTACAAGAGGATAGAGACAGGATGCAGCGTTGGGCAGAAAAGTAGCAGATGGGCTTCAATCTGGCAAAGTGTGAGATGATGCAGTTTGGAAGGACAAACCGGAAAGCTGGGTACAGGGTTAAAGGTCAGTTACTTAAGAGTGTGGATGAACAAAGGTGCCTTGGGGTTCAAATCCAAACACCCCTCAACATTGCCACACAGGCTGATAGAATATTTCAGTCCAATGGGACGCTAGGCATCATTAATCTTTCTATGTACCGCGTGGTCGTGCGTGAAAGTGTGGCCATTTTGGCCAAAAAAGCGCAGTAAAACTAACCGCGATCACAGGAGTGGCCTCCACAGTAGACCCGCAGCAATATTGGCCTGTTTAATATTTCCACTGGTAGATGAGGCTTGTATTATACGTTATCTTTTCTAATGGAATACAAGACCTCCTTCCTGAATGCCACCATTGAATACTCGTCATTTTCTAGCCCCAGCTAAAGCCAATTTCAAAGAGCAATTTGAGACTCATCTAATTTTAATTCTAAACTCAATTTCTTCATATAACCCAATAAAAATACCTTAGGATCAAGTGAAAGTTTAAATTTTAATAAGTTCCTTGATTCTATCCCAGAAAGGTTTCACGTAATCAAGTCGAGTGCAAGAAAGAGCCAACTTGCTCATGGCACCTAAAGCACCGATTTACGTGAAACTCCACGAGTTCCACCTACCTACTTCCCTTGCCCATAACCCCCCCAACCCCTCGCATCCATGTACTCATATAACCTCATCTTAAATGACAGAATTGACCCTGGCGCAACTTCTTCCAGTAGATCATTCCACTCAGCCACCACTCTGAGTGAAGAAGCATCCTCTTGTATTACTTCTCAAGTTTTGCCCCTTAACTTATGACCCCTTGTTCCAATCTCTGCTCCCCTTAGGGGAAAGAGCCTATTCACAGCTACTCTATCTATTCCCTTGATAATTTTAAATACCTCTATCAAATCCCCGCTCAACCCTCTTCGCTCCAATCAATGAAGTCCCGGTCTACTCAATCTTTCTACGTATTCAAAATACTGCAATCCAGGCAACATTTTCGTCAAACTTCTTTGCACTCTCTACCTTATTGATATCCTTCCTATAATTTGGAAACCAGAACAGCATACAACACTCCAAACTTGGCCTCACCAACACTCTGAACATCACCTCCCCAGATCCTATATTCCATGCTATGATTTATAAAGGCCAGCATACCCAAAGCCTTCTATCTCCATGGGAATCCACCTTCAAATTTAAAACTAATTTGGCAGGGGGAAGGGAACAGGACTGATAGGGAAGCAGATAGGAGAGTGAATATAGGGGTGGTTCTGTTAGACGGTGAAACAGTAAGGAAAAAGGGAACGAAAAGTGATAGGAGAGTAGGGGCAAGTGCATCGAGAACAAAGGTGGAGGGAGAAAGGAGATATGGTATCAAGGTATTGCGTATGAATGCACGGAGTGTAAGGAATAAAAGGGATGAGCTTGAGGCGCAAATGGCAATGGGAGGTTATGACATTGTCGGAGTTACGGAAACATGGCTGCGGGAAAGGCGGGATTGGGAAATCAATGTTCCCGGGTACACGTCCTATAGAAAAGACAGAAAGTTGGGAAGAGGGAGTGGGGTAGCTCTGTTGGTAAGAAATGAAATTCAGGCCTATGAAAGGGAAGACATTGAAACAGGTGGGTAGAGTCTGTTTGGATAGAATTAAGAAATTGTAAAGGCATGAGGACCATAATGGGGGTCATTTACAGGCCTCCGAAAAGTAGCTCAGATATCGGTGGCAGTATAAATCAGGAATTAAGAGTGGCATGTCAAAGTGGTAGCAATACGGTAGTTATGGGGGACTTCAACATGAAGGCGGACTGGGTTAATCAGACGGGGGCAGGAACACAAGAGAGTGAGTTTATTGAATGTCTAGTGGCAGCTAGTAGAGGAACCTACCAGGGGGAAGTCGATTCTGGACTTGGTGCTGTGCAGCGATGCAGAGTTAACAAGTGACCTCGATGTAGGGGAGCCATTAGGGAATAGTGACCATGGTATGGTTACTTTTGAGCTGCAATTAGAAAGGGAGAAAGAAAGGAAGTCGGAAGCATCTGTACTGCAGTTAAATAAAGGGGATTATGCAGCTATGAGGGAGGAGCTAGCCAAAATAAAATGGAAAGATACACTAGCTGGGAGGAAACTCGGAAAAAATGGCAGGTATTTTTGGACATTTTTCACAGGGTTCAGGACAAATTTATTCCAAAGTGGAGGAAAGGCTCTAGGAGATGCAAATAGCAGCCATGGCTAACTAATGAAATCAAGTGCAATATCAAATCTAAAGGGAGTAAGTATAAGATAGCGAAGCGGAGTGGGAAGTTCTTTGATCCTGATGGTTGTGCAGCAGTTCAAAATTCTCAAATGCAGAATTTGAGCTGTTTGCTCTCCCAGTGCCCTAGAGCATTGGTTTGGGAATATTTATGCCACAGGTGGTGTTATGGTCCTGTTAAGTCAATGACTCTGGATCAAATCTGGCCCCGTCTGCAAGGGGTTTGTGTGTTCACCCACTCTTCAGTGGAGGTGGCAGGTTAACAGGGGTTTGTGGGGGGGAAAATCGCAGGTGAATGAGGGGGCATGCACAGAGCTGGTGGGGTGAATAGGAGTGTGAGACAGTTGTTGGCGAAGGGGAGTGTGTTGCAGGGATGTGGAGCTGAGGACTCTCCATCCAATCTCAGACCAGAGGGAAACAGGATTCTTATCGTGCTCACAAATTCCTTCGTCACTCCTCAAACGATGATCAGTATTCTGACTTAAGCGTTTTCTGGCCCTGTGACGACAAGCGGGCCTAACGTTCCAATGGCAAATGAGGGAGGGAGGTTGTTTCCTGTAATAGAGGTAGTAAAAGTTCCATTAGAGAGGAATACGTTGCCTTTAACTGATAACATGCGGTGGGGTCTCGGTTCATTTGGTGATGTCTGGGATCTCTCTCTCAATATAAAAAATAAAAATCAAGGCTGGGTCTCTCTGTGGGGGGGGGGGTATCTAATATTTGCTTATGTCATAATCTAATTCATCCCAACTGGCAGTGCGGGCTTTGTTCCCCAAAGTATCCGTATTGGCTGTCCATGGACCATCTCTGTCCCAATGCAGTCCTCAGTGTCACTTGCATTTAAATCAATGATGGCATCAGCACCTTTTGGCCAACTTTAGCTGTGTTTACTCAGTCAATCTGGCCAGTTTACTTTTTCATTCAGTTCTGGTGTCTGGGGTTCATGGGAGTAGTGGAAGTTTGCTAATTCCTGAAACAATTCTTCATTTATCTTATTTTAAAACAATTATTTAATTTCACATTTGCATTTAAAACAAATTTTTTAATTTGAAATAACATCAAATGAATGCATAGTGATTAAAAAAATTAACCCCTTGTCTTGGGATGAAGGTTTTGGGATGTTTGTGCCTGAGGTTTGGCTCTGAAGTGAAGGCTGTTGATGGGTTGATCCCAGAATGGGGGGGGGGGGGGTGTTTGTGGGCAAGGGCTGGTTTGGAGGTTGCATGGAATTCTTTTGCTCTTGACTGCAAGAAGCATTTCATTTAATTTTTGCTGATGTAAAGAAAAAAAGAAAATATATCTGGATAGTATTTATAAAAATTTACCAAACCTTTCAAATAAAATCTAATATCTTAAATTTCTTGATTTTAGGAGTCGGAAGGTTCATGTTGGGTGATTACAACCTAATTCCTACAATTGGTAAATACACATCCGAAATCTTCAAAGAAATTCAAATTTGTTCCATGAATTCGATGTAATTATTTCAAGTTGGATACAATGACCTATTTCAGTGTGGCCATCGACCCATTCCCAAATACGCATCGAACTTCCAAGTTACTGCCACACATTTTACCCCTATAACAATTACAGCACAGAAACAGGTCATTTGGTCCTTCTCATCTGCTCTGAACTAAATACTCTCCTCCAGTACCACGTCTCTGCATTCCCCTCCCCTCCAATTTTCTCTTAAATGACAAAATGGACCTTGCTGCCACTATTTCTCCCGGAAGCTCACTCCACTCAGCCACCATTCTGAGTCAAGAAGTTCACCCTCACGTTACTTCAAAACTTTTGCCTCTTAACTCAAGACCTCTTGTTTCAATCTCTCCCACTTGCAATGGAATTGCCTATCCACATCAACTCTATCCATCCTTCTTGTAATTTTAAATACTCTACCAAATCCCCTCTCGGCTTTCGAGTTGACAGTAATGCAGTCATGGATGGTCGGATGAATTCTGTTGGGGAAGAGTTCATAGTGGCTCAAAAGTGCTTGATTAGATGCAAGGAGAGCTGCCACTGAATGTTGCATGTATTTGGTTCTGGGTTTCGAAGGTACCTCAGCTCTCTCTCTTTTGTACTCGGTCCAAAAGACATTGCTGATCTTATTTGGAATTAGACCAGTTTCAATGAAGCAATGCTGAAGATTTTTGGTGGGGGGGGGGGAATAAGCATTGCATTAAATGAAGCTGTGGCTGGTCATCCTTAAATGTTGATCTGCAATCCAAGTCTGGTGAGCTTTCTGGGATGGGCTAACGTTCCAGGCAACTCCTTCTTCACACAACAGGATTCAACATTTAATGGGACGGGGGGCGGGGGAATAATCTGGGGCTAAGTTCCGTATGTGTTTTGAGTTGATCTGATATAGTTCATGAAGCCCATTGGATTTTAACTTCTGTCGGGAGCACAGTGGGCTATGAACAACATTTCTTGTTGTTTTCAGAGTATATCTTTCCCCTGGTTTATAATTCTTTGTGTGAATCATTTTTTTACTCCTGTTCAAGTTAGTAACAGGAAACACTGTGGGAGTGGGACACTGTTTCATCGCTGGTAAAGTCCAACAACTGGTGAAACATTGACATGATTGAAGCTCTCTGGAAGGCAGCTTTCCAATTACTGCAGGTAACTTTCAGTTCAAGATCTTTCACCCCATCTTCCTCACTCGTGCACAGTGTCACGGCCGTCAATGACGGAGGGAGGAAAGTTGGTTTGAAAATGAGCAAATTGTTTACGTCAGAGCCAAGTCTGAAACCACCTTTTATTGAACCAAGCGAGATGCAGGACTGGTTACGATGGCTGCTGGGGAGCACATGCAGATAGCCTTGCCCACAAGGAATCTTTTGAGTCCTCATTCTCAGCATAGGGTGGCAGAGTCCTAGGGTCTCCTTCTTTCGCCTCGTCTTCCTTAATCATCTGGAGCCTGGTTTCTTTCCCCTCTCATTCAGCCTGCATTATTTTCTGCATCCTCTCCCTGTTACTCCCTTGCTTTCTGTTCCCTTCATTTTCTCCCTCATCATTAATTTTAGCAAAGATGACTGGCTTGGTTTAGTCTATAACATGTTTGAGTTTCAAGTGGAACATTTAACGTGGCCTAGGTGCTGTTTTGAAATATTAGCAGAACAGAGGATGACACCAGTCACTAATGGATAGAAGAGAAAAAGATCCCCCTCTCTCTGTTAAGGTCATGGGCAAGAGACCTAAGAGAGGAACAAGTCTGAATAAACATCTTTCCTGATTAACTGTGTCCGGTGCATTGATTGAGTGGTGCTGTTGCAGCAGACCCCACTCTTATCCATAATTGATTGGAAACTAATCTATGGTCACTGGACCCAAAATGTTCACATACACGTTTTACCTCTCTAACCATTACAGCATCGCAATTGGCCAACTTTGCCCTTCGAGTCCACACCGAACACTTTGTCCTACCTAATCCCATTGACGTACACTCGCCCATTGACCCTCCATTCCTTTCCTGTCCAAATACATATCCAACTTCTCCTTAAGTGCTAATATTGAGCCTGCCTCCTCCACTTCATTTGCAAGTCCATTCCACACACCCACCACTCTGAGTGAAAGTCCCCCCTCATATTTCCTCTAAACTTATGCCCCTTTCTCTCAACCCACGTCAAATCTATACCCCAATAATTTTAAATACCTCAACCCAATCCAACCTCAACCTTTTATGCTCCGCAGAATAAAAATCTTGCTTAACCTTTCCCTATAACTTAGACCTGTGGTTTTCAAAATGCTCTCAAACTCAAATTCCACTTGAAGCAATCCCTACACCAGAAGTGCTCTGTGATTAGTCAGGGATTGATTCAGGTGCGATGAAAGGAACCATCTACATCCTACAGGATGGAGGGCCAGAATAGCGAACATAGTTGAAGAAATTAAATTCCAAGACTTTGCTCTGCAAAGTGTTTCAACTTCAAAAGTGCAGCCCCTCATGGCCAATCCCGGGAATTTACTGGGCCAGGGTCCAGTGGAAAAGGGACACTGTCCAAATGCCAGTGTCAAATGATGTCATTTCACGCCCCCTCCACCCCTACTCACATCCTCGGCGTTTGCCGATGTCGGTCTGATGGTAAAACCAGTGGAAGAGAGATAGCAGAGAATCACCTGTTTCCAGTCAAAGGCAGAACACTCCGCTCCCCGGGGATGAGTTGTGTTCAGTGGAAAAGCAATCTTGTGTCCCAGTGGAAATGGCACCAAGGGCTTTCTAACCTGAGACACTGCATGGCCAATGAACTGGGATTCCCGTGGAAAAAGGGTTTCAGACTGCTTTATAAAATCTGCATGCAGTGCTTCAACCGAAATGGCCAATGGGATGATGAGCTTCATTAAACTTTTCTACGTGGTCGTGCGTGAAAGTGAGGCCATTTTGGCAAGAAAGCGCAGAAAAATTAACCACGATCACATGAGTGACCTCCACGTGAGACCTGGAGCAATATCTTCATGGAAACAAGCGACAACTTGACCAAATATCTAATCTCATTTATAAAACTAGCACTGGCCTTCGCGAAAAGATGTATCACGATCAACTGGATGTCCGTTAGCACGCTGGGCTGTGGAAATGAACTGCTGTTACCTACGGGAAAAAAAAATCACATAAACGTGACCCTTTGGTAAAGGTCTGTCAGCTGTACCTGGACCACATAGGGGCCCATACACTAATATAAATGAACAATAAAAGGGGATGAATGTAACCATTATATAGACCAAAACCAAGTTTCCCCAACTGGACTCATCTACTTGTAATCTCTGAAAATGTGGATATGAAAACAAACTGCAATAGAGAGAGAAAAAATTCAAAGTGCAAAAGGGAGAGTCTTTAAATGAGTCCCTGATTGTGTGTTGAGTCTCGTGGTGAAGGGGTGGCAGCTTTTCCTGAACCTGGCTATACCTCTTCCCTGATGGGAGCAGTGAGAACAGAGCGGGTGATGTGGATCCTTGATTGCTGCTGCTCTCTGACAGCAGCGTTCCCTGCAAATGTTCTCAATGGTGGAGGGTTTTTACCTGAGATGTTCTGGGCGGTGTCGATACTTTTGTAGAGATTTTTGCTCAGGGGTATTGGTGTCACAAGACAACTGATCAAACCTACTACAAACTGAACCTTTCACCCCTCACACCCGTAAACCCACTATTTTTCTTGCATCAATGTGCCTGTCTAAATGTTAAAGGTCCCTATTATTCCAGACTACACCATCCTGCCCGGCCATGCGCTCCAGGCACCCGCAGCCTTCTGCACGTTCTCTTTCTACAAGTCCTTCAGCAGCCTTGTGTTTCCTCAGCACTGCCTGCTCCTCCACCAAGCTCTGCCTCAAATCCATTCACTCTATGAGCTTCCTGCATCACTCCAGAGAAAAGCCCAAGGTTTCTCTCTGGATATTGCATTTACTTCATTCTGATGGGCTGAATTCCTGCAGCTTCCCAATCAAACATCTGCAATCGCCTTTAAATTGTGCCCCTCTGCACAGATTTGTGCCACCTGCTTTTAAACAGGTTAAATCCTATGGGCATTCTGACAGTTTCCTTCCACTCTCTCTCTCTACCGGTGGACCTAAATCCTTCTGCTCAAATTGTTGCTTGGTCTGGGCTTCTGTCCTTTTGCCTGGATTCTCATCCTCTGCTATTTCAGTCTGAACCTTGCCGTCAGCCCGAGGAATAAAACCGTGGGGATATGGATCGGAATTCTTTCTGGCTAGAGCATCTCAAACACTGCTCTCATCCTTGTGTGTGCACAGCTAGAGACAAGAACAAATCTTGTCCTTAGTCACTGTGAAATCCATCTCCAGGATTTTGGCACTTTATTCCTGTGTGTTTTTTTTGAACCTTGCTTAGTGCTAGTTTTTCCTTTTGAATTGAACATTACAATATATGTTAACGCACTTTCCAAATGGTTTTACAATGTAAACAATATTTTAAAGAAAAATCTGAGGACTTCACCTTCTGAGATGCAGATTCTAATCTGTGGCTTCGGCGGGTCCGCGCCAAGGGGTATTTGGATTATTTTAAACAGGACCGTCTTCGAATGTCTGCAGTGGAACTGGGAGAAAGAGGGTTGGGCTGTCGGTGTCATAGTTAATGACGTCTCATTACAGAACTGAAAGCTTACAGTCTGTGGTGAACTGATATTCTCGTCCCACTGACCAGCACCCCTTCCTGCTCATTCCCATCCATGGGGCTGGGACTCCCACACCCTCATGGGTCCCCCTCACACTCGCAGTTCTCCGATCCCCTCAACCATATGGATTCCCTAAACCATGCGGGTTCCCACCCCTACCTTCAGCTTCGCAGGTGCCCTCAGACTTCTGGGTCCCCGTCCCGGTCCCCCCTCAGCCTTCTGGGTCCCCGTCCCCCCTAAGCCTTCTGGGTCCCCGTCCCCCCTCAGCCTTCTGGGTCCCCGTCCCCCCTCAGCCTTCTGGGTCCCCGTCCCCCCTCAGCCTTCTGGGTCCCCGTCCCCCCTCAGCCTTCTGGGTCCCCGTCCCCCCTCAGCATTCTGGGTCCCCGTCCCCCCTCAGCCTTCTGGGTCCCCGGCCCCCCTCAGCCTTCTGGGTCCCCGTCCCCCCTCAGCCTTCTGGGTCCCCGTCCCCCCTCAGCCTTCTGGGTCCCCGTCCCCCCTCAGCCTTCTGGGTCCCCGTCCCCCCTCAGCCTTCTGGGTCCCCTTCCCCCCTCAGCCTTCTGGGTCCCCGTCCCCGTCCCCCCTCAGCCTTGTGGGTTCCCGTCCCCGTCCCCCCTCATCCTTCTGGGTCCCCGTTCCCCCTCAGCCTTCTGGGTCCCCGTTCCCCCTCAGCCTTCTGGGTCCTCGTCCCCGACCCCCTTCATCATTCTGGGTCCCCGTCCCTGCCCCCCCCTCAAACATCTGGGTCCCCGACCCGTCCTCCCTCAGCCTTCTGGGTCCCCGTCCCCCCTCAACCTTCTGGGTCCCCGTCCCCCCTCAGCCTTCTGGGTCCTCGTCCCCGTCCGTCCTCAGCCTTCTGGGTCCCCGTCCCCCCTCAGCCTTCTGGGTCCCCGTCCCCGTCCCCCCTCATCCATCTGGATACCCGTCCCCCTCAGCCTCGCAGGATCCCCGCCCCCCACAGCCTTGCGTGTCCCTCACTCCTCAGGCAGATCTCCCACACCCCTCTGGCGGGTCCACCTCACCCTTCTGGGTCCTCGATCCCCCTCATCCTTCTGGGTCCCCGACCCCCTCACCCTTCTGGGTCCCCGACCCCCTCACCCTTCTGGGTCCCCGACCCCCTCACCCTTCTGGGTCCCAGTCCCTCTCCCCCCTCTGCCTCGCGGGCCCCGACAACCCTCAGCCTCGTTGGAGCGTTCCCCCCTCAGCCTCGCGGGCCCCGACCCCCCTCAAACTCACGGGACGCAACGCCCCTCAGCCTAGCGGGCAACGACTCCCCTCAACCTCTCGGGCCGCGACCCTCCTCAGCCTCGCGGGTCCCCGATCCCCCTCAGCCTCGCGGATCCCCCTCCCCCCCACAGCCTCACGGACCCCGACCCCCCCCCCCCTTCAGCCTCGCGGGTCCCCGACTACCACACACCCTAATGCCACCCCGACCCAAACTCCCTCACGGTACCCCGGCCCCACCTCACAACCATCCCCCTGCCCGTTCCCCTCCGAGCTCCGGTCGCTCCAGACCCAAAGGGCAACCCGTGGAAACTCCGTCCTCCCTGGTCTCGCTCCCAAAATGCCCCGATTCCCGCCCGTGAGGAACCGACACGAACCTCTCTACCCCTCCCGCTCGCGACCAACTCCTCCAAAGGCGGGAAAGATCAACAACATGGCAGCCACCAGGGGTCGCTCTCGCGAGAACTTGATCCACCCCTCCACGGGATCTCCTCTCCACCACCCCGAGCCCCTGGATGCAGCCCCAGGGCTCGAGGTCCAGCCCTTTGGAGCCCCCTCTCTCCTGAGAACCTCGTCCCACTGGGGAAGGGTCCGAGAGCTGCCTCGGGCCTCCAGTCCATCTCCCCTTCAGGCTGCACATTTCCACACCAGGACCTGCCCCACATTCCCCCCCAAGATTCCAATCCATCCCACCTCCACCACCTTGGCCCAAAGCTCATTCCACACTCCCACCCCCCTCTGAGGGAAGAAAATCCCCCTTCAATCTCAATCCATGTCCTCCTCTTTGAATCACTTCCACTCTCCTTGGAAACAGCCTGTCCCCATGGACACGATCCGTCCCCCCTCACAATTTTCAAATCTTCCTCAATCTTCTACGCTCCAGGGAATAAAGTCCCAGCCTGTCCAACCTTCCCCTGGAACTCAAACCCCGAAAGCCAGACCACCTTCTTGTCCCTCTCCTCGATGCGCTTTCTCATTCCTATCCTTCCTATCCTCCGGCCACCCAAACGGCACACAATGTTCCCAAGTTGGCCTCACCCATGCCTCATCCAACTTCCTCGTGGCCTCCCACCTCCTGCACTCAATCCTCTCATTTCTGAAGGCCAAAATACCAGAAGCTTTCTTCACTCCCTCCCACCCCCCCATCTCTACAAGGGACTCCACTTTCGGGCAGTTCTGTACCACAGTTCCTCAATCCCTTTGTTTGACAACACTCCTCAATGGTCTGCCATTTAACATTCAAACTCTTACGTTTTAAGAATCAATTGCAGAGATCCATGGATGTGAGAAGTCAGGAGGGTTAGGGACTGGGTGCAGGTCGATGAGACTGGCAGAATGATATTTCACCATGGACGAGAAGGGCCAAAGGGTCTCTTTTCTTTGCTGTGGCTTTTCTAGGGTAGAGTTCACACCATTCTCAGGAAGGAGAATGAGCAGACAGATGTCATGGTCCACGGGTAGGAAAGGTGATGAGATTCTGCCAGGAGAGATGAGGGAGTTAAGTGCACAACCAAGGGCTCTCTCTCTGTCAGTCTGTGTGTGTCTCTATCTCTCTGTGTCTCTCTCTCTCTCTCTGTCTGTGTCTCTCTCTCTGTCTGTGTCTCTCTCTCTGTCTGTGTCTCTCTCTCTGTCTGTGTCTCTCTCTCTGTCTGTGTCTCTCTCTCTGTCTGTGTCTCTCTCTCTGTCTGTGTCTCTCTTTGTGTCACTCTGTGTCTCTCTTTGTGTCACTCTGTGTCTCTCTGTGTGTGTCTCTGTGTCTGTGTGTCTCTCTCTGTCTGTGTGTGTCTGTCTGTGTGTGTCTCTGTGTGTGTATGTCTGTGACTCTCTCGCTGAGTCTCTCTCTCTCGCTGAGTGTCTCTCTCACTGTCTGTATGTGTCTCTCTGTGTGTCTGTATATCTGTCTCTCTATGTCTCTATATCTGTCTCTCTGTGTCTGTGTGTGAGTGTGTCTGTCTGTCTGGGTATGTGTGTGTGTCTCTCTCTGTCTGTGTCTCTGTATCTGTCTCTCTGTCTGTGTGTCTCTCTCTGTCTGTGTGTCTCTCTCTGTCCGTGTGTCTCTCTCTGTCTGTGTGTCTCTCTCTGTCTGTGTGTCTCTCTCTGTCTGTGTGTCTCTCTCTGTCTGTGTGTCTCTCTCTGTCTGTGTGTCTCTCTCTGTCTGTGTGTCTCTCTCTGTCTGTGTGTCTCTCTCTGTCAGTGTCTCTCTCTCTGTCTGTATGTGTCTCTCTGTGTGTCTGTGTCTGTATATCTGTCTCTCTGTGTCTATGTATCTGTCTCTCTGTGTCTGTGTGTGAGTGTGTCTGTCTGTCTGGGTATGTGTGTGTGTCTCTCTCTGTCTGTGTCTCTGTATCTGTCTCTGTGTCTGTCTCTGTGTGTGTGTGTCTCTCTCTGTGTCTGTGTGTCTCTGTGTGTGTGTGTGTGTGTGTGTGTCTGTGTGTGTGTGTGTCTCTCTGTCTGTGTCTCTCTGTCCATGTCTCTCTCTCTGTCTATCTCTCTCTCTCTGTCTGTGTCTCTCTCTGTGTGGGTCTGTATGTGTGTGTGTCTCTCTCTCTCTGTGTCTCTGTGTGTGTCACTGTCTGTGTGTGTCTCTCTCTCTGTCTCTCCCTCTGTGTCTCAATGTGTGACTCTCTCTGTGTCTGTATGTGTGTTTCTCTCTCTCTCTCTCTGTCTGTGTGTGTGTGTCTCTCTGTGTCGTGTGTGTGTGTGTCTCTCTCTGTGTCTGTGTGTCTCTGTGTGTGTGTGTGTGTCTGTGTGTGTGTGTGTCTCTCTGTCTGTGTCTCTCTGTCCATGTCTCTCTCTCTGTCTATCTCTCTCTCTCTGTCTGTGTCTCTCTCTGTGTGGGTCTGTATGTGTGTGTGTCTCTCTCTCTCTGTCTGTTTGTGTCTTTCCCTCTCTGTGTCTCTGTGTGTGTCACTGTCTGTGTGTGTCTCTCTCTCTGTCTCTCCCTCTGTGTCTCAATGTGTGACTCTCTCTGTGTCTGTATGTGTGTTTCTCTCTCTCTCTCTGTCTGTGTGTGTGTGTGTCTCTCTGTGTCGTGTGTGTGTGTGTCTCTCTGTCTCTATGTGTATCTCTCTCTCCATCTGTGTGTCTCTCTATCTGTCTGTGTGTGTCTCCGTCTGTGTGTGTGTCTCTCTCTCTCGCTGTCAGAGTCTCTCTCTGTCTCTGCCTGTGTGTGTGTGTGTGTGTGTGTGTGTGTGTGTGTGTGTGTGTGTGTGTGTGTGTGTGTGTGTGTGTGTGTGTCTGTCTGGGTATGTGTGTCGCTCTCTATCAGTGTCTCTAATATTTGCTTATTCATTACCCACCATTAACCATCCCGACTGGTGGTGCGGGCTTTGTTCCCCAAGGCATCCGTATTGGCTGTCCATGGACCATCTCTGCCCCAACGCATTCCTCGGTGTCACCTGCATTAAAATCAAGGTGGCATCAGCACCTTTTTGGGCACTTTTAGCCGTATTTCTTCAGTTGTTCTGGCCAGTTTTGTGTTTCGTTCACACATTCCTGCTGCCTGGGGTTAATGGCACTCGTGGAAGATCGCCAGTTCCTGAAACAATTCTTCATTTATCTTATTTGTAACATTTTTACATTTAATTTAACATATGCATTAAAAAACTTAAATTTCTTATTTGAAAATAAGATAAAATTAATGCATAGTGATTTAAAAAGTAACCCCTCCCACAGCTGCCCAATAGAAAACAATAAAGAGAGGAAACATCTAGATAGTATTCATAAAAATTGAGCAAAACTCTCAAATAAAATCTTGCTTTTCTTGGTTTTAGGAGTCAGAAAGTTCGTGTTGGGTGATTACAACTTAATTCCTACAATTGGTAAATACACATCCCAAATCTTCAAAAGAGAAATTCAAATTTGTTCCGTGAATTCAATGTAATTATTTCAAGTGGGATACAACGGCCTATTTCAGTGTGGCTATCGACCCATTCCCAAATACGCATCGGACTTCCAAGTTACTGCCACACATTTTAACCCTATAACAATTACAGCACAGAAACAGGTCATTTGGCCCTTCTTGTCTGCACTGAACGAAATACTCTCCTCTCGTACCACCTCTCTGCATTCCCCTCCCCTCCAATTTTCCCTGAAATGACAAAATGGACCCTGCCGCCACTATTTCTCCCGGAAGCTCACTCCACTCAGCCACCACTCTGATTAAAGAAGTTCCCCCTCATGTTACTTCCAAACTTTTACCTCCTGTTTCAATCCCTGCTCCCCGCAATGAAAAAAGTCTCTCCACATCAACTCGTTCTATCCTCCTAGTAATTTTAAAGACCTCGATCAAATCCCCTCTCAACCATCTACAATCCAAAGAATAAAGACTTCATTTGCTCAATCTTTCTTTGTAATCTAGTTGCTGATATCCAGGTAACATTGACGTAAATCTTCTCTGCACCCTCTCTACTTTATTGATAGCTTTCCTCTCATTTGGTGACCAGAACTGCACACAGTACTCACAAAAGAGCCTCACCAATATCTTGTCTAGTCTCAACCTCACTGCCCGACTCCTGTATTCTATGCAATGGTTGATCAAGGCCAGCTATTTGAACAGATTCTTTTCGAGGTACTCTCTGATTACCCTCCAATAATTAACCTATCACTGTCAGGCTCACCTGGTTGGCTTTTGAGGCCGTTTTTAAACAAGGGAACATTAGATTACATCCATTCCTCTGGCACCTCACCCGTGGATAAACAGGTTTTAAATATTTCTGTCAGAGCCCTTGCAATATCTACTCTTCTTTCCCTCAAGGCCAAGGGAATATCATGTCAGACCTCCATCCACCATCAGACAAAAATCAGCCAACACAAGATGAAGGCAGGACAGTAGTCCCACCTCTCCAGCACGAGTCATGGATCAAGTGAGCACTGACTGCAAGAAGTTTCTACATCCTCTTGGTGTCTGTGTGGATTTCCTCCCACACTCCACAGCTCAAGGGGGCCGTAAGTTCATTGGCGAATTGGGAAGCTCAAGACCATGGGGTGGAAGTGCACATTCTGGTCCTGGGGGCATCAATTCAATTCAACTGCACAGATGAACCTTTGGGCACGACCTGATCTTTTTCTGGTTTCAAACTCATTATTTTTGAAAATTGTATGTGCCCCTCTAATGCAACACGACTGCTGCAAAACAGGCTTCTTGATGCATATCCATGACAAGAACTCGGGAGAATCTGATTTGGTTACTAGACTTTTGAACAGAACAGTGTCTGGACATTTTATCCCTAAACTGAAACTTTATAGACATACAGAACAAAAAGAGGGCAAAACAAGCTTGTGTCTCACCAATACCACAATTCACGGACACTTTTTAAGTTCTCAAGGGTGGCAGAAAACACAAAGAACAGACAAACTCCTTCCACACTGTCACTTTGAGAGCTTTGGACTCACCATGCTATAAATATTGCCAAGCCATCACTCTCTCTCCAAATCAATGACCCAAAGTCCTGCCTGAGCGATAGATTTGAGAAATTTTACCCGCTATGTAGCAATCAGGCACAAGGAAAATTGCTGCTTCCATTTTGAAGTATTTAGGAATCTCAGACCACAAACAACCTTCACCCCGAAAAACAAGCAATTCTCCACAATAAAACTAGGTTTCCTTCCTGTCTGCAAGCATCTGCTCTCTTGAGTCTGAATGGCACAACTGGGGAATCTGTTTCAAACCTATGACCAGAAACAGCATATTCTCTTCCCCTAATTGGAGCTGACTTGCAATTGGCCACCACTGCCCGAGCAAGAATGAACTGGGAGATCTCACACTTGCTCCTTCACAGGTGAGACCTCGCTCTTCATTGGAGCTCCATATTATCCATCTTGCTCTATTTTGTTAACCTTAATCAAGTCTCCTCTCATACTCCAACACTCCCATGAAAAATAAAAATCATGTATCCTGTAGTTCCCGAGTCCGGAGACCAGGTGGTGGTATTATACCTAGATCTCTCCCTCTCTCTCTCTCTCTCTCTCTCCCCCTCTCGCTTCATGCATGCAGTACTCGGTGGCAGCACTTTACAGCCCTTGCAATCTGCAGCTTGGACAGGAGATGTCGGAGTTACGGAGACATGGTTGCGGGAAGGGCAGGATTGGGAAATCAATGTTCCCGGGTACACATCCTATAGTAAAGACAGACAGTTGGGAAGAGGGGGTGGGGTAGCTCTGTTGGTAAGAAATGAAATTCAGGCGTTTGAAAGGAAAGACATTGAAACAGGTGGGTAGAGTCTGTTTGGATAGAATTAAGAAATTGTAAAGGCATGAGGACCATAATGGGGGTCATTTACAGGCCTCCGAAAAGTAGCTCAGATATAGGTGGCAGTATAAATCAGGAATTAAGAGTGGCATGTCAAAGTGGTAGCAATACGGTAGTTATGGGGGATTTCAACATGAAAGTGGACTGGGATAATCAGATGGGGGCAGGAACACAAGAGAGTGAGTTTATTGAATGTCTACGAGATACTTTCTTCCATTGATTTAATTATAAATTTGGTTACTTTGTTCTTTCTGTTAATTTTATTCCCCAGTTTTATCCATATTTGAATCCAAATTCAGGTTGAAATCCCCTCCTATTAATATGTTCCCTTGCGTATCTGCTACCTTCAAAAAGATATCTTGCATAAACTTTTGATCTTCTTCGTTAGGTGAATATACATTGAGTAGATTCCAAAACTCCGAACATATCTGACATTTTATCATTACATATCTCCCTGCTGGATCTATTATTTCCTCTTCTATTTTAAATGGCACATTTTTACTAATTAATATAGCTACTCCTCTTGCTTTTGAATTATACGATGCTGCTGTTACGTGTCCTACCCAATACGAGATACTTTCTTGGAGCAGCTAGTGGAGGAACCTACCAGGGGGAAGTCGATTCTGGACTTGGTGCTGTGCAGCGACGCAGAGTTAATAAGTGACCTCGATGTAAGAGAGCCATTAGGGAATAGTGACCATGGAATGGTTATTTTTGAGCTGCAATTAGAAAGGGAAAAAGAAAGGAAGTCGGAAGCATCTGTACTGCAGTTAAATAAAGGGGATTATGCAGCTATGAGGGAGGATCTAGCCAAAATAAAATGGAAAGATACACTAGCTGGGAGGACAACGCGGGAAAAATGGCAGGTGTTTTTGGTCATTTTCCACAGGATTCAGGACAAATTTATTCCAAAGTGGAGGAAAGGCTCTAGGAGATGCAAATGGCAGTCGTGGCTAACTAATGAAATCAAGTGCAATATCAAATCCAAAGGGAGTAAGTATAAGATAGCGAAGTGGAGTGGGAAGCTAGAGGAATGGGAAACCTTCAAAGAGCATCAGAGGGTAACTAAGAAAGTCATAAGAGAGGGGAAAATGAAGTATGAGAGGAAATTAGCAAATAATATCATGGAGGATAGCAAAAGCTTTTTTAAATATGTGAAGAGGAAGAAATTGGTTCGGTCTAAAATTGGTCCATTAAGAATGGAAAAGGCTGGAATTATTACCGGAAACAAGGAGATGGCTGAGGAATTTAACAAATACTTTGCATCGGTCTTCACCAAGGAGGATATAGGTTATGGTCAGTTAGGGGGTAGTGGTCATGCGGTATCAAGAGACTTGGGGAACTTTCCTGGGGAAGTAGGGGATCTAATGGATATCCGGATCTAGAAGCAGGAGGTTGTGAGTAAATTGTTGGGACTGAGGGCTGATAAAACCCCAGGGCCTGATGGGCTGCATCACAGGGTGCTTAAAGAAGTTGCTATGGAAATTGTGGAGGCACAGGTCGACATTTTCCAAAGTTCCATAGATTCGGGGGAGGTCCCTGAGGATTGGAGAATGGCTGATGTGGTGCCGATTTTTAAGAAGGGAGGGAGGAAGAAAACGGGAAATTATAGACCGGTCAGCCTGACGTCAGTGGTGGGGAAGATATTGGAATCTATCATAAAAGGAGTAATAGCAGAACACTGAGGCAGAAATAGTATAAGGGCTAGTCAGCATGGATTCCTTAAGGGTAAGTCATGCTTGACTAACCTTCTGGAATTTTTCGAGGATGGGACAAAGAGGGTGGACTTGGGAGAGCCAGTGGATGTGGTGTATTTGGACTTCCAGAAGGCCTTTGATAAGGTACCGCACGGGAGACTAGTGAGCAAGATCAGGGAGAATGGAATTGGAGGTAAGGTGCTGACATGGATAGGAAATTGGTTAAGAAATAGGAAAGAAAGGGTTGGAGTAAGCCGGTCCTTTTCAGGATGGCAGGATGTGACGAGTTGAGTGCCGCAGGGATCGGTATTGGGTCCTCAGTTGTTTGTAATTTATCTAAATGATTTGGATGAGGGGTTTATTAATAACATGAGCAAATTTGCAGATGACACTAGACTGGGTGGCGGTGTGGGGTTTGAGGAGGATGTCATGAAAATGCAGAGGGACTTGGACAGGTTGGGGGTGTGGGCTGCTGAATGGAAGATGACGTTCAATGTGAGCAAATGTGAGGTTATCCATTTTGGGGGCAATAATAGGAAAGCTGAGTATTATTTAAATGGAGACAGGCTAGGGAGTGGGGAGGAGAAAATGGATCTGGGTGTACTTGTTCACCGGTAACTGAAGGCTAACATGCAGGTTCAGAATGCTGTGCAGAAGGCAAATACCATGTGGGCTTTCATAAAGAGGGGATTGGAGTATAGGAACAGAGACGCCCTTCTGCAGTTGTACAGGGCCCTGGTGAGACCCCACCTGGAGTATTGCGTCCAGTTCTGGTCTCCAGTTTTGAGGAAGGACATACTAGCTATAGAGGGTGTGCAGCGTAGATTTACAAGGTTAGTTCCAGCGATGGCGGGGTTGACATATGCTGAAAGGCTAGAAAAACTGGATTTGTATCCGATGGAGTTTAGAAGGATGAGGGGGGACATGATTGAGGTATACAAAATTATCAGGGGGATGGACAGGGTGAAGTCGGATTACTTGTTCCCAGTGATGGGGGAGACGAGGACTAGAGGGCATAGTTTAAGAATACAGGATAGGCCCTTTAGGACAGAGATGAGAAAACATTTTTTTACCCAGAGAAGTGTGAATCTGTGGAATGCTCTGCCACAGAGGGTGGTAGAGGCAGATTCACTGATTATGTTCAAAAGAGAGTTAGATAAGACTCTAGTGGGCAAAGGAGTTAAGGGTTATGGGGATAAGGCTGGAAAGGGGTACTGATAGTAGTGATCAGCCATGATCTGTAAAATGGTGGTGCTAGCTCGATAGGCCGAAGGGCCTACTCCTGCTCCTATTGTCTATTGAACCATTCCTCCAAGGTCCCTCTGTTCCTCAATGCCCTCCCCTTCACTGCATACGTCTTGGTTATTCTTCCCAAAATAAAGCACCTCACACTTACCTACATTAAACTCCATCTGCCATCTTTCCAAACAGTCCAAATCCTTTTGTAGTCCATGAAAACCCTCCTCACTCTCCGCAACTCTTGAAAATAAGCAAAATGTATTACGTTATGTTCAGCATCTCTTTGAAAATTTTAATTTCACATGCATTAAATGCGTACATAAATTTCTCATTCAAAGAGAATGAAAAATTAATACATAGTATTTTTTTTTAAATTCCCCCTGCCCAACAACCCAATAGAAAATAAAGATAACATCTGGAAGGTATTTATAAAAACATTACTAAAAAGCTATCAAATAAAATCTAACAAATTTTCTTGATTTTAGGAGTCAGAAGGTTCAGGTTGGGCGATTACAACTTAATTCCTACAGTTTATAAATAGGATTCCCAAATCTTTCCAAAAATTTCAAATTTGTTACAGAAATTACATGTAATTATTTCAAGAGTCAAGGGACTTGGGGGGGTTCTCGTTCAGGAAAACATAGTGAGTGGGTAACCACCAGGTTGGATCGGCAGGAAAAGAAAGCAAATTCTATGTTGGCCTTTGTTTCTAGGGTAGGGAGGTGTTGATGGGGCATGGGAGAAACCTCATTTGGAGAACTGCGAAGTTTATCTTAAAAAGGATGTGCTGATGTTGGAGAAAGAGCAGAGATTTACCAGGATGATTTTTCTCCACTCTTCATTGGAGTATAGAAGAAGGAGAGGAGATCTCAGAAACCTTTCCAATGCTGAAAGGATTGGACTGTAGATGTGAATAATGTTTCCCTTGGATAAAAAGACATTGTCTTAGAATTAGAAGATACCTATTTAAAGCAGATGAGAAATTTATTTCACCAGAAGGTCATGGAATTTGTTGCTGGACTGTTGAGGGAGTTTAAGTGGGGGGGGGGGGGTGGCGGAATTAATAGATGTTTAATGAGTCAGGGTATCAAGGGATCGAAAAAGCCAGAACTTGGAATGACAGGCGAGAACTGTTTAGATCAGGGGATAGCAGACACAGTGGGCTGAATGGCCAACTTCTGTTCCTTGTGATTTGACACCATTTTCACTAATGTACCTTTGAGAATTATAACATCCATCCATATGTCCTCTGTATTTTGGATGTGAAACAACGGCTGTGCAGGAGAAGCCAGTGAGTTGGTGTGACCAATTGCTCTTCAGACTGGAGGCCTGTGACAAGAGCTGTGCCTCAGGGATAGGTGCTGGAACAATAATGTGGTGAATTGGATTAGCAAGTTGGCAGGTGACACCAAGAACGGAGGAGTTGTGGACAGCCAGGAAATCTTGCAGAAGGATCTGGACCAGCTGGAGAAAGGGCAGATGGAATTTAATGCAGACAAGTGTGAGGTGTCACATTTTGAAGGGCAAACCAAGAAAAGATAGACACGGTGAACGGTCGGGCACTGAGGAGTGAGGTTGAACAGAGGGACATGGTAAACGGGTGTCATTCCATGCAAGTGCTGTCACAGGTGGATTTGGGCGGGAATTGAAGATACCCAAGTTAACTAAAATTGAAAATTGTAAATGGGACAAAAAAAGGGATCTATTCCAGAAATGTTTGTGACAACAGAAAATGGCTAAACCAACTTTAGATTAAATGGGAGATTCTTCTTTAGAATTAACCCAAGAAGAACGGACTACTTACTATGTGTGAAGATGGTGGATTAAATTGATTAACGTGCGATATAATTGGGTGAATTATAATTTTTTTTTTACATCAATTCTATTTAACTCCAGGGAAAAAAAAGATAAGGATTTAGTAATTCAGACTAATGTTTTCATTGTGGGATTCAAATTAATACTTTTTTTTGTCTGTCTGGTTGTGTGATAAAGTTAAGCCTTTGAGGATTTATTTGAAACTACTTTAAAGAAACTCTTTTTATGTTCGATCCACTGCTTTTTCTAATGCGGTATATTACAACTTGAACAACGGGATTAAGAATGGATAAACTTCAAATTGAGTTTATTCAGTTAGTATTAGCAGTGGCCAGTAAATGCATTGCGATGACGTGGAAAATTAGGTTTGGCGTTTTCATTCTGCCGCAACGAATTGATATGATTTTTCTCTCCCTCAGTCGAGGGAGTTTGGGGGGGGGGCGTAATTATGGAGAGGGGGGATGGAATATAGTTTTTTTTGGGAGGTTGGTTTATTTTATTTACTATGTATTTTATATATTCATAAATAAAGTTTAAAAAAAGATACACAACCAGTGTTTCTGGCTTGAGCCCTTTATCAGGGCTACGAGTATCTGTACTTTATAAAGGTTCACTGTTTGATCAGATGAGCTTCTCCAGCATTTGTGTCCTTACAGAATTTGGTCGAGTTACTATATGTGGACATCAGGTCATTTTTTCACCCTTAAACTGTCCATCCACACAGAAAGGAACTTGAAACATTTCTTCTTTTTCACACAACTAACCCCATTTGATGAAGTGTGTGGAATATTAGCTGTAGAATATCTTGTTCTGGGAATTATGATGAAGAAACCATCACACAGACTTTGCCAGAAAGCTGGGAAAGAGAGTTAAAATACATGCCTTGGGGTCTGGGGATGTCTCTCTGTGACAGCGCTCGTTGAATGAGGCACTGGAGGCAGGGAAGGATGCATGGGATCAGAATCAACGCCAAAACCGCAAATCCAGCAACTAGCACTATAGTATGTATCCATCCCCAGTCTCCAGAGAACAAATTTCCCAGCCATGCGCTGCCCAAGGGTCGCCAGGTCTGAACCGGGACGTGAGCTAATTTGCGAATACCTGAAGAAATCTCCTTTACTGCTTGCCCATTGTCATCGATTTTTAAACAACAATAGATTCTACCATCAACAGTCCCCGGAGTCCAATATGTTCTTTAAAGGGACCCGTTCAGAAAGTTCTTAGTCCGTAGTTGCTCACAGGTTCTCAGTCGCCGCCGTACGAATCTGTTCCAGTGTCCGTGCTGGTGGGTCCGTGGCTGCACACTGACTCCAATGATACCACGTCTCGTCTTTTCCTTGTAGTCGAACCGCGTGGGACGTCCTCTCCACCACTCTGTAGGGTCCTGTCCACCTGGGCTCCGACCACTTTCTCTTGATGACCTTTAGCAGAATCCACTCCGCGACTGAAGGTATCGGTGTTTCCCCTTCTCTGTTGGGACTTGTGACCTGTTGTGAAAAATCTGACACCAGAGCCGTTAGTTTATCATAATACAGCTTGCATCCCATTGAACTTACCTCATTCTTCGTAGTCTGACTTCCGGCTCCCGGTCCCGGGAACTGGTGCCCCGTTCGTAGTTCATATGGAGTGAATCCTGTCACAGAACTTACCGAACTCCTTACTGACATTAATGCCAGGGGCAACGCATCCACCCAATTTAGTTTGGTCCGTGCCTGTACTTTCCTGATCTTACTTTTTATTGTTTGGTTCATCCTCTCCACTATTTTCTGCCATGTTAATGCCTTCATGGGTAAACGTAACATTTGGAGCATTCAGTATCTTTTCTAGTCTCGTCTGCCTTAACGAAGTCATTGTAAATGCTGTGGAGCTCACAAATGCTACAATACTATGTGTTGTTAATACTGTCAGGCCATGTCCCATTACTATGTGTGCCACCTTTTGTAGAATCTTTGCTACTCCTGCTGCATGTCTTGTACATGGTGGGTGTCTGTCTTCCGTTGGGTCTAGTGTGATACTCCCATACATCAGCACACATCTTCCACCCCCTTTTTTCTGAAAAAGAACACCATCAATTGTGTGTGCTTTTTCAGAAACATCCAAAAAGAAAGGTAGTTTATAATTTGGAATCGCCAAATCTGTAGCTGTTGTAAGAGCTTGCTTCAATAGAATAAAACTCATCTCAGCCTGTGCAGTCCAATCCAGTGTAGCTCCCAGGTTCCTCATCCCCTGCTCATTCACCAAAGTTCGCAGTGGATGTGTCAACTCACCATACGATGGGATAAACTGCCTACTATAACCTGACAAACCCAATTCTCACCTCCTCTACTGAGCCATACATATCCAAATGCCTGCCTGATCTTCAAAACAATGGTGCAAATTGTTAGACCTGATCCAAAGGCTGCAATAAGCCCCCAGCACCACTCAGACCCTGAATGGCATTGTTTCTGCTTTGAAGTGAAGAATTTAAGACTGCTATGAAATTAAGACATTTGGGTAAATTGGAAACCAGAAATCAGGCAGGCAGAGAATGATTACTAATGTGAACTGTGAGCAGGTCTTCCAGACACCTGTTGATTTTTTTGTGTTCCCTAACCCTAACTGGTACATGAGATGAGATGACCAACAAGAAGTCCTTTCCTTGTCTTTAGGAAGAGGATATGCAAAATGTAAAATACAGTGGCAGATAGAACAGTAACAGGTCATAACAAGCCATGACCATCTGAAACAGGTCATGGGAATATAAATTTATTCAGTAATGTAGAAATGACTGCAAAAGTTGAGAAATTAGGAATTCATAAACTGAGGCAAAGATGGGATGGAGATTTGAACATAGAAAATGGACTGATCGTTATAAATGAGATAGACTGGTTCAATACAATTTTATTCACCAGACACCTCAAAAGAAAATACATGGAATCGGATTTGTTTCAAATCTTAACAAGTCATTTGTACTTTTCTGCATTTGACTTGGCAATGTCCTAAAGTTGGGCAGCTTGGTTGAAATAAGTATTTTTTTAAAAATTCCCACAGGATCCATTAGAAAGAGATGTTAAGGAATTAAATTTAAATTAAAACTGAATATTTACCAGGATTAAATTGCTGCAAATTGTACAGCTAGAAAGTGCGTGGCCATATCTTGCAAACTGGCTGAGGTTCGGAACTGTTCACCACAAGAAAATAATGTATCGTTCACGAGATGAACATTCTATCTTTGGAGCCCACATTTCCTAAAGGTGGGTTGAAGTGAAGTTTTGAAATGTTCACAATATTATGGTTAAATCAAACATCTGTTGAAGATCTCTGGTCCCTCATATGGGATGTGGAGAGGGTGGGTCTGGGTAGATCTCAATTTGTATTAATCAACCACATGTATCGGGATTTGAATTATATTCTTGTAAAATTAACAAGAATATAACTAACTCTTAAAAATTGATTTAAAAAAAAACCCTGACCCACACAAATGCCCCTGTTCACCTTGCCATTTTGTAAAAGGTGATGGGGGGAAAATCCTGACACAAGGGACAGATTTGAACCTGGGTCACTGTCATTTTCTGTTAAACATCCCAAGATCAAAATTCGACTGACTGTCCTGTAACAAAGTGCAATATTACACACACGTAAGGTAAGATGGTTACATCAGCAAAAATTAAATGAAATGCTTCTTACAGTCAAGAGCAAAAGAATTCCCTGCAGCCTCCAACCCAGCCCTTGCCCACAAATAACACCCCCTGCCCCCCTCCCCACCCCAATTCTGGGATCAAACCATCATCAGCCTACACTTTTTTGGAATCTAGGGGTTAAAACATTATGAAAGAAATGATTAATTAATAAGTTGATATGTACTGCATGGTTCAGGGAAAAAGAGGAATGTGATTAAGTGGCAATCACAGCATGGAGCGAAGTTGGCTGAGCAAAATTGTTTGCTCCCAAATACAGGGAGAGGAAATTCATAAAACGATTTAGGAGGAAAGCTCCAACTGAAGGAGGTGGTGAGTAGCACAGGAGACACAGGCCAGACCAGAACAAAGAATGGCCTGCAAGAAACCAAGGGAATGGAAAACCAGTCTAGGAGGAAGATTATGGCATGAGGAGGTGTTAAAGAGAACAGCAGAAATTGGCCAGACAGGAACAGACTGGTGATTAGAAATATCTGGTGATGAATTAATTTCTGATCAAAACAACAGGATAGTCTGGCCTGGAGGATTAAGATGGGAGCGCTACACCCCAGATATCTGCAAAACAGGAGATGACTTGTGATAACCCTTGTGCAAAACGATCTAGCAAAGGAAGCCAACTTTTGTTCAGTATGATAAGGTTGATCTATATAAACTGAGCCAACTGGACAATAGGGGTCAGTCTTGGGGAATAGCTCACTGTGCAGGTGACCTATGAACTAACGACTGACCCAGAGCTCTGTTAAGTTTTATTCTTGTGCTGTGTAATAAATTGACTGTTGAACCGAATACCTTCTCCTATCACTTCATTCAAAGAACACGCTGGACTCAGACCACATACAGACTAAATTAAGAGTAAGGGAAAGCCAGAGTCCGACAACTTCAGAGCCAAACCTCAGGCACAAACATCCCAAAACCATCATCCCAAGACAAGAGCTAAAGTTGCAGGCACCGTAAACCACACACATTAAAGCAACACATTTCTCTGGCTCAATACCCACGAACCACATGGAACACCAGTTTGCAAACTACCCACAAACACCGGATTCCTTTCACCCCAACAACTCAAAGAACCACCCCAGAAAAAGCAGCCACAGTAAAACCAGGCTTCCTACCTTCCTCTGATGGCAGCATCACCTCATCTCTGCCTGAAAGTTGCAAGTGACGAGAGTGGGGAAACTCTCCTGTTTGAAACCCTGAGCTGGAATCAGGAGGACAATTAATTCAGGTGTGAAATATCTCAGTAAATTGTGGATGGCCCTTTAAACAAGGCCCATCTCCGCCCTTCAAGAGAGCTGCAATTAAGGGAATAGCACCTTTATAATTTGGAGTGGGAGTTAAAACAGTTTTCTCACCTGTGGCATTGAGATGTTTCAGGAGATGATACTTCTAGATAGGGGAGTGTTAGAGCTTTATGAGAGATTTGTTTGTTTTTGGGGCTTGTCCATTCAATTTTGGTTTGGAATCCTTTTGTGGTCTATGACAGCTGAAAACTATGCAAACTAGGGTTTTCTTTGATCCTGATGGTTGTGCAGCAGTTCAAACTTCTCAAATGCAGAATTTGAGCTGTTTGCTCTAGAGCATTGGTTTGGGAATATTTATGCCACAGGTGGTGTTATGGTCCTGTTAAGTCAATGACTCTGGATCAAATCTGGCCCCGTCTGCAAGGGGTTTGTGTGTTCACCCACTCTTCAGTGGAGGTGGCAGGTTAACAGGGGTTTGAGGGGGGGGGGGGAAATCGCAGGTGAATGAGGGGGAATGCACAGAGCTGGTGGGGTGAATAGGAGTGTGAGGCAGTTGTTGGCGAAGGAGAGTGTGTTGCAGGGATGTGTGTTGCAGGGATGTGTAGCTGAGGACTCACCATCCAATCTCAGACCAGAGGGAAACAGGATTCTTATCGTGCTCACAAATTCCTTCGTCACTCCTCGAACGATGATCAGTATTCTGACTCAAGCGTTTTCTGGCCCTGTGACGACAAGCGGGCCTAACGTTCCAATGGCAAATGAGGCAGGGAGGATGTTTCCTGTAATAGAGATAGTAAAAGTTCCATTAGAGAGGAATACGTTGCCTTTAACTGATAACATGCGGTGGGGTCTCGGTACATTTGGTGATGTCTGGCATCTCTCTATCAATATATAAAATGAAAATCAAGGCTGGGTCTCTCTGTGGAGGGGGGGGTAGTATCTAATATTTGCTTATGTCATAATCTAATTCATCCCAACTAGCAGTGCGGGCTTTGTTCCCCAAGGCGTCCGTATTGGCTGTCCATGGACCATCTCTGTCCCAATGCAGTCCTCAGTGTCACTTGCATTTAAATCAATGATGGCATCAGCACCTTTTGGCCAATTTCAGCTCTGTTTACTCAGTCAATCTGGCCAGTTTAGTTTTTCATTCAGTACTGGTGTCTGGGGTTAATGGGAGTAGTGGATAATTCCTGAAATAATTCTTCATTCATCTTATTTTTTAAAAAATTATTTAATTTCACATATGCATTAAAAACTAATTTTTTATTTGAAATAACATCAAATGAATGCAGAGTGATTTAAAAAATTAACCCCTTGTCTTGGGATGATGGTTTTGGGATGTTTGTGCCTGAGGTTTGTCTCTGAAGTGGACGCTGCTGATGGGTTGATCCCAGAATGGGGGGGGGTGAGGGGGGTGTTTGTGGGCAAGGGCTGGTTTGGAGGCTGCGGGGAATTCTATTGCTCTTGACTGCAAGAACCATTTCATTTAATTTTTGCTGATGCAAAGAAAAAAAGAAAAAACATGTGGATAGTATTTATAAAAATTTACCAAACCTTTCAAATAAAATCTAACATCTTAAATTTCTTGATTTTAGGAGTCGGAAGGTTCATGTTGGGCTTCCAAGTTACTGCCACACATTTTACCCCTAGAACAATTACAGCACAGAAACAGGTCATTTGGCCCTTCTCGTCTGCTCTGAACTAAATACTCTCCTCTCGTACCAGCTCTCTGCATTCCCCACCCCTCCAATTTTCTCTTAAATGACAAAATGGACCCTGCTGCCACTATTTCAGCCGGAAGCTCACTCCACTCAGCCACCATTCTGAGTCAAGAAGTTCCCCCTCACGTTACTTCAAAACTTTTGCCTCTTAACTCAAGAACTCTTGTTTCAATCTCTCCCACTTGCAATAGTATTGCCTATCCACATCAACTCTATCCATCCTTCTTGTAATTTTAAATACTCTACCAAATCCCCTCTCGGCTTTCGAGTTGACAAGAATGCACTCATGGATGGTTGGATGCATTCTCTTGGGTAAGAGTTCATAGTGGCTCAAAATTGCTTGATTAGATGCAAGGAGAGCTGCTACTATATGTTGCATGTATTTGGTTCTGGGTTTCGAAGGTACCTCAGCTCTCTCTCTTTTGTACTCGGTCCGAAAGTATTGCTGATCTTATTTGGAATTAGACCAGTTTCAATTAAGCAATGTTGAAGATTTTTGC
The DNA here is from genome assembly GCF_036971445.1 of Narcine bancroftii. NCBI lineage: Eukaryota > Metazoa > Chordata > Chondrichthyes > Torpediniformes > Narcinidae > Narcine > Narcine bancroftii. The sequence goes on along the minus strand of NC_091482.1, from coordinate 71,992,014 downwards.
TGGGGGGGGGGTGGGGGTTGGGAAACAAGCATTGCATTAAATGAAGCTGCGGCTGGTCATCCTTAAGTGTTCATCTGCAGTCCAAGTCTGGTGAGCTTTCTGGGATGGGCTAACGTTCCAGGCAACTCCTTCTTCACACAACAGGATTCAACATTTAATAGGACGGGGGGCGGGGGAATAATCTTGGGCTAAGTTCCATTTGTGTTTTAGTTCATAAAGCCCATTGGATTTTGACTTCTATCGGGAGCACAGTGGGATATGAACAACATTTCTTGTTGTTTTCAGAGTATATCTTTCCCCTGGTTTATAATTCTTTGTGTGAATCATTTTTTTTACTCCTGTCCGAGTTAGTAACAGGAAACACTGTGGGAGTGGGACGCTGTTTCATCGCTGGTAAAGTCCAACAACTGGTGAAACATTCACATGATTGAAGCTCTCTGGAAGGCAGGTTTCCAATTTCTGCAGGTAACTTTCAGTTCAAGATCTTTCACCCCATCTTCCTCACTCGTGCACAGTGTCACGGCCGTCAATGACGGAGGGAGGAAAGTTGGTTTGAAAATGAGCAAATTGTTTACGTCAGAGCCAAGTCTGAAACCACCTTTTATTGAACCAAGCGAGATGCAGGACTGGTCACGGTGGCTGCTGGGGAGCACATGCAGATAGCCTTGCCCACAAGGAACCTTTTGAGTCCTCTTTCTCAACATAGGGTGGCAGTGTCCTAGGGTCTCCTTCTTTCGCCTTGTCTTCCTTAATCATCTGGAGCCTGGTTTCTTTCCCCACTCATTCAGCCTGCATTATTTTCTGCATCCTCTCCCTGTTCCTCCCTTGCTTTCTGTTCCCTTCATTTTCTCCCTCATCATTAATTTTAGCAAAGATGACTGGCTTGGTTTAGTCTGTAACATGTTTGAGTTTCAAGTGGAACATTTAACGTGGGCTCAGTGCTGTTTTGAAATATTAGCAGAACAGAGGATGACACCAGTCACTAATGGATAGAAGAGAAAAAGATCCCCCTCTCTCTGGTAAGGTCGTGGGAAAGAGACCTAAGAGAGGAACAAGTCTGAATAAACATCTTTCCTGATTATCTGTGTCCGGTGCATTGATTGAGTGGTGCTGTTGCAGCAGACCCCACTCTTATCCATAATTGATTGGAAACTAATCTATGGACACTGGACCCAAAATGTTCACATACACGTTTTACCTCTCTAACCATTACAGCATCGCAATAGGCCAACTTGGCCATTCGAGTCCACGCTGAACACTTTGTCCTACCTCATCCCATTGACCTACACTCGCCCCTTGACCCTCCATTCCTTTCCTGTCCAAATACATATCCAACTTCTCCTTAAGTGCTAATATTGAGCCTGCCTCCTCCACTTCATCTGCAAGTCCATTCCACACACCCACCACTCTGAGTGAAAGTCCCCCCTCAAATTTCCTCTAAACCTCTGCCCCTTTTCTCAACCCACATCCAATCTATACCCCAATAATTTTAAATACCTCAACCCAATCCAACCTCAACCTTTTCTGCTCCGCAGAATAAAAATCTTGCTTAACCTTTCCCTATAACTTAGACCTGTGGTTTTCAAAATGCTCCCAAACTCAAATTCCACTTGAAGCAATCCCTACACCAGAAGTGCTCTGTGATTAGTCAGGGATTGATTCAGGTGCGATTAAAGGAACCACCTACATCCTACAGGATGGAGCGCCAGAATAGCGTACATAGTTGAAGAAATTAAATTCCAAGACTTTGCTCTGCAAAGTGTTTCAACTTCAAAAGTACAGCCCCTCATGGCCAATCCTGGGAATTTACTGGGACAGGGTCCAGCGGAAAAGGGACACTGTCCAAATGCCAGTGTCAAATGATGTCATTTCACGCCCGCTCCACCCCTACTCATATCCTCGGCGTTTGCCGATGTCGGTCTGATGGTAAAACCAGTGGAACAGAGACAGCAGAGAATCACCCGTTTCCAGTCGAAGGCAGAACACTCCGTTCCCCGGGGATGAGTTGTGTTCAGTGGAAAAGCAATCTTGTGTCCCAGTGGAAATGGCACCAAGGGCTTCCTAACCTGAGACACTGCATGGCCAATGAACTGGGATTCCCGTGGAAAAAGGGTTTCAGACTGCTTTGTAAAATCTGCATGCAGTGCTTCAACCGAAATGAAGGCCAATGGGATGATGAGCTTCATTAAACTTTTCTACGTTGTCGTGCGTGAAAGTGAGGCCATTTTGGCAAGAAAGCACAGAAAAATTAACCACGATCACAGGAGTGGCCTCCACGTGAGACCTGGAGCAATATCTTCATGGAAACAAGAGACAACTTGACCAAATATCTAATCTCATTTATAAAAATAGCACTGGCCTTCGCGAAAAGATGTATCACGATCAACTGGATGTCCGATAGCACGCTGGGCTGTGGAAAGGAACTGCTGTTACCTACGGGAAAAAAAAAATCACATAAACGTGACCCTTTGGTAAAGGTCTGTCAGCTGTACCTGGACCACATAGGGGCCCAGACACTAATATAAATGTGTGTTGAGTCTCGTGGTGAAGGGGTAGCACCTGTTCCTGAACCTGGCTATACCTCTTTCCTGATGGGAGCAGTGAGAACAGTGCGGGTGATGTGGATCCTTGATTGCTGCTGCTCTCTGACAGCAGCGTTCCCTGCAAATGTTCTCAATGGTGGAGGGTTTTTACCTGAGATGTCCAGGGCGGTGTCCATACTTTTGCAGAGCTTTTTGCTCAGGGGTATTGGTGTCACAAGACAATAGCTCAAACCTACTACAAACTGAACCTTTCCCCCCTCACACCCATAACCCACTATTTTTCTCGCATCAATGTGCCTGTCTAAATTTTAAAGGTCCCTATTATTCCAGACTACACCATCCTGCCCGGCCATGCGCTCCAGGCATCCGCAGCCTTCTGCACGTTCTCTTTCTACAAGTCCTTCAGCAGCCTTGTGTTTCCTCAGCACTGACTGCTCCTCCACCAAGCTCTGCCTCAAATCCATTCACTCTATGAGCTTCCTGCAACACTCCAGAGAAAAGCACAAGGTTTCTGTCTTTGGATATTGCATTTACTTCATTCTGATGGGCTGAATTCCTGCAGCTTCCCAATCAAACATCTGCAATCACCTTTAAATTGTGCCAGATGATGTGAAGGTTGGAGGAGTTGTGGATGAAGCTGAAGGTTGTCGAAGGATAAGGAGTTCAATCCAGGTAAGTGTGAGGTGATGCATTTTGGAAGGACAAACTAGAAGGCTGGGTACAAGGTTACCAGTCGGTTACATGAGTGAGGCTAAACAGAGGGACTTTGGGGTTCAAATCCAAACATCCCTCAAGGTTGCCGCTCAGGTTGATAGGATAGTTATGAAGGCCAATGGGATGATGAGCTTCATTAAACTTTTCTACGTTGTCGTGCGTGAAAGTGAGGTCATTTTGGCAAGAAAGCGCAGAAAAATTAACCACGAGCACAGCAGTGACCTCCACGTGAGACCTGGAGCAATCTCTTCATTGAAACAAGCATCAACTTGACCAAATATCTAATCTCATTGATAAAAATAGCACTGGCCTCGCGAAGAGATGTATCACGATCAACTGGATGTCCGATAGCACGCTGGGCTGTGGAAATGAACTGCAGTTACCTACGGAAAAAAAAAATCACATAAACGTGACCCTTTGGTAAAGGTCTGTCAGCTGTACCTGGACCACATAGGGGCCCAGACACTAATATAAATGAACAATAAAAGGAGTTAAAAGTAACCATGATATAGACCAAAACCAAGTTTCACCAACTGGACTCATCTACTTGAAGTCTCTGAAAATGTGGAAATGAAAACAAACTGCAATAGAGAGAGAAAAAATTCAAAGTGCAAAAGGGAGAGTCTTTAAATGAGTCCCTGAATGTGTGTTGAGTCTCGTGGTGAAGGGGAAGCAGCTGTTCCTGAACCTGGCTATACCTCTTTCCTGATGGGAGCAGTGAGAACAGAGCGGGTGATGTGGATCCTTGATTGCTGCTGCTCTCTGACAGCAGTGTTCCCTGCAAATGTTCTCAATGGTGGAGGATTTTTACCTGAGATGTCCAGGGCGGTGTTCATACTTTTGCAGAGCTTTTTGCTCAGGGGTATTGGTGTCACAAGAGAATAGCTCAAACCTACTACAAACTGAACCTTTCCCCCCTCACACCCGTAACCCACTATTTTTCTTGCATCAATGTGCCTGTCTAAATGTTAAAGGTCCCTATTATTCCAGACTCCACTATCCTGCCCAGCCATGCGCTCCAGGCATCCGCAGCCTTGTGGGTCCCCGTCCCCGTACCCACTCAGCCTTCTGGGTCCCCGTCCCCGTCCCCGTCCCCCCTCAGCCTTCTGGGTCCCCGTCCCCCCTGAGCATTCTGGCTCCCCATCCCCGTCCCCCCTCAGCCTTCTGGGTCCCCGTCCCCCCTCAGCCTTCTGGGTCCCCGTCCCCCCTCAGCCTTCTGGGTCCCCGTCCCCCCTCAGCCTTCTGGGTCCCCGTCCCCCCTCAGCCTTCTGGGTCCCCGTCCCCCCTCAGCCTCGCGGGCCCCGCCCCCCCGTCAGCCTCGCGGGCCTCAACCCCCCACCAGCCTCACGGGCCCCAACCCCCCCCCAGCCTCTCGGGCCCCGACCCCCCCTCAGCCTTCAGGGTCCCCGTCCCCCCTCAGCATTCTGGGTCCCGGTCCCCCCTCAGCCTTCTGGGTACCAGTCCCCGTTCCTCCTCAGCCTTCTGGGTTCCCGTCCCCGTCCCTCCTCAGCCGTCTGGGCCCCCGTCCCCCCTCAGCCTTCTGGGTCTCTGTCCCCGTCCCCCCCTCAGCCTTCAGGGTCCCAGTCCCCCCCTCAGCCTTCAGGGTCCCAGTCCCCCCCTCAGCCTTCTGGGTCCCCGTCCCCGTCCCTCCTCAGCCTTCTGGGTCCCCGTCCCCGTCCCTCCTCAGCCTTCTGGCTCCCCGTCCCTCCTCAGCCTTCTGGGTCCCCGTCCCTCCTCAGCCTTCTGGGTCCCAGTCCCCGTCCCTCCTCAGCCTTCTGGGTCCCCGTCCCTCCTCAGCCTTCTGGGTCCCGGTCCCCCCTCAGCCTTCTGGATCCCGGTCCCCCCTCAGCATTCTGGGCCCTCGCCCCCCCTCCTCAGGCTCGCGGACCCCCCGCCCCCCACCTCAGGCTCGCGGGCCCCGACTCCCCCCTTCAGCCTCGCGGCCCCCGACCCCCCTTCAACCTCGCGGCCCCCGACCCCCCTTCAACCTCGCGGCCCCCGACCCCCCCGTCAGCCTCACGGGTCCCGACTACCACACACCCTAATGTCACCCCGACCCAAACTCCCTCACGGTTTCCCGGCCCCACCTCACAACCATCTCCCCGCCCGTTCCCCTCCGAGCTCCGGCCGCCCCGGACCCAAAGGGCGACCCGTGGAAACTCCCTCCTCCCTGGTCTCGCTCCCAAAATGCCCCGATTCCCGCCCGTGAAGCACCGACACGAACCTCTCCCGCTCGCGACCAACTGCTCCAAAGGCGGGAAAGATCAACAACATGGCGGCCCCCAGGGGTCGCTCTCGCGAGAGCTTTAGCCACCCCTCCACGGGATCTCTTCGCCACCCCAGTCCCACTGGGGAAGGGTCCGAGAGCTGCCTCAGGCTTCCAGTCCATCTCCCCTTCAGGCTGCACATTTCCACACCAGGACCTGCCCCACATTCCCCCCCAAGATTCCAGTCCATCCCACTCCACCACCTTGGCCCAAAGCTCATTCCACGCTCCCACCCCCCTCTGAGGGAAGAAAATCCCCCTTCAACCTCAATCCATGTCCTCCTCTTTGAATCTCTTCCACTCTCCTTGGAAACAGCCTGTCCCCATGGACACGATCCGTCCCCCCTCACAATTTTCAAATCTTCCTCAATCTTCTACGCTCCAGGGAATAAAGTCCCAGCCTGTCCAACCTTCCCCTGGAACTCAAACCCCGAAAGCCAGACCACCTTCTTGTCCCTCTCCTCGACGCGCTGTCTCATTCCTATCCTTCCTCTCCTCCGGCCACCCAAACGGCACACAATGTTCCCAAGTTGGCCTCGCCCATGCCTCGTCCAACTTCCTCGTGGCCTCCCACCTCCTGCACTCAATCCTCTCATTTCTGAAGGCCAAAATACCAGAAGCTTTCTTCACTCCCCCCACCCCACCCCCCCATCTCCACATGGGACTCCACTTTCGGGCAGTTCTGTACCACAGTTCCTCAATCCCTTTGTTTGACAACACTCCTCAATGGTCTGCCATTTAACATTCAAACTCTTACGTTTTAAGAATCAATTGCAGAGATCCATGGATGTGGGAAGTCAGGAGGGTTAGGGACTGGGTGCAGGTCGATGAGACTGGCAGAATGATATTTCACCATGGATGAGAAGGGCCGAAGGGTCCCTTTACTTTGCTGTGGGGTTTCTAGGGTAGAGTTCACACCATTCTCAGGAAGGAGGATGAGCAGACAGATGTCATGGTCCACGGGTAGGAAAGGTGATGAGATCCTGCCAGGAGAGATGAGGGAGTTAAGTGCGAAGGTGAAGGGCACAACCAAGGGGTATCTGTCTGTCTGTGTGCGTGTGTCACTACGTCTGTGTGTTTCTCTCTATGTCTCTGTGTGTCTCTCTGTGTCTGTGTGTTTCTGTGTCTGAGTGTCTCTGTGTCTGTGTTTCTCTCTGTGTCTGTGTCTCTCTCTCTCTCTGCGTCTCTCTGTGTGTATCTCCCTCTGTGTGTGTGTCTCTGTGTCTGTTTGTGTGTCTCTCTCTGTCTCTTTGTGTGTCACTGTCTGTGTGTGTCTCTCTCCCTGTGTCACAATGTGTGTCTCTCTGTGTCTGTATGTGTGTGTGTGTCTCTCTCTCTGTCTGTGTCTCTGTATCTGTGTGTGTCCGTGTGTGTGTCTCTCTGTCTGTGTCTCTCTGTCTGTGTCTCTCTCTCTCTGTTTGTGTGTGTCTCTCTCTCTCTGTGTCGCTGTCTGTGTGTCTCTCTGTCTGTGTCTCTGTGTGTGTCTCTATATCTGTGTGTCTATGTCTCTGTGTGTGTCTCTATCTATGTCTGTGTTTATGTATCTGTGTGTGTTTGTCTGTCTCTCTGTGTCGTGTGTTTGTCTCTGTCTCTGGCTGTGTGTGTGTGTCTGTCTCTTTGTGTCGTGTGTGTGTCTCTCTCTGTCTCTATGTGTGTCTCTCTGTCTCTTTCTGTGTGCGTGTCTCTCTCTCTGTCTGTGTGTGTGTCTCTCTATCTGTCTGTCTGTGTCTGTCTGTGTGTGTCTCTGTCTGTGTGTGTCTGTCTGTCTCTCTCTCGTTGTCAGTGTTTCTCTCTCTGTCTCTGTCTGTGTGTGTTTCTCTGTGTGTCTGTGTGTGTGTATCTGTCTCTCTGTGTCTGTGTGTGTGTGTCTGTCTGTCTGGGTATGTGTGTGTCGCTCTCTCTCGGTGTCTCTAATATATGCTTATTCATTACCCACCATTATCCATCCCTACTGGTGGTGCGGGCTTTGTTCCCCAAGGCGTCCGTATTGGCTGCCCATAGACCATCTCTGCCCCAACGCATTCCTCGGTGTCACCTGCATTAAAATCAAGATGGCATCAGCACCTTTTTGGACACTTTTAGCTGTGTTTCCTCAGTTCTTCTGGCCAGTTTTGTGTTTCGTTCACACATTCCTGCTTCCTGGGGTTCACGGCACTCGTGGAATATCGCCAGTTCCTGAAACAATTCTTCATTCATCTTATTTGTAACATTTTTACATTTAATTTCACATATGCATTAAAAAACTTAAATTTCTTATTTGAAAATAAGATAAAATTAATGCATAGTGATTTCAAAAGTAACCCCTCCCACAGCTGCCCAATAGAAAACAATAAAGAGAGAAAACATCTAGATAGTATTTATAAAAATTGACCAAAACTCTCAAATAAAATCTTGGTTTTCTTGGATTTAGGAGTCAGAAAGTTCGTGTTGGGTGGTTAAAACTTAATTCCGACAATTAGTAAATACACATCCCAAATCTTCAAAAGAGAAATTCAAATTTGTTCCGTGAATTCGATGTAATTATTTCAAGTGGGAATCAACGGCCTATTTCAGTGTGGCCATCGACCCATTCCCAAATACGCATCGGACTTCCAAGTTACTGCCACACATTTTAACCCTATAACAATTACAGCACAGAAACAGGTCACTTGGCCCTTCTTGTCTGCACTGAACTAAATACTCTCCTCTCGTACCACCTCTCTGCATTCCCCTCCTCTCCAATTTTCCCTGAAATGACAAAATGGACCCTGCCGCCACTATTTCTCCCGGAAGCTCACTCCACTCAGCCACCACTCTGAGTAAAGAAGTTCCCCCTCATGTTACTTCCAAACTTTTACCTCCTGTTTCAATCTCTGCTCCCGCAATGAAAAAAGTCTCTCCACATCAACTCGTTCTATCCTCCTAGTAATTTTAAAGACTTCGATCAAATCCCCTCTCAACCATCTACAATCCAAAGAATAAAGACTTCATTTGCTCAATCTTTCTTTGTAATCTAGTTGCTGATATCCAGGTAACATTGACTTAAATCTTCTCTGCACCCTCTCGACTTTGTTGATAGCTTTCCTCTCATTTGGTGACCAGAACTGCACACAGTACTCACAAAAGAGCCTCACCAACATCTTGTCTAGTCTCAACCTCACTGCCCGACTCCCGTATTCTATGCTATGGTTGATCAAGGCCAGCATTTTGAACAGATTCTTTTCGAGGTACTCTCTGATTACCCTCCAATAATTAACCTATCACTGTCAGGCTCACCTGGTTGGCTTTTGAAGCCGTTTTTCAACAAAGGAACATTAGATTACATCCATTCCTCTGGCACCTCACCCGTGGACAAACAGGTTTTAAATATTTCTGTCAGAGCCCTTGCAATTTCTACTCTTCTTTCCCTCAAGGCCAAGGGAATATCATGTCAGACCTCCATCCACCATCAGACAAAAATCAGCCATCACAAGGTGAAGGCAGGACAGTAATCCCACCTCTCCAGCACGAGTCACCCCAGGATCAAGTCAGCACTGACTGCAAGAAGTTTCTACATCCTCTCGGTGTCTGTGTGGATTTCCTCCCACACTCCACAGCTCAAGGGGGCCGTAAGTTCATTGGCGATTTGGGAAGCTCAAGACCATGGGGTGGAAGTGCACATTCTGGACCTGGGGGCATCAATTCAATTGAACAGCACAGATGAACCTTTGGGCACGACCTGATCTTTTTCTGGTTTCAAACTCATTATTTTTGAAAATTGTATGTGCACATCTAATGCAACACGACTGCTGCAAAACAGGCTTCTTGATGCATATCCATGACAAGAACTCGGGAGAATCTGATTTGGTTACTAGACTTTTGAACAGAACAGTGTCTGGACATTTTATACCTAAACTGAAACTTTATAGACATACAGAACAAAAAGAGGGCAAAACAAGCTTGTGTCTCACCAATACCACAATTCACGGACACATTTAAAGTTCTCAAGGGTGGCAGAAAACACAGAACAGACAAACTCCTTCCACACTGTCACTTTGAGAGCTTTGGACTCACCATGCTATAAATATTGCCAAGCCATCACTCTCTCTCCAAATCAATGACCAAAAGTACTGGCTGAGCGATAGATTTGAGACATTTTACCCGCTATGTAGCAATCAGGCACAAGGAAAAGTGCTGCTTCCATTGTAAAATATTTAGGAATCTCAGACCACAAACAACCTTCACCCCAAAAAACAAGCAATTCTCCACAATAAAACTAGGTTTCCTTCCTGTCTGCAGGCATCTGCTCTCTTGAGTCTGAATGGCACAACTGGGGAAACCGTTTCAAACCCATGACCTGAAACAGCATATTCTCTTCCCCTAATTGGAGCTGTCTTGAATTGGCCACCACTGCCCGAGCAAGAATGAACTGGGAGATCTCACACTTGCTCCTTCACAGGTGAGACCTCCCTGTTCATTGGAGCTCCATATTATCCATCTTGCTCTATTTTGTTAACCTTAATCAAGTCTCCTCTCATTCTCCAACACTCCCATGAAAAATAAAAATCATGTATCCTGTAGTTCGCGAGTCCGGACACCAGGTGGTGGTATTATACCTAGATCTCTCTCTCTCCCTTGCTTCATGCATGCAGTACTCGGTGTGACCAGGCGGTGGCAGCACTTTACAGCCCTTGCAATCTGCAGCTTGGACAGGAGATGGTTGCTTTGTACCTCGTGGGCTCTTGCACCAAGATTGAAGATTTGGAGATTTCCCATTGATTGGCAGAGAACATACACGACATCACATCCAACCCTGAGATTCCCTTTTTCCTGTGGTCACGACCGAATTCCCACAAATGGATTGGGAAATCAATGTTCCCGGGTACACGTCCTATAGAAAAGACAGAAAGTTGGGAAGAAGGGGTGGGGTAGCTCTGTTGGTAAGAAATGAAATTCAGGCGTTTGAAAGGAAAGACATTGAAACAGGTGGGTAGAGTCTGTTTGGATAGAATTAAGAAATTGTAAAGGCATGAGGACCATAATGGGGGTCATTTACAGGCCTCCGAAAAGTAGCTCAGATATCGGTGGCAGTATAAATCAGGAATTAAGAGTGGCATGTCAAAGTGGTAGCAATACGGTAGTTATGGGGGACTTCAACATGAAGGTGGACTGGGATAATCAGACGGGGGCAGGAACACAAGAGAGTGAGTTTATTGAATGTCTACGAGATACTTTCTTGGAGCAGCTAGTGGAGGAACCTACCAGGGGGAAGTCGATTCTGGACTTGGTGCTGTGCAGCGACGCAGAGTTAACAACTGACCTCGATGTAGGGGAGCCATAGGGAATAGTGACCATGGTATGGTTACGTTTGAGCTGCAATTAGAAAGGGAAAAGGAAAGGAAGTCAGAAGCATCTGTACTGCAGTTAAATAAAGGGGATTATGCAGCTATGAGGGAGGAGCTAGCCAAAATAAAATGGAAAGTTACACTAGCTGGGAGGACAACTGGGGAAAATGGCAGGTATTTTTGGACATTTTTTACAGGATTCAAGACAAATTTATTCCAAAGTGGAGGAAAGGCTCTAGGAGATGCAAATGGCAGCCGTGGCTAACTAATGAAATCAAGTGCACTATCAAATCCAAAGGGAGTAAGTATAAGAGAGCGAAGCGGAGTGGGAAGTTAGAGGATTGGGAAACCTTCAAAGAGCATCAGAGGGTAACTAAGAAAGTCATAAGAGAGGGGAAAATGAAGTACGAGAGGAAATTAGCAAATAATATAATGGAGGATAGCAAAAGCTTTTTTAAATATGTGAAGAGGAAGAAATTGGTTCTGTCTACAATTGGTCCATTAAGAATGGAAAAGGGTGGAATTATTACCGGAAACAAGGAGTTGGCTGAGGAATTTAACAAATACTTTGCATCTGTCTTCACCAAGGAGGATATAAGTCAAGAGACTTGGGGATCTTTACTGGGGTAGTAGGGGATCTAATGGATATCCGGATCTAGAAGCAGGAGGTTGTGAGTAAATTGTTGGGACTGAGGGCTGATAAATCCCCAGGGCCTGATGGGCTGCATCCCAGAAGTTGCTATGGAAATTGTGGAGGCACTGGTCGACATTTTCCAAAGTTCCATAGATTCGGGGGAGGTCCCTGAGGATTGGAGAGTGGCTGATGTGGTGCCGATTTTTAAGGAGGGAGGGAGGGAGAAAACGGGAAATTATAGACCGGTCAGCCTGACGTCAGTGGTGGGGAAGATATTGGAATCTATCATAAAAGGAGTAATAGCAGAACACTTAGGCAGAAATAATAGTATAAGGGCTAGTCAGCATGGATTCCTTAAGGGTAAGTCATGCTTGACTAACCTTCTGGAATTTTTCGAGGATGTGACAAAGAGGGTGGACTTGGGAGAGCCAGTGGATGTGGTGTATTTGGACTTCCAGAAGGCCTTTAATAAGGTACCACACGGGAGACTAGTGGGCAAGATCAGGGAGCATGGTATTGGAGGTAAGGTGCTGACATGGATAGGAAATTGGTTAAGAAATAGGAAACAAAGGGTTGGAGTAAGCGGGTATTTTTCAGGATGGCAGCATGTGACGAGTGGAGTGCCGCAGGGATCGGTATTGGGTCCTCAGTTGTTTGTAATTTATGTAAATGATTTGGATGAGGGGATTATTAATAACATGAGCAGATTTGCAGATGACACTAAACTGGGTGGCGGTGTGGGGTGTGAGGAGGATGTCAGGAAAATGCAGAGGGACTTGGACAGGTTGGGGGTGTGGGCTGCTGAATGGAAGATGACGTTCAATGTGAGCAAATGTGAGGTTATCCATTTTGGGGGCAATAATAGGAAAGCTGAGTATTATTTAAATGGAGACAGGCTAGGGAGTGGGAAGGAGCAAATGGATCTGGGTGTACTTGTTCACCGGTCACTGAAGGCTAACATGCACGTTCAGAAAGCTGTGAAGAAGGAAAATGGCATGTTGGCTTTCATAAAGAGGGGATTGGAGTATAGGAACAGAGACGCCCTTCTGCAGTTCTGCAGGGCCCTGGTGAGACCCCACCTGGAGTATTGTGTCCAGTTCTGGTCTCCAATTTTGAGGAAGGACATACTAGCTATAGAGGATGTGCAGAGCAGATTTACAAGGTTAGTTCCAGGGATGGCGGGGTTGACATATGCTGAAAGGCTAGAAAATTGGACTTGTATCCGATGGAGTTTAGAAGGATGAGGGGGGACATGATTGAGGTATACAAAATTATCAGGGGCACAGACAGGGTGAAGTCGGATTACTTGTTCCCAGTGATGGGGGAGACGAGGACTAGAGGGCATAGTTTAAGAATACAGGGTAGGTCCTTTAGGACGGAGATGAGAAAACATTTTTTTACCCAGAGAAGTGTGAATCTGTGGAATGCTCTCCCACAGAGGGTGGTAGAGGCAGATTCGCTAATTATGTTCAAAAGAGTGTTAGAAAAGACTCTAGTGGGCAAAGGAGTTAAGGGTTATGGGGATAAGGCTGGAAAGGGGTACTGATAGTAGTGATCAGCCATGATCTGTAAAATGGCGGTGCTGGCTCGACAGGCCGAAGGGCCTACTCCAGCTCTTATTGTCTATTGAACCATTCCTCCAAGATCCCTCTGTTACTCAATGCCCTCCCCTTCACTGCATATGTCTTGGTTATTCTTCCCAACATAAAGCACCTCACACTTACCTACATTAAACTCCATCTGCCATCTTTCCAAACAGTCCAAATCCTTTTGTAATCCATGAAAACCCTCCTCACTCTCCACAACTTGAAAATAAGCAAAATGTATTACGTTATGTTAAGCTTTTCTTTGAAAATTTTAATAAAATTTAATGGAATATTTCAGGCCAATGGGACGCTAGGCATCATTAATCTTTCTATGTACCGCGTGGTCGTGTGTGAAAGTGTGGCCATTTTGGCCAAAAAAGCGCAGTAAAACAAACCGCGATCACAGGAGTGGCCTCCACCGGCGACCCGCAGCAATATCTTTGAGGTAATTTCATGGAAACAAACGACAACTTAAGCAAATATCAAATCTCATTTATAAAAATGGCACTGGCCTTGTCCTTTGACTGTTGGTTCCGTGATTAGTCAGGGATGACTCATGAATGGGGGGGAAAGAATGTGTTTGAAAACAATGAAATAACAAATGAAGGGCAGGGGAGTGGATGTGGGGTGTGTGGATTTTAGTGAGGCCTTTGACAGGGTTGCCCAGGGTAGATTCATTCTGATAGTCATGAGGCAAAGGATCTGTGGAACCTTGGTTGTGTGGATTCAGAATTAGTTTGCCTGCAGAAAGAGGTTCTCAACCTTCATCTTCTCACTCACCTACCACCTTAAGTAATCTCTGAACATTAAGGGATTGCTTCATGTGGTAGGTGAGTGGGAAGGGAAGGTTGAGAATGACGATTCTAGATTGTTCATATGATTATTTTAAAATAGGGTTTGAACTTTCTTTCCACCCACTTACAACTAAAAGTGGTATGTGAGTGCAAGGAAAAAGGTTGAGAACCATTGGTTTAGTACATTATATTTAAGGAGTGAATATATGGGCTAGAACAACATCAAGGCCTGAAGGGCCTGTACTGTGCTGTGTTCTCTGGATCTGCTGATCAATGGCCAGGGTTACCCATCCAGTATGGACACTGCAACTGAGTAAGGCAAGAGGAAACTTCTTCAGTATTTCCAACCCATCTGCAACCATGACCTAAACGTCAATATTGGTCTCAGCTCAGAAAAGAACGGGGAGGCCACAACTACAATTCAGAGATTGTGGTGGATTGAGAGACAGGATCGCCCAATAGGAACTTCTCTTATTTGTGATCATTGAGCCCATGGTAAAACCTTCATTTCACTTCAAGTCACACTTTCCAAGAATGTGTCGACAACATTGAGGACCAGCTGTAGGCCCTGGTGGGTTCACCTTCAAGTCCCAGCAACAACCTAACCAATCTCTGCACTCCTTCAATCACATGGATTCTGCAATTTGGTGACTTGGTCCTCCAAATATGAAACAGCTAAAGCAACCTGTAAAAATCCCGTTTAATCCAAATATTTTTAGTCTCTACCAGGAAAAATATTCTAGGATCCATTGGGAGTGTTCAAAATTTTAATTTTGGACCAAAATGTATATATTTTGGACAAACCCAAGTAGAATATATAAACATAGAAAAATAGGTGCAGGATTCGGCCATTTGGCCCTTCAAACCTACCCTGCCATTCAATACGATCATGGCTGATCAGTACCCAGTTCCTGCCTTCTCTCCATACCTCCTGATCCCCTTAGCCACAAGGGCCAATTCTAACCTACTCTTGAACATTGACAAGGAACCAGCCTCAACTACTTTCTGTAGCAAAGAATTCCATAGATCCATCATCCTCCAAGAGAGGAAATCTTTCCTCATCTCGGTCCTGAAAACCTTCCCCCAATGCCTGAAGAGGGCGCATAAAATCAGTGAACTGGTGCGGACTCGAAAGGCCAACATGGCCTGTTTCCGCTCCGTAAATGGTTATATGGTTATAGTATGGTTATCCTTAAACTGTAACCCCTGGTTCTGTATTTCCCAGCATTGCAAACAACCTTCCCGCATCTAGTCTGTCTAAACCCTTTAGAATTTTGTTTCTATAAGATCCCCCTTCAATTTCCTAAATTCCAGAGAATACAAGCCTAGTCTATCCAACCTTTCTTCATCTGCAAGTCCTTCCATCCCTGGTATCAGTCTAGTGAATCTTCTCTGCACCCACTCCACGGCGAGGATGTACTTCCTTGGATTAAAGAGGCCAAAATGGCACGCAGTACTCCAGGTGTGGTCTCACCAAGGCCGTGTACGACTGCAGCAGGATCTCTGTACTCAAATCCTATTGCTATGAATGCCTTCCTCACCGCCTGTTGGACCTGCACACCCACTTTCAACGACTGATGCACAGCAACACTCAAGTCTCTCTGCATTTCCTGAACAGATATCGTTGAGGTAATAGTCCTCTTTCCTGTTCTTGCCTCCAAAGTGGATCACCTCACATTTATCCACATAAAAGAACCTACTTTATTACATCCAAGACAAATCTGATAATGTCAAATTAAATTTATTTTAATTGGGTGTCAAGTATAATCGATGTAAAAAAGATTATATATAACTCCATTAGTGATCACAGACAAAGGAACAGAACCAGGCCACTAGGCCCATCGAGTCTATTCCATAAATCTACACTAAGCTACTCTACACTAGTTCTCATTTTTGGCCTTTCCCCCATAATCCCTTGATGCCCCCACTAATGAGATATTTGTCATTCTTTTTAAAATACTCCCAGCGATCTGGCTTCCACTGCTGCATGCCGCAGTGAGTTCCACACATCCACGACCCTCTGGCTAAAGAAGTTCTTCCTGATCTCTTTTATATGGATAACCACTCATTTTCAGACTATGAATAGTATTCTGCCTGTTTAATATTTCCACTGGTAGACGAGGCTTGTATTATACGTTATCTTTTCCAATGGAATACAAGACCTCCTTTCTGAATGCCACCATTGAATACTCGTCATTTTCTAGCCCCAGCTAAAGCCAATCTCAAAGAGCAATTTGAGACTCATCTAATTTTAATTCTAAACTCAATTTCTTCATATAACCCAACAAAAATACCTTAGGATCAAGTGAAAGTTTAAATTTTAATAAGTTCCTTGATTCTATCCCAGAAAGGTTTCACGTAATCAAGTCGAGTGCAAGAAAAAGCCAACTTGCTCATGGCACCTAAAGCACCGATTTACGTGAAACTCCACGAGTTCCACCTACCTACTTCCCTTGCCCATAACCCTCCCACCCCCTCGCATCCATGTACTCATATAACCTCATCTTAAATGACAGAATTGACCCTGGCGCAACTTCTTCCAGTAGATCATTCCACTCAGCCACCACTCTGAGTGAAGAAGCATCCTCTTGTATTACTTCTCAAGTTTTGCCCCTTAACTTATGACCCCTTGTTCCAATCTCTGCTCCCCTTAGGGGAAAGAGCCTATTCACAGCTACTCTATCTATTCCCTTGATAATTTTAAATACCTCTATCAAATCCCCGCTCAACCCTCTACGCTCCAATGAATGAAGTTCCAGTCTACTCAATCTTTCTACATATTCAAAATACTGCAATCCAGGCAACATTTTCGTCAAACTTCTTTGCACTCTCTCAACCTTATTGATATCCTTCCTATAATTTGGAGTCCAGAACGGCATACAATACTCCAAACTTGGCCTCACCAACACTCTGAACATCACCTCCCCAGATCCTATATTCCATGCTATGATTTATAAAGGCCAGCGTACCCAAAGCCTTCTATCTCCATGGGAATCCACCTTCAAATATAAAACTAATTTGGCAGGGGGAAGGGAACAGGACTGATAGGAAAGCAGATAGGAGAGTGAATATAGTGGTGGTTCTGTTAGACGGTGAAACAATAAGGAAAAAGGGAACTAAAAGTGATAGGAGAGTAGGGGCAAGTGCATCGAGAACAAAGGTGGAGGGAGAAAGGAGATATGGTATCAAGGTATTGTGTATGAATGCACGGAGTGTAAGGAATAAAATGGATGAGCTTGAGGCGCAAATGGCAATGGGAGGTTATGACATTGTCGGAGTTACGGAGACATGGCTGCGGGAAAGGCAGGATTGGGAAATCAATGTTCCCGGGTACACGTCCTATAGAAAAGACAGAAAGTTAGGAAGAGGAGGTGGGGTAGCTCTGTTGGAAAGAAATGAAATTCAGGCGTTTGAAAGGAAAGACATTGAAACAGGTGGGTAGAGTCTGTTTGGATAGAATTAAGAAATTGTAAAGGCATGAGACCATAATTGGGGTCATTTACAGGCCTCCGAAAATTAACTCAGATCTCGGTAGAAGTATAAATCAGGAATTAACAGTGGCATGTCAAAGTGGTAGCAATACAGTAGTTATGGGGGACTTCAACATAAAGGTGGACTGGGATAATCAGATGGGGGCATGAACACAAGAGTGAGTTTATTGAATGTCTACGAGATACTTTCTTCCATTGATTTAATTATAAATTTGGTTACTTTGTTCTTTCTGTTAATTTTTTTCCCAGTTTTATCCATATTTGAATCCAAATTCAGGTTGAAATCCCCTCCTATTAATATGTTCCATTGCGTATCTGCTACCTTCAAAAAGATATCTTGCATAAACTTTTGATCTTCTTCGTTAGGTGAATATACATTGAGTAGATTCCAAAACTCCGAATATATCTGACATTTTATCATTACACATCTCCCTGCTGGATCTATTATTTCCTCTTCTATTTTAAATGGCACATTTTTACTAATTAATATAGCTACTCCTCTTGCTTTTGAATTATACGATGTTGCTGTTAAGTGTCCTACCCAATACGAGATACTTTCTTGGAGCAGCTAGTGGAGGAACCTACCAGGGGGAAGTCGATTCTGGACTTGGTGCTGTGCAGCGACGCAGAGTTAATAAGTGACCTCAATGTTGGGGAGCCATTAGGGAATAGTGACCATGGTATGGTTATTTTTGAGCTGCAATTAGAAAGGGAAAAAGAAAGGTAGTCGGAAGCATCTGTACTGCAGTTAAATAAAGGGGATTATGCAGCTATGAGGGAGGAGCTGGCCAAAATAAAATGGAAAGATACACTAGCTGGGAGGACAACTCGGGAAAATGGCAGGTATTTTTGGACATTTTTTTACCGGATTCAGGACAAATTTATTCCAAAGTGGAGGAAAGGCTCTAGGAGATGCAAATGGCAGCCGTGGCTAACTAATGAAATCAAGT
This sequence comes from Narcine bancroftii, assembly GCF_036971445.1. NCBI lineage: Eukaryota > Metazoa > Chordata > Chondrichthyes > Torpediniformes > Narcinidae > Narcine > Narcine bancroftii. The sequence continues at coordinate 71,973,733 of NC_091482.1, read as the reverse complement.
GCAATATCAAATCCAAAGGGTGTAAGTATAAGATAGCGAAGCGGAGTGGGAAGTTAGAGGATTGGGAAACCTTCAAAGAGCATCAGAGGGTAACTAAGAAAGTCATAAGAGAGGGGAAAATGAAGTACGAGAGGAAATTAGCAAATAATATAATGGAGGATAGCAAAAGCTTTTTTAAATATGTGAAGAGGAAGAAATTGGATCGGTCTAAAATTGGCCCATTAAGAATGGAAAAGGGTGGAATTATTAACGGAAACAAGGAGTTAGCTGAGGAATTTAACAAATACTTTGCATCTGTCTTCACCAAGGAGGATATAGGTTATGGTCAGTTAGGGGGTAGTGGTCATGCGGTATCAAGAGACTTGGGGAACTTTCCTGGGGAAGTAGGGGATCTAATGGATATCCGGATCTAGAAGCAGGAGGTTGTGAGTAAATTGTTGGGACTGAGGGCTGATAAATCCCCAGGGCCTGATGGGCTGCATCCCAGAAGTTGCTATGGAAATTGTGGAGGCACTGGTCGACATTTTCCAAAGTTCCATAGATTCGGGGGAGGTCCCTGAGGATTGGAGAGTGGCTGATGAGGTGCCGATTTTTAAGAAGGGAGGGAGGGAGAAAACGGGAAATTATAGACCGGTCAGCCTGATGTCAGTGGTGGGGAAGATATTGGAATCTATCATAAAAGGAGTAATAGCAGAACACTTAGGCAGAAATAATAGTATAAGGGCTAGTCAGCATGGATTCCTTACGGGTAAGTGATGCTTGACTCACCTTCTGGAATTTTTCGAGGATGTGACAAAGAGGGTGGACTTGGGAGAGCCAGTGGATGTGGTGTATTTGGACTTCCAGAAGGCCTTTGATAAGGTACCGCACGGGAGACTAGTGGGTAAGATCAGGGAGCATGGTATTGGAGGTAAGGTGCTGACATGGATAGGAAATTGGTTAAGAAATAGGAAACAAAGGGTTGGAGTAAGCGGGTCTTTTTCAGGATGGCAGGATGTGACGAGTGGATTGCCGCAGGAATCGGTATTGGGTCCTCAGTTGTTTGTAATTTATGTAAATGATTTGGATGAGGGGATTATTAATAACATGAGCAAATTTGCTCATGTTATGGCGGTGTGGGGTGTGAGGAGGATGTCAGGAAAATGCAGAGGGACTTGGACAGGTTGGGGGTGTGGGCTGCTGAATGGAAGATGACGTTCAATGTGAGCAAATGTGAGGTTATCCATTTTGGGGGCAATAATAGGAAAGCTGAGTATTATTTAAATGGAGACAAGCTAGGGAGTGGGGAGGAGCAAATGGATCTGGGTGTACTTGTTCACCGGTCACTGAAGGCTAACATGCACGTTCAGAAAGCTGTGAAATGGGCAAATGGCATGTTGGCTTTCATAAAGAGGGGATTGGAGTATAGGAACAGAGACGCCCTTCTGCAGTTGTACAGGGCCCTGGTGAGACCCCACCTGGAGTATTGCACCCAGTACTGGTCTCCAATTTTGAGGAAGGACATACTAGCTATAAAGGATGTGCAGCGCAGATTTACAAGGTTAGTTCCAGCGATGGCGGGGTTGACATATGCTGAAAGGCTAGAAAAACTAGACTTGTATCCGATGGAGTTTTGAAGGATGAGGGGGGACATGATTGAGGTTTACAAAATTATCAGGGGGATGGACAGGGTGAAGTCGGATTACTTCTTCCCAGTGATGGGGGAGACGAGGACTAGAGGGCATAGTTTAAGAATACAGGGTAGGCCCTTTAGGACAGAGATGAGAAAACATTGTTTTACTCAGAGAAGTGTGAATCTGTGGAATGCTCTGCCACAGAGGGTGGTAGAGGCAGATTCGCTGATTATGTTCAAAAGAGAGTTAGATAAGACTCTTGTGAGCAAAGGAGTTCAGGGTTATGGGGATAAGGCTGGAAAGGGGTACTGATAGTAGTGATCAGCCATGATCTGTGAAATGGCGGTCACTGAAGGCTCGACAGGCAGAAGGGCCTACTCCTGCTCCTATTGTCTATTGAACCATTCTTCCAAGATCCCTCTGTTCCTCAATGCCCTACCCTTCACTGCATACGTCTTGGTTATTCTTACCAAAATAAAGCCCCTCACACTTACCTACATTAAACTCCATCTGCCATCTTTCCAAACAGTCCAAATCCTTTTGTGCTCCATGAAAACCCTCCTCACTCTCCACAACTCTTGAAAATAAGCCAAATGTATTACGTTATGTTAAGCTTCTCTTTGAAAATTTTAATTTCACATGCATTAAATGCGTACGTAAATTTCTCATTCAAAGATAATGAAAAATTAATACATCGTATTTTTTTAAAATTCCCCCTGCCCAACAACCCAATAGAAAAGATAGATAACATCTGGAAAGTATTTATAAAAAAATTACTAAAAAACTATCAAATAAAATCTAACAAATTTTCTTGATTTTAGGAGTCAGAAGGTTCAGGTTGGGCGATTACAACTTAATTCCTACAGTTTATAAATAGGATTCCCAAATCTTTCCAAAAATTTCAAATTTGTTACGTAAATTACATGTAATTATTTCAAGTGTCAAGGGACAGGATATGGAGGAAGGATATTAGTTCAGGAAAAAAATAGAGGTGAGTAACCAGATGTAGAGTAGACGAGGACAGGAAAAGAAAAGTAGAAAAGACTGAAGGTGGGTTATTATGATCAACCCTATGACCATTTCAATAGACCAGTGCGAGGCCGACGTTCCTTAGGAGCCGTTCACTTCAGTTCACGCAAGTGAGTTGGGTACCTCCACCACGGTTGGATCGGCAGGAAAAGAAAGCAAATTCTATGTTGGCCTTTGTTTCAAGGGTAGGGAGGTGTTGATGGGGCATGGGAGAGACCTCATTTGGAGAACTGCGAAGTCTATCTTAAAAAGGATGTGCTGATGTTGGAGAGAGAGCAGAGATTTACCAGGATGATATATCTCCACTCTTCATTGGAGTATAGAAGAAGGAGAGGAGATTTCAGAAACCTTTCCAATGCTGAAAGGATTGGACAGTAGATGTGAATAATGTTTCCCTTGGATAAAAAGACATTGTCTTAGAATTGGAAGGTACCTATTTAAAGCAGATGAGAAATTTATTTCACCAGTATGTCATGGAATTTGTTGCTGGATTGTTGAGAGAGTTTAAGTGGTGGGGGGGGGGGGGGGGGGGCGGAATTAATAGATTTTTAATGAGTCAGGGTATCAAGGGATCAGGGGAAAAAGCCATAATTTGGAATGAGAGGCGAGAACTGTTTAGATCAGGGGATAGCAGACACAGTGGGCTGAATGGCCAACTTCTGTTCCTTGTGATTTGACACCATTTTAACTAATGTACCTTTGAGAATTTTAACATCCATCCATATGTCCTCTGTATTTTGGATGTGAAACAACGGCTGTGCAGGAGAAGCCAGTGAGTTGGTGAGACCAATTGCTCTTCAGACTGGAGGCCTGTGATGAGAGATGTGCCTCAGGGATAGGTGCTGGAACAATAATGTGGTGAATTGGATTAGCAAGTTGGCAGGTGACACCAAGAACGGAGGAGTTGTGGACAGCCAAGAAATCTTGCAGAAGGATCTGGACCAGCTGGAGAAAGGGCAGATGGAATTTAATGCAGACAAGTGTGAGGTGTCACATTTTGAAGGGCAAACCAAGAAAAGATAGACACGGTGAACGGTCGGGCACTGAGGAGTGAGGTTGAACAGAGGGACATGGTAAACGGGTGTCATTCCATGTAAGTGCTGTCACAGGTGGATTTGGGCGAGAATTGAAGATACCCAAGTTAACTAAAATTGAAAATTGTAAATGGGGCAAAAAAAGGGATCTATTTCAGAAATGATTGTGACAACAGAAAATGGCTAAACCAACTTTAGATTAAATGAGAGATTCTTCTTTAGAATTAACCCAAGAAGAACGGACTACTTACTATGTGTGAAGATGGTGGATTAAATTGATGAATGTGGGATATAATTGGGTGAATTATAATTTTTTTTTACATCAGTTGTATTTAACTCCAGGAAAAAAAGATAAGGATTTAGTAATTCAGACTAATGTTTTCATTGTGGAATTCAAATTAATACTTTTTTTTGTCTGTCTGGTTATGTGATAAAGTTAAGCCTTTGAGGATTTATTTGAAACTACTTTAAAGAAACTCTTTTTATGTTCGATCTACTGCTTTTTCTAATGCGGGATATTACAACTTGATCAACGGGATTAAGAATGGATAAACCTCAAATTGAGGTTATTCAGTTAGTATTAGCAGTGGCCAGTAAATGCATTGCGATGACGTGGAAAATTAGGTTTGGTGTTTTCATTCTGCCGCAACGAATTGATATGATTTTTCTCTCCCTCAGTCGAGGGAGTTTGGGGGGGGTAATTATGGGGAGGGGGGATGGAATATAATTTTTTTTTGGGAGGTTGGTTTATTTTGTTTACTATGTATTTTATATGTTCATAAATAAAGTTTAAAAAAAGATACACAACCAGTGTTTCAGGCTTGTGCCTTTTAACAGGGCTACGAGTATCTGTACTCTATAAAGGTTCACTGCTTGATCAGATGAGCTTCTCCAGCATTTGTGTCCTTACAGAATTTGGTTGAGTTACTATATGTGGACATCAGGTCATTTTTTCACCCTTAAACTGTCCATCCAAACAGACAGGAACTTCTTTTTCCCACAACTACCCTCATTTGGTGAAGTGTGTGGAATATTAGCTGTAGAATATCTTCTTCTGGGAATTATGATGAAGAAACCATCACACAGACTTTGCCAGAAAGCTGGGAAAGAGAGTTAAAAAGCACATTCCAGACAGGGATCAATTCTCACCTCCTCTACTGAGCCATACATATCCAAATGCCTGCCTGATCTTCAAAACAATGGTGCAAATTGTTAGACCTGATCCAAAGGCTGCAATAAGCCCCCAGCACCACTCAGACCCTGAATGGTATTGTTTCTGCTTTGAAGTGAAGAATTTAAGACTGCTATGAAATTAAGACATTTGGGTAAATTGGAAACCAGAAATCAGGCAGGGAGAGAATGATTACTAACGTGAACTGTGAGCAACTCTTCCAGACTCCTGTTGATTTTTTTGTGTTCCCTCACCCTAACTGGTACATGAGATGAGATGACCAACAAGAAGTCCTTTCCTTGTCTTTAGGAAGAGGATATGCAAAATGTAAAATACAGTGGCAGATAGAACAGTAACAGGTCATAACAAGCCCTGACCATCTGAAACAGGTCATGGGAATATAAATTTATTCAGTAATGTAGAAATGACTGCAAAAGCTGAGAAATTAGGAATTCATAAACTGAGGCAAAGATGGGATGGAGATTTGAACATAGAAAATGGACTGATCGTTATAAATGAGATAGACTGGTTCAATACAATTTTATTCACCAGACACCTCAAAAGAAAATACATGGAATCGGATTTGTTTCAAATGTTACCAAGTCATTTGTACTTTTCTGCATTTGACTTGGCAATGTCCTAAAGTTGGGCAGCTTGGTTGAAATCAGTATTTTTTTAAAAATTCCCACAGGATCCATGAGAAAGAGATGTTAAGGAATTAAATTTAAATTAAAACTGAATATTTACCAGGTTTAAATTGCTGCAAATTGTACAGCTAGAAAGTGCGTGGCCATATCTTGCAAACTGGCTGAGGTTCGGAACTGTTCACCACAGGAAAATAATGTATCGTTCACGAGATGAACATTCTATCTTTGGAGCCCACATTTCCTAAAGGTGGGTTGAAGTGAAGTTTTGAAATATTCACAATATTATGGTTAAATAAAACATCTGTTAAAGATCTCTGGTCCCTCATATGGGATGTGGAGAGGGTGGGTCTGGGTATATCTCAATTTGTATTAATCAGCCACATGTATCGGGATTTGAATTATATTCTTGTAAAATTAACAAGAATATAACTAACTGTTAAAAATTAATTTAAAAAAAAACCCTGACCCACACAAATGCCCCTGTTCACCTTGCCATTTTGTAAAAGGTGATGGGGGGAAAATCCTGACACAAGGGACAGATTTGAACCTGGGTCACTGTCATTTTCTGTTAAACATGCCAAGATCAAAATTCGACTGACTGTCCTGTAACATAGTGCAATATTACACACACGTAAGGTAAGATGGTTACATCAGTAAAAATTAAATGAAATGCTTCTTACAGTCAAGAGCAAAAGAATTCCCTGCAGCCTCCAAACCAGCCCTTGCCCACAAATAACACCACCGCCCCCCTCCCCACCCCAATTCTGGGATCAAACCATCAGCAGCTTACACTTTGTTGGAATCTAGGGGTTAAAACATTATGAAAGAAATGATTAATTAATAAGTTGATATGTACTGCATGGTTCAGGGAAAAAGAGGAATGTGATTAAGTGGCAATCACAGCATGGAGCGAAGTTGGCTGAGCAAAATTGTCTGCTCCCAAATACAGGGAGAGGAAATTCATAAAACGATTTAGGAGGAAAGCTCCAACTGAAGGAGGTGGTGAGTAGCACAGGAGACACAGGCCAGACCAGAACAAAGAATGGCCTGCAAGAAACCAAGGGAATGGAAAACCAGTCTAGGAGGAAGATTAAGGCATGAGGAGGTGTTAAAGAGAACAGCAGAAATTGGCCAGACAGGAACAGAAAGGTGATTAGAAATATCTGGTGATGAATTAATTTCTGATCAAAACAACAGGATAGTCTGGCCTGGAGGATTAAGATGGGAGCGCTACACCCCAGATATCTGCAAAACAGGAGATGACTTGTGATAACCCTTATGCAAAAAGATCTAGCAAAGGAAGCCAACTTTTGTTCTGTATGATAAGGTTGATCTATATAAACTGAGCCAACTGGACAATAGGGGTCAGTCTTGGGGAATAGCTCACTGTGCAGGTGACCTATGAACTAACGACTGACCCAGAGCTCTGTTAAGTTTTATTCTTGTGCTGGGTAATAAATTGACTGTTGAACCGAATACCTTCTCCTATCACTTCATTCAAAGAACACGCTGGACTCAGACCACATACAGACTAAATTAAGAGTAAGGGAAAGCCAGAGTCCGACAACTTCAGAGCCAAACCTCAGGCACAAACATCCCAAAACCATCATCCCAAGACAAGAGCTAAAGTTGCAGGCACCGTAAACCACACACATTAAAACAACACATTTCTCTGGCTCAATACCCACGAACCACATGGAACACCAGTTTGCAAACGACCCACAAACACCGGATTCCTTTCACCCCAACAACTCAAAGAACCACCCCAGAAAAAGCAGCCACAGTAAAACCAGGCTTCCTACCTTCCTCTGATGGCAGCATCACCTCATCTCTGCCTGAAACCTGCAAGTGACTAGAGTGGGGCTGTTTTAAACCCTGAGCTGGAATCAGGAGGACAATTAATTCAGGTGTGAAATATCTCAGTAAATTGTGGCTGGCCCTTTAAACAAGGCCCTTCTCCGCCCTTCAAGAGAGCTGCAATTAAGGGAATAGCACCTTTTTAATTTGGAGTGGGAGTTAAAACAGTTTTCTCACCTGTGGCATTGAGATGTTTGAGGAGATGATACCTCTAGATAGGGGAGTGTTAGAGCTTTATGAGAGATTTGTTTGTTTGTGGGGCTTGTCTTTTGAATTTTGGTTTGGAAGCCTTTTGTGGTCTATGACAGCTGAAAACTAAGCAAACTAGGGTTTTCTTTGATCCTGATGGTTGTGCAGCAGTTCAAACTTCTCAAATGCAGAATTTGAGCTGTTTGCTCTCCCAGTGCCCTAGAGCATTGGTTTGGGAATATTTATGCCACAGGTGGTGTTATGGTCCTGTTAAGTCAATGACTCTGGATCAAATCTGGCCCCGTCTGTAAGGGATTTGTGTGTTCACCCACTCTTCAGTGGAGGTGGCAGGTTAACAGGGGTTTGTGGGGGGGAAAATCGCAGGTGAATGAGGGGGAATGCACAGAGCTGGTGGGGTGAATAAGAGTGTGAGGCAGTTGTTGGCGAAGGAGAGTGTGTTGCAGGGATGTGTAGCTAAGGACTCACCATCCAATCTCAGACCAGAGTGAAACAGGATTCTTATCGTGCTCACAAATTCCTTCGTCACTCCTCAAACGATGATCAGTATTCTGACTCAAGCGTTTTCTGGCCTTGTGACGACAAGCGGGCCTAACGTTCCAATGGCAAATGAGGCAGGGAGGATGTTTCCTGTAATAGAGGTAGTAAAAGTTCCATTAGAGAGGAATACGTTGCCTTTAACTGATAACATGCGGTGGGGTCTCGGTACATTTGGTGATGTCTGGCATCTCTCTATCAATATATAAAATGAAAATCAAGGCTGGGTCTCTCTGTGGAGGGGGGGGGTAGTATCTAATATTTGCTTATGTCATAATCTAATTCATCCCAACTAGCAGTGCGGGCTTTGTTCCCCAAGGCGTCCGTATTGGCTGTCCATGGACCATCTCTGTCCCAATGCAGTCCTCAGTGTCACTTGCATTTAAATCAATGATGGCATCAGCACCTTTTGGCCAATTTCAGCTCTGTTTACTCAGTCAATCTGGCCAGTTTAGTTTTTCATTCAGTACTGGTGTCTGGGGTTAATGGGAGTAGTGGATGATTGACAATTCCTGAAATAATTCTTCATTCATCTTATTTTTTTTTTAATTATTTAATTTCACATATGCATTAAAAACTAATTTTTTATTTGAAATAACATCAAATGAATGCATAGTGATTTAAAAAATTAACCCCTTGTCTTGGGATGATGGTTTTGGGATGTTTGTGCCTGAGGTTTGTCTCTGAAGTGGACGCTGCTGATGGGTTGATCCCAGAATGGGGGGGGGGGGTGTTTGTGGGCAAGGGCTGGATTGGAGGAATTCTCTTGCTCTTGACTGCAAGAACCATTTCATTTAATTTTTCCTGATGTAAAGAAAAAAAGAAAAAACATGTGGATAGTATTTATAAAAATTTACCAAACCTTTCAAATAAAATCTAACATCTTAAATTTCTTGATTTTAGGAGTCGGAAGGTTCATGTTGAGCTTCCAAGTTACTGCCACACATTTTACCCCTAGAACAATTACAGCACAGAAACAGGTCATTTGGCCTTTCTCGTCTGCTCTGAACTAAATACTCTCCTCCAGTACCACCTCTCTGCATTCCCCACCCCTCCAATTTTCTCTTAAATGACAAAATGGACCCTGCTTTCACTATTTCTCCCGGAAGCTCACTCCACTCAGCCACCATTGAGTCAAGAAGTTCCCCCTCACGTTACTTCAAAACTTTTGCCTCTTAACTCAAGACCTCTTGTTTCAATCTCTCCCACTTGCAATGGAATTGCCTATCCACATCAACTCTATCCATCCTTCTTGTAATTTTAAATACTCTACCAAATCCCCTCTCGGCTTTCGAGTTGACAGGAATGCACTCATGGATGGTTGGATGAATTCTCTTGGGAAGAGTTCATAGTGGCTCAAAAGTGCTTGATTAGATGCAAGGAGAGCTGCCACTGAATGTTGCATGTATTTGGTTCTGGGTTTCGAAGGTACCTCAGCTCTCTCTCTTTTGTACTCGGTCCAAAAGACATTGCTGATCTTATTTGGAATTAGACCAGTTTCAATGAAGCAATGCTGAAGATTTTTGCTGGGGGGGGGGAATAAGCATTGCATTAAATTAAGCTGCGGCTGGTCATCCTTAAGTGTTGATCTGCAGTCCAAGTCTGGTGAGCTTTCTGGGATGGGCTAACGTTCCAGGCAACTCCTTCTTCACACAACAGGATTCAACATTTAATAGGACGGGGGGTGGGGGAATAATCTTGGGTTAAGTTCCATTTGTGTTTTAGTTCATAAAGCCCATTGGATTTTGACTTCTATCGGGAGCACAGTGGGATATGAACAACATTTCTTGTTGTTTTCAGAGTATATCTTTCCCCTGGTTTATAATTCTTTGTGTGAATCATTTTTTTTACTCCTGTCCAAGTTAGTAACAGGAAACACTGTGGGAGTGGGACGCTGTTTCATCGCTGGTAAAGTCCAACAACTGGTGAAACATTGACATGATTGAAGCTCTCTGGAAGGCAGCTTTCCAATTACTGCAGGTAACTTTCAGTTCAAGATCTTTCACCCCATCTTCCTCACTCGTGCACAGTGTCACGGCCGTCAATGACGGAGGGAGGAAAGTTGGTTTGAAAATGAGCAAATTGTTTACGTCAGAGCCAAGTCTGAAACCACCTTTTATTGAATCAAGTGAGATGCAGGACTGGTCACGGTGGCTGCTGGGAAGCACATGCAGATAGCCTTGCCCACAAGGAATCTTTTGAGTCCTCATTCTCAACATAGGGTGGCAGTGTCCTAGGGTCTCCTCCTTTCGCCTCGTCTTCCTTAATCATCTGAAGCCTGATTTCTTTCCCCTCTCATTCAGCCTGCATTATTTTCTGCATCCTCTCCCTGTTACTCCCTTGCTTTCTATTCCCTTCATTTTCTCCCTCATCATTAATTTTAGCAAAGATGACTGGCTTGGTTTAGTCTGTAACATGTTTGAGTTTCAAGTGGAACATTTAACGTGGGCTCAGTGCTGTTTTGAAATATTAGCAGAACAGAGGATGACACCAGTCACTGATGGATAGAAGAGAAAAAGATCCCCCTCTCTCTGGTAAGGTCGTGGGCAAGAGACCTAAGAGAGGAACAAGTCTGAATAAACATCTTTCCTGATTAACTGTGTCCGGTGCATTGATTGAGTGGTGCTGTTGCAGCAGACCCCACTCTTATCCATAATTGATTGGAAACTAATCTATGGTCACTGGACCCAAAATGTTCACATACACGTTTTACCTCTCTAACTATTACAGCATCGAAATACGCCAACTTGGCCCTTCGAGTCCACGCCGAACACTTTGTCCTACCTCATCCCATTGACCTACACTCACCCCTTGACCCTCCATTCCTTTCCTGTCCAAATACATATCCCACTTCTCCTTAAGTGCTAATATTGAGCCTGCCTCCTCCACTTCATCTGCAAGTCCATTCCACACACCCACCACTCTGAGTGAAAGTCCCCCCTCACATTTCCTCTAAACTTCTGCCCCTTTCTCTCAACCCACCTCAAATCTATACCCCAATAATTTTAAATACCTCAACCCAATCCAACCTCAACCTTTTATGCTCCGCAGAATAAAAATCTTGCTTAACCTTTCCCTATAACTTAGACCTGTGGTTTTCAAAATGCTCCCAAACTCAAATTCCACTTGAAGCAATCCCTACACCAGAAGTGCTCTGTGATTAGTCAGGGATTGATTCAGGTGAAATGAAAGGAACCACCTACATCCTACAGGATGGAGCGCCAGAATAGCGTACATAGTTGAAGAAATTAAATTCCAAGACTTTGCTCTGCAAAGTGTTTCAACTTCAAAAGTACAGCCCCTCATGGCCAATCCCGGGAATTTACTGGGACAGGGTCCAGTGGAAAAGGGACACTGTCAAAATGCCAGTGTCAAATGATGTCATTTCACGCCACCTCTAACCCTACTCATATCCTCGGCGTTTGCCGATGTCGGCCTGATGGTAAAACCAGTGGAACAGAGACAGCAGAGATTCACCTGTTTCCAGTCGAAGGCAGAACACTCCGCTCCCCGGGGATGAGTTGTGTTCAGTGGAAAAGCAATCTTGTGTCCCAGTGGAAATGGCACCAAGGGCTTCCTAACCTGAGACACTGCATGGCCAATGAACTGGGATTCCCGTGGAAAAAGGGTTTCAGACAGCTTTGTAAAATCTGCATGCAGTGCTTCAACCGAAATGAAGGCCAATGGGATGATGAGCTTCATTAAACTTTTCTACGTGGTCGTGCGTGAAAGTGAGGCCATTTTGGCAAGAAAGCACAGAAAAATTAACCACGATCACAGGAGTGGCCTCCACGTGATACCTGGAGCAATATCTTCATGGAAACAAGCGACAACTTGACCAAATATCTAATCTCATTTATAAAAATAGCACTGGCCTTCGCGAAAAGATGTATCACGATCAACTGGATGTCCGATAGCACGCTGGGCTGTGGAAATGAACTGCTGTTACCTACGGGAAAAAAAAATCACATAAACGTGACCCTTTGGTAAAGGTCTGTCAACTGTACTTGGACCACATAGGGGCCCAGACACTAATATAAATGAACAATAAAAGGGGATGAATGTAACCATTATATAGACCAAAACCAAGTTTCCCCAACTGGACTCATCTACTTGTAATCTCTGAAAATGTGGATATGAAAACAAACTGCAATAGAGAGAGAAAAAATTCAAAGTGCAAAAGGAAGAGTCTTTAAATGGGTCCCTGAATGTGTGTTGAGTCTGGTGGTGAAGGGGAAGCAGCTGTTCCTGAACCCGGCTATACCTCTTTCCTGATGGGAGCAGTGAGAACAGAGCGGGTGATGTGGATCCTTGATTGCTGCTGCTCTCTGACAGCAGCGTTCCCTGCAAATGTTCTCAATGGTGGAGGGTTTTTACCTAAGATATCCTGGGTGGTGTCTTAACTTTTGCAGAGCTTTTTGCTCAGGGGTATTGGTGTCACAAGACAACTGATCAAACCTACTACAAACTGAACCTTTCACCCCTCACACCCGTAAACCCACTATTTTTCTTGCATCAATGTGCCTGTCTCAATGTTAAAGGTCCCTATTATTCCAGACTACACCATCCTGCCCGGCCATGCACTCCAGGCACCCGCAGCCTTCTGCACGTTCTCTTTCTACAAGTCCTTCAGCAGCCTTGTGTTTCCTCAGCACTGCCTGCTCCTCCACCAAGCTCTGCCTCAAATCCATTCACTCTATGAGCTTCCTGCATCACTCCAGAGAAAAGCCCAAGGTTTCTCTCTCTGGATATTGCATTTACTTCATTCTGATGGGCTGAATTCCTGCAGCTTCCCAATCAAACATCTGCAATCGCCTTTAAATTGTGCCCCTCTGCACAGATTTGTGCCACCTGCTTTTAAGCAGGTTAAATCCTATGGGCATTCTGACAGTATCCTTCCACTCTCGCTCTCTCTCTCTCTCTCTACCAGTGGATCTAAATCCTTCTGCCCAAATTGTTGCTTGGTCTGGGCTTCTGTCCTTTTGCCTGGATTCTCATCCTCTGCTATTTCAGTCTGAACCTTGCCGTCAGCCCGAGGAATAAAACCGAGGTGATATGGATTGGAATTCTTTCTGGCTAGAGCATCTCAAACACTGCTCTCATCCTCGTGTGTGCACAGCTAGAGACAAGAACAAATCTTGTCCTTAGTCACTGTGAAATCCATCTCCAGGATGCTGGCACTTTATTCCTGTGTGTTTTTTTTTGAACCTTGCTTAGTGCTAGTTTTTCCTTTTGATTTGAACATTACAATATATGTGAACGCACTTTCCAAATGGTTTTACAATGTAAACAATATTTTAAAGAAAAATCTGAAGACTTCACCATCTGAGATGCAGATTCTAATTTGTGGCTTCGGCGGGTCCGCGCCCAGGGGTATTTGAATTATTTTAAAGAGGACCGTCTATCAATGTCTGCAGTGGAACTGGGAGAAAGAGGGTTGGGCTGTCGGTGTCATAGTTAATGACGTCTCATTACAGAACTGAAAGTTTACAGTCTGTGGTGAACTGATATTCTCGTCCCACTGACCAGCACCCCTTCCTGCTCATTCCCATCCATGGGGCCGGGACTCCCTCACCCTCACGGGTCCCCCTCACACTCGCAGTTCTCCGATCCCCTCAACCACACGGATCCCCTAAACCATGCGGGTTCCCACCCCCACCTTCAGCCTCGCAGGTGCCCTCGGCCTTCTGGGTCCACGTCCCGGTCCCCCCCTCCGCCCTCTGGGTCCCCGTACCTCCTCAACCTTCTGGGTCCCCGTCCCCTTCCCCCCTCAGCCTTCTGGGTCCCCACTTCCCCCTCAGCCTTCTGGGTCCCCGTCAGCCTTCTGGGTCCCTGTCCCCTCTCAGCTTTTTGGGTCCCCGTCCCCCCTCACCTTTCTGGGTCCTGATCACCCTCACCCTTCTGGGTCCTGATCACCCTCACCCTTCTGGGTCCTGATCACCCTCACCCTTCTGGGTCCTGATCACCCTCACCCTTCTGGGTCCTGATCACCCTCACCCTTCTGGGTCCTGATCACCCTCACCCTTCTGGGTCCTGATCACCCTCACCCTTCTGGGTCCAGATCACCCTCACCCTTCTGGGTCCTGATCACCCTCACCTTTCTGGGTCCTGATCACCCTCACCCTTCTGGGTCCAGATCACCCTCACCCTTCTGTGTCCTGATCACCATTACCCTTCTGGGTCCTCATTCCCCTCACCCTTCTGGTTCCACGAGTACCTCAGCCTTGCGTGTCCCTCAACCTTCTGGATACCCGTCCCCCTCAGCCTCGCAGGATCCCCGCCCCCCACAGCCTTGCATGTCCCTCACTCCTCTTGCAGATATCCCACACACCTCTGGCGGGTCCCCCTCACCCTTCTGGGTCCTCGACCCCCCTCACCCTTCTGGGTCCCCGAACCCCTCACCCTTCTGGGTCCCCGACCCCCTCACCCTTCTGTGTCCCCGACCCCCTCACCCTTCTGGGTCCCCGACCCCCTCACCCTTCTGGGTCCCCGACCCCCTCACCCTTCTGGGTCCCCGTCCCTCTCCCGCCTCTGCCTCGCGGGCCCCGAGCCCCCTCTGCCTCGCGGGCCCCGAGCCCCCTCTGCCTCGCGGGCCCCGTGCCCCCTCTGCCTCGCGGGCCCCGAGCCCCCTCTGCCTCGCGGGCCCCGAGCCCCCTCTGCCTCGCGGATCCCCCTCCCCCCCACAGCCTCACGGACCCCGACCCCCCCCCCTTCAGCCTCGCGGGTCCCCGACTATCACACACCCTAACGCCACCCCGACCCAAACTCCCTCACGGTACCCCGGCCCCACCTCACAACCATCCCCCTGCCCGTTCCCCTCCGAGCTCCGGCCGCTCCAGACCCAAAGGGCGACCCGTGGAAACTCCGTCCTCCCTGGTCTCGCTCCCAAAATGCCCCGATTCCCGCCCGTGAGGAA